>NW_017731514.1:1886488-1908134 GCF_001890085.2 Hipposideros armiger
CCCCGGCCCCGCCCCGCCCCCGGCCCCGCCGCGTATTGTTCGGCACCGGGGGGAGCCGGCCGGGAGGTGCGCGCCGAGCGGGTCGCTATGGAGACGCGGGGGCGCAGCTGGGAGAGGGTGAGGGCGCGGCCCCCGCCCCCGCGGTCTACCCACCCGTCCTCCCCGGGGGGCGGGGCCAAGGGGCCGGGCCGGGAAAGGCGGGGCTGGGGTCCCGGTGCAGCCGCCACCGGTAGGGTGGTGGCCTCGCTCCTCAGGGGCCGGGCGCGACCCCACCCTGGCAGAACTGCCCAGCAGAGACCGCCGCCCCGGCCACCGCGCGGGTTGGACCAGGGAGCGGAAGACGGACGGGAGCCGAGGGTCCGAGGCGGGGGGCCGGGCGCCTGCCCCCCATTAAGGACAGCTGCGGTGCTGGCGGCTGTGACACCCTCACAGCAAAACGCCGGAGGCTACAGAGCTTTGCCCCGACAAAACTTCCCTGGACTTTGAAACCCAGTGGGCAACTAACCGGATTCGGGTCACACTTGGTTGCAAGCACCACTTTTAAACGAAAAGAAAACCAGCCCGGGTTGACATTGGGGATCTGGAGCGGGGACGGCGGAGGCAAGCTCGTCTCGGGTGCGTGCGACTGGCCCCGGCGTTCGCGGGCTCGCGGGCCGGTCCCGGAGCCTCGGGCTCCTCCCAAAGCGCAGCAGCTAGGGTGCGGGCCCTGGAGGTGGCGGGGGCGGGAATCACCTGGGGGGATTTAGAACTGTGCGGCAGCGCCCCCCGCGCCGCCTCGGCTTCCCCACCTCCGTCCCCCGTGGGGAACAGCCTGGGACAGGGGCCCTTAGAACAGATTCACCACACGGCTCCAGCCGGGAACCAAGGGTGGGGGAGGAGCGTTAGAACTAAACGACACCCCCACACATACCGCCTCCTGCGGGGCACAGCGGTGTGGGGGGCTTTGGATTGTGTGACACCCCTTTCTGCGGGGCTTTAGGACTGTGCCGCCCCGGGTGAGGTATGCAGTCGCACCACCACCACCCCCCCCCGACCCCCGTAGAGCTGTGGGTGCCAGACCCACTGGGGCCCCTGGGCCTCTCAGTCGTGGGGCGATGGGGGGGGCAAGGGCCGGGTCTCTCCTTCGCAGAAGGCCCCCTTGGCGGAGTAGAAGCGGTAGGGGTGGCAGACACTGCGCACTCGTCAGGGTCTTTTTGACGAAGAGGACTTCAATCCAGCCTCTGCGTTTTAGGAGCTGAGCTGAGCGCAGAGAGGTTCCGAGCCCGGGTCGCAGCAAATAAACTTCAATCGGTGTTGCTCTACGTTGCTACAAACAACTGAAACCAAATATGAACATTTTCTTCCCATTAACTATGATTTGAAGACATTATTATTGACCTAAAAGGCAGACTTGCTTTGGAACTTTTTAACCTGTGACTTTCCACTGGCAAGCCCTGTAGGGGGATGTGTGCCCGCAGAAGGGGAAAGTCCATCTCTTAAGTGGGACTGCCCAGGACCTCTCCACCTGCCATTCATCTTCCTGGGGGAGAATCAGAGGGCAGTGGTTGGAAGGCTAGGAAAGCAGGGGGACCCCACTGGAGCTTTCAGTGCAAAGCTCCCGGCAGGGGTGAAGGGAAAGCAGGGGGACTCCGGCCGGAAAACATTAGGAGCGCATATTTTGCAGTAGGACTTTAAATAGGGTGGGCTGGGTTTAAATAAACAAAAGCCGCTCTTGCACTGCCCTTGCTGGTTTTTGAAAATTCAAGTGCAGTGAACGAGTTTGGGTGTGGGCATGCGTTCCTGGAATAAGACACCTGCACGCTGCAAGGTAACCGCAGAGCCTGCCCTGCACCACTTCCTGGTCCCAGGGACCAGGAGGGGAACACAGGGACAGATCCTAACAGCATGTGCAGCAAAAGGCCCAGAGACAAATGATGGTTCCATTCCCATATCAGTCAGAAGCAGGCCCAAACCGACCACACTCTTTAATAATGCACACAAACAGGAAAGATTGAGAAAAGCGAGGTGATATGAGAGTGGTCCGGAGGGGGGCTGGGAGTGGGGGATGTCCACTTCTGGACCTGAGGGTTAGCGGAGTGTTGGCTTTGTGACATTACGTTGAATGCTACAACGCTGCTTCGTGCACTTTCCCACAGGCATGCACAATTTAAAGAGCAGGGGCTTTAAAAAGCAGGCGGCAGCTTATGACGAGACCGCAGGGCAGTCCAGTGGCTTCAGCAGAACAATAATCACAAATCTGAGATGGCTGGCGCCTTGCAGGGGTCAAGTTCCGATTCTGCCACCGAGGACTTGTGTGACCTTCACCAGGCCCTGACTCCTCATCCTAACTGGAGATGGCAGTCATCTGGTTTCATAGGTTGTTGGGGGATTAATGACATCATCTGCATAAGGAGGCAGGCACAGGCCTGGCTTAGGGGCAGACCTACTAGGGCTAAGTTTTACTGGTGTTGTGTCATTGTCACCAAGCACGAGATCATGCTTGCTTCATCACTGCCTCCACGGTGGTGGCTGAAATTGTAGGTACAAAGGCACATGCACGAGTCCGTGCTCATGGAATGGCAGCGGCTGTCGCTTTCATCCGATCTCCCAGGGGGCTGCCCACTGATCCTGTCCACCCAGGGTGATCACAGAAAGTGAACTAAGGCTTGGGGGGGCGGGCATGTGCCTGGGGCTTTAGGAAGGGGTGCAGCATGTGTGGTTGCCTGGCCAGCACCCTCTGAGGGTCTGTGTCCTGCTCACCTGCCCTTTCCCCTTGCGGGTGGCTCCACTCACGTCAGGAGGAAGGGCTTGAAGTTTAGCCATGGTGCCGTCCTCCTGAGAGTGGCTGGCCGGAAGAGGCCACACCACCATCGAATGCTGTCTTATGCGCCAGGAGCTGCTGCCGCCTCTGCCACTCCTCGGGCTCAGGGAATCGTAATTGATGTTTATATTTTGCACGCGTCCCTAAGGTGTTTCACGTAAAGTTGGTGCTTTTAAACATAAGGATAGAATTTTAAAAAGCATCCCTGGATTTTTAGTGTTGTACATGTTCTAAACAGCAGCTCGAGACACTTTTGCCAGGGGCTCAAACCAGAAAGAACCCCCATGAATTCTGGAATCTCTTCCTCACACAATAAATTCCTGGGCCAATCTTTAAAGAGTGAGGAGCTAAAAGGAACACCCCATCGGTGAAAGCCAGAAGCAAGTCCGGGCCGGGCCCTACGCTGCTGTTTTTTTTTTGGAATTCAGAGGGAAAAGTCTCTCAGGGAACAGAGTTCATCAGGCCCTGTCCCCTCTCTGGTACCCCTAACCTTTCAAGTGGGGTTTGACTTGTGGGAAATTACGAAAGGTAAAACATGGAACAATAACAGAACCTTGACTTAATTAGAACATTAGCAGAAGCAAGGAGATGAAGGGAATTTAGATTCTAATCGCACACTTTGTATGTACTAGCACTTCCCAGAAAGACCCAGATAACATTACAACAAAAAGAAACATGTTTTTGGAAGTTGCCAGGCCTTTCTAAATACAAATACGGGAGTTTCTTTCAGGCTCCCAGGCCTTTGGACGAGGGGTGTGGCTTCAGGGAGGCCCGGGATGGAGGCCCTTCCCAAGAGCTGGGCTCCATCAGCTGCTCCCTGAGAGGCTAGCACCTGTCAACTTGCACTGGCCCCTCTCCTGGATAGGCATCAGCTCCAGGAAGGTTCTGGAAGACTCTGGAAGCTGGCAGGGGCAGGGCCTGGAGTTTCCATCTGCAGACGGACAGGAAGCGCTGTGGACACTGGGCGACGGGCACGGGTCTCGTGTCCAGTGCTGTCATTTTGTTTCTGGGGAGCCTGGGGGTGATGGGAAACAAGAGGCTTCCACCCTTCTCTTGTCCCCAGGAGCACCCAGACGGTCCCCAGCAGGCCCACATGGGCCCAGCTCGGGCTGCACTGGCCTCTAGTGGCCGAGCACCGTCTCTGCCCGCCTCTGTCCATGCACAAGTGCACCGAAGGCTGTGCTGTCTCTGAGCAGATGGCAGAGAGGGCAACAGGTCCAAACCTGGGCATGTGTGTGCGTGCGCCCTGCTGTCTGAACAGCCTCCTGACCACACTGCCCCTGGGCTCCCTGGGCAGGGTAAGGGGGCCCAGTTCCACTGCACACGTGGCAAACAGCTCAGCACACAGCGTCTGGGTGGAGGGGTGCTGGGACTCAAACTCAGTCTTTTCGCCCCAGGTCTGGTCACCGACCCCTGGAGGGTGACCTGAGCTGGCAGACAAGGAAGGGCCCACTCCAGGAGCTGCGCACCCAGGGGGCACAGGGCTGCATTTGGGGGAGGCAGCTGGGCTGAAGGGGTTCCCAAGGACCAAGGATGGCCATGCGCGGCAGGAAGGGAGCCCATCGGGAGGCCGCCTTTGTGTTGGGACGGGAAAGGGAAGCTCAGGGACCACCCAGAACACTCAGCATTTCGGCAGAGTCCACAGAGGGAAATAGCCTTGTTCTGTTAGTATTGTCTCCGCCGCTGTCATTGACACGGTCCCCCCCCCACCTCACACACACACACAAATATTATCACGAGAGAAGGTAGGGGCGCATATTGTCTTACTGGGTTTTCTCCTCCACATATCTTTCCTTTTTTCTTTTTTTTTAGCAATATATTTCATAAATGGTAAAATTCACCCTTTTTAAAGTGTGTAACTCCATGTTTTTAGTATATTCACAGAGTTGTGCAGCCATCCTCATCAAATTGCAGAACATTTCATCACCCCCCAAACCTGTGTCCATCGGCAGTCGTCTCCGTTCTCCACCCCCGTCACCCGCACCCCACCCGCACCCCCCGGCCCTGGTTATTGATCTGCCTGTTCTGGACATTTCATGTCGATGGAATCCCACAGCATGTGGCCCGTGTGGCTCCTCTGGCTGAGCACAGTGTTTTCCGGGATTACCCATGTTAGTGTGTTTCAGTGCCGCACTCCTTACAGCTGAGTAATAGTCCACTGTGCGAATATATCGTGGCTTGTTTATCTAGTCATCAGCTAGTGGAGATTTCGGTTGTTTCCACTTTTTGACAATTTTGAATAACCTTTAAGTGGAGAAAAAAGGCAAGGCGCTTCCCTCTTCAGAATTACACACAAACGTTTCTGAAATTATTCTTTATTTTTATATTTTGACATTGTGACCACAACCATCAGTCCATCAATAGCTCAGAGGGGACTTTCCTTGGGGACTTTCCTCAGTCCCTACTGGGTACAGGGAAGGGCACTAAAGCTGCCTGAGGTGGGATTGGCTGAGTGAGGTGGGAAGCCGGTGGCTCTGTGCTCGCCCCGCCCCAATCACCCATCCCCTGATGCACATGGCTGGACAGGAGGGCCTCCCACTCCCGGAAGCTATGCAGCTGCTTAGTACCCTGCCCCTGGCTTTCTCCTTGCATTCACTTGTTCGTTCATTCATCAGTCATTCATTCATGCAAGGAGAAAGGGGTGAGGAATAGGCCCTGGGAACGTTGGGCAGCCAGTGCAGAGGCCCCAAGGCAGGAACGTGTGCTGGGGGGCTGAGGAGGGTGTGGGTGGAAGACAGTGGGGGGGGTGTCACATGGGTCACGGCCAGGACTTCGTTTTTCTACAACCTCTGATGGGAAGGTACCAGGCAGCTGAGGACAGGAGAGTGCAGTGAGGCGATTGATGCTTTCAAACCATCCCTCTGGCTACTTGGAGGTGAAAGGAGAGTATCTGAGAGGCCACACACATACGACAGGCATCGTGATGGGGCTGTGGGGGGCTGTGGAGGAGAAGTGGTCAGGTCTGGGCTGGGGTTTGGAGGGGACTCAGCAGGACTTGCACGTGGAGTGGAAGTGAGTGTGGGAAGAAACAGAGATGCCAAGGTTCCCCCAACTTGTGGGCCCAGCAAAGGGATTATTGGTGATTCGGGCCCCCTCCCTGCCCTCCCCCACCTCCACACCTCCACCCCCGACATGCCTTGGGGATCTCACATTGGTGCCTTCCTTCGTGGAGCCTTTCTGTCTCTACAGAAGGACCACCATGCATCAGATCACTCTGGGGAAATGGTTAGGGAGAACCACTGAGTGCGACCCCCCAGAGTCCCTGGGGGGTGGGGTAGAGATGGAAAAGGCCTCCTGAGTCTCCCTCAGGAGGCTCCCCGCTCCCCGTGACCTATTGGAGGGAAGGGGGTGACCGGGAAGCACACCTCCTTGTTTATTTCTCTTACCAGCTTGCAAAACGTTCCTGGGTTTGGGAGCGATGGGCATGTGATCGTGGGCAAGAATGATTTTGTTAGTGGTTGTATAAGAATGGGAGAGACCCAGATAAGGCAAAGACAGTCTCCACATCCTAATTACATCGTCCTAAAAATAAAAAAGTAAAAAGAAGGATCTCCACACAGGGTCACAAAGCTTGGGAGCCAACCTTGTCCCTCCTCCACCTCCTATGCCTGAGTCGCCCTCCTGGGGGGACCATGTATCCGGGACCCAAAACATGGTGCACACTGAAGCCCCCAGCTCCGGGGAGCAGTGGCTGAAAGATCAGGGCTATTTGTGCCGTTGTGATGATGGAATGTCCGCTGGCCCTGGCCCCTTAGCAACACTCAGCACCAGAGTCCAGCCACCCGGCTGCTACGTGGACGTGTTGGGAACAGAGCCCAGGCCTCTCCCAGTTGTGGTCGCCCAGAGGCAGCGGGTAGGGAGCCAGCTATGGGGGGGGGGTGCTGGGACAGGCCATGGGGCAGAGGCTGCCCCTCCCCCAGGAGAAGCCTGGCCAGAGCCTGAAGGAGCTGATACCTCTCCTTAAACCAGGGTCTGGGGGCCGGGCGTTGAGCCTGGAAGGGAATCCCAGCTTCCAGGGACCATGGAGACTTAGTCCGTGAGGTGGGGGTGGGGGTGGGGGTGGGCGAAGCCACGCCTGATACTCAGGTCCATTCTGGGCAAGAGGTATCAGCCCTGAGGAGCCATCAGTGCCAAGGGGCTCCTGGTTGCCAGCCTCGCCAGGGAGAAAAGGCAAGCTAGGAAACGCTCTTTTCATAGAGGCCTTCCTTCTAGGGGTCACAGAGCTCTCCAGGGGAAAGGTGGCCAGGGGCCCCAGGGGGTGGGCTCTTGGAGTCCTCTGGGGGTGGAGGGACAGACAGCTCCATCAGCCCAGGCACTGGCTATGGCCCAGACAGCCCTGGGTGTCCTCCCCTCCCCGCCTCCCCCCCCCCTGCTGGTGGAGGAGGGCCCTCACGGGGCAGGGGTGATGAGTCACGCCCTGCTGGGGCCTGGTGAGCATGCTGAGATCTGCAGCCCCTCGCGGGCAGCAGCCCCTGCCCTGATCAAAAGGAAACAAGATGGATGAGGACACTGTAAATAGGCCTGTGCCACCGGGCTGGCCTCCGGGCACAGCAGGCGGGGTGGGAGGTGAGCGCTTTGGGTGTGCACACAGCTAAGAAACTCCAGATGCATTTGACATTCGTGGCACCCCGCCACCTACGTCAGGGGGACTGATGACAAGGAGGGGCTGCTGGCAGAGTGCTCGGTTCCTGCAAGTTTCAACGTCTGTCAAAATTGGCTAATTGGATGCTTTGCATGACTCAAGGCTTCTCCGTCCACGAAATTCTCTCATTTCTGGAGCACCCAGAAAATGGATCTGGCTTGCTTTCCCCACCATCTCACCTCCACAGAATCGACAGTGGGTGTTTGCTGGGGGCTCTGTCCCTTCCATCCGAGAACAGTGTGCAGGACAAGGAGCACCAGGCAGAGAGTCGTGAGGCTTGGCGGGGCCACTGGCTGTGGGCTTGGGCAAGTCCCTTCTCCTCTCTGGGCCTCGGTCTTCTCCGCTGTGAAATGGGGGTGAATTCATTTCCCATGGCTGATGTCAACACATCTCACAAACTCACTGGCTTAGAACGGCACACATTTTTTTATCCTACAGTTCTGGAGGTCAGGAGTCCAACATGGGTCTCACTGGCTAACGCTGAAATGTCAGCGGCAGCACAGCGTCCTTTCCGGATTCTCCAGGGAGGACCCGTGTCCCTGCCTTTCCCACCTTCTGCATTCCTTGGCTAGTGGCCCCTTCCTCCACCCCCAAAGTCAGCAGCGCCCGGCACAATGGCCTTTCTCACGTCGTAGCATCTGAAACCGACTCCCTATTTCAGCTTGGCAGCATCCTTCTAATTAGGGGGGACCCACCCAGACAATCCAGGACAAGCTCCCACCTCAAGGTCGGTAGATCAGCAACCTTGGTCTCTCCTGCACCCTTCATTCCTCTGGTGGCCACAACAGTCACAGGCTTGGGAGACTCGGACACAGACATCCAGAGCGGGGCACACTCCTGGCTGCCACGTCGGTCGGGGCCTCGCTAGGGGCTCCTACCGGGAAGCCTCTGCTCACACTGCCCATCAAAGCTTAAGAACGGGCGGTGATGTTGGCAGAAGCGCAATGCGTCAATTCATCGACAGTCACTGCTGACCAGGGCGAGCTCGGGGGGAGCAGGGGGCTCCTGTTCTGGAGTGAAGGCCAGAAGCACTCTCCTGTGACCTCAAGCCCTCACCACACTGCTCCAGAGATGTTTCCTGGGGTCGAGATTGGGGGAATGGTGCTTCCTCTCCTCTGGGCCACACGCCCCTGCTGAGGGCCTACCCTCAGGGCTGTGCTGGACGTGGGGACCATTTGATCAGATGCGCTGGCCTGAGTTCAGTCTCCTGGGCAGACAGATAGGAACACATACGAGTGAAAATACTGTGGGATAAAACCATGGGGCAGACTCACTCCAAAGAGAAAGTGTTGCCTCCCCTTGTGATGGGGAAAGGTGGCCGAGAAAGATTTCTAGGGTAGCTGCGTTTTGAAGGGTGAATAAGAGTTCACTGGGAGGTGGGACTGTGGAGCGCCACCAGAGGGAACAATTTTATTTATTTATTTATTTTATTTTATTTTATTTTTTTAATTGGGGAATTGGGGGAAGGGGAACAGACAAGTTGCTGTCCTTTTGTTCCTCAGTCCAGTCGTGGAGACCATCGCTTCACTGGCCCAAGTTGGCACCGTCATTGCGCTCTTCCCGGGCGAGGCAGATCAGTCGCCGGCTTCTGGACGGCCGCTCACAGCGGCTGCTGGCTACACGGTAGCCCATGGCAACCCATCTGCCATCTCCGATGACTCATAGCAGCCCAGCTCCAGGTTGAGCTGTTGTTCAGCATCTTAGCTGTAGAGGGCAGTGTCACTGGCCCTCATATGTGGGATCCAAAGCAGGGCCCTCTGGTGTCCCAAGCCAGCTCTTAACCAACGCGCCACTCAACCGGCCCCAGAGGGAACAATTTGTACAGAAGCATAATAGAGAAATAGACTATTGTATATATGTCGGGGGGAGGGAGGCAGAGACTAGGAGCAGTTTGATGTTATGGAGGAGGGGCAGTGGCTGGAGATGAGGTCAGAGGTGGGCAGGGGCTGGATTAAGGGGCCTGGTGTGTACACTGCAGGTGACGGGGATTTTAAGCTGTGGAGGGACACGGTCAGGTGTGCATGCTAGAACAGGGGCAGATGGTAGGGTCAGCGAGGGTCAGGGAGGGACCGAGTGACAAAACCAGGTGCCCACTGTGAGGTGGTGCCCAGAGAACACAGGTGTAGGTACCATACCCCACCCTGAGAGATGTCAGCCCACAATGGCACAGGGGGCGACAGGCTGAGGCAGGCGAGGCCGTCCCAAAGCCACTGCCAGGGTAGGGAGGAGGCCATGTGCCCCAGGGCAGCCGGTCCCCAAGAGCTCTGCCCTCTTGTCTTTGTCACAGAAATTCTGACACCTGAGAGTAGCTCCCTGCTCATTGGTCTACAGTAAAATGTCACTCCTTAGGTGGGCAGCTTGGGGGTGATGGGAAGAGAGCTGGAGGTGGCCGAAGCAGTCTGGATCAAGTTCCAGCTGCGTGCCCGGGGTACAGTGTAATCTCAGTGTCCCTTCCTCTGCAGAGGGGGTGAAAGGCATCTGATTTGGCTTTTGCTGACCCTCAGTGAGAACTCACCACTGCCCGGCTCCACTACCATGACGATAACTACCTGTTAGAGAGTCTCACCCGTGTAGAAAAGGGGCTCAGAGAGCCTGGGCAGCTCACCAAGGGTCACACAGCAGGAAGTGGTTCAAAGCGCCTCCCCTGCAGCCCAGGACCCCTCAGGGATCTTTGCAAATGGCCCCACCTGAGTGGTAGGACACCCCACCCCTGCTCACTCACTGTGGCTGTGGCTAGGCCGGGGCTGAGCTGTGTGTCTCTGGTTTGGTTTAACTCTGGTTTCCCACAAGGAAGGTGGGGAAGCTTCCATCTGGGGAACCGCAGCAGCTTGCAGCCCCCACTCTCACCCAGCGAGGTGAAGACGGCTACGTCCTTTAGTGGACGAGGAAGCCAAGTGTCTGGTCTGTGACCAGTGAGGACCAGAGACAGTAATCAGAGGAGCCAGGATGTGCCCACGACCTTCAAGCTGTACCCACCCTTCCCTCCTCCTGAGCCATAGCTTAGTGCCAGCGATGGGGACACACTGGAGAAGGAGGACCCAGCCTGTGGTGGGGGCAGCCAGAGGGCTGGGGCATGTGCGGTCACCTGACCCTTTCCATCATGATCGCATGCACACGCACACACACACACACACACGCACACGCACACACGCGCGCACACACACACGCATGCACACACACTCACAAATATGTAAATATCCAAAAACATACAAATATGCAAATACAAACATACAGACACATGCACAAATACACAAAAAAATCACGTACAAACATGTACATACAAACACAAACCACACACAAACATACACCCCACTTACTACTGGCCCCAGGCCACTGCTGACTTAGGCTTCTCCAAGGATGGAATTAAGGAGCACATGAACCTCTCACTTCTCTGGCCACGACATGAAAAAATGTGAGCCCCGAGAACGTTGGGCTGCTTCAGGAAGTAGCACTGCGGCCAGACGTGGCCGGGCGGCACAGTGCAGCAGAGAGGCCCACAGGCTCCGAGCAGCACCAGCCACGGCCCACTGGACAAAGCCTGGGCTGTGGCTGGAACCCAGATCGCCCTCTGCTTTTGCATGCAGGGTGCACATGGTAACAAATCGGGGCTCTTCCAGGAAACAGGAGCGGAATGGACCCCGCCTTCTGGGCTCTGAGAAATCTGACTGCCCCTACATGTGGATGCAGGCATCCTCCCCGGGGAGCGGGCACAGAACAGAGGCCCGTCCAGTGACCGCGAGACATAGGAATGCCGTGCCGTTTCAGCACCCAAGTTTGGGCTGGTTGTTACGCAGCAGTAGGTAGCTGGCGCACCCCACTTATCAGCTGAGTCATTTGAATAACTCTGCTGCCCTTCACAAACGGGGGTCCATGAACCCAGCCCAGGAGGGCAGCCTGCCCACCAGAGCACCTGGGAGGGGCAGCTTCAGAGGAACACTTTTGTCCCCCTCCAGCCATAGAGGTTTCAGAAATGTGAGTCCAGTCTCAGAGAACCCCAAACATGGCTTCCCAGGTCACTCCCTGTGGAGGGGTCCTCACTGCTCTCCTCTCAGGACCTTTCAGGGCCTGCCTGCCCCTGGGCCGGCTGCGCCTCCCACCCCACTGTTTCTTCCCCTTGGGCATTTAGCAAAGAGTGACTGGTGGCAGCTCCAGCTGCCTCTTCTGCCTGCGCCCCAACACCTTCCCAGGCCGGGGTACTCCTTGTCCTGTGTTTCTACTGCCCTCTGCTTTCATCCATTACAGTTGTCACCATCCTATCTTGCTGTCTGTCCCCCGAAGATGATCCCTGACAGCCAAGGTCAGCTCTTGCCATCATGTGGCACCAAGCAGAGGACCTGGTGTGGAGGAGACGACCAGTGAATACTCTGGGATGAATGAGGCCAGGAAAGGGGCATCTCCCAGGGTGACAGATCCCCCAGGGACACAGGTCCAAGCAAAGCTGGGCTGGGGACAGTGTGGGACAGAGTGTGCCCGGATGAGAGGCGGAGGACGTCAGGGGGGCTGGAAAGCTCTCGGGACAACAGCGCCCAGGCCTCTCTCTGGGGGTGTCACCATCGTGGAGGTTCTTTTCATTACGGCTGTCTTCAGGGGTTCAGTGAGGTCCTGTCTATGCTGCCTAAAACAGAGGGGAACCTGGCTGTGTTCTAGCTGTGTCCACTCCAGATGGCCAGCTTGAACAGTCTAGGGCTCTTCCTAACACTAACACGCAAACATCCCCCCAGGACCCCGTACGCACAGGCACACCCACCTCTCTCCTGTGCATCCCGCTGGCTGTCGTCCGAAGGGTCCGTGAGATCACCAGGGCGGCGGTGCTCCTGCAGGTCTCTGGATCCTGTGAACAGGCTTTCTCCAGTCTGAGATCTGAGCAGGAGGCTGGTATGGGGCAGCCCCCATTCCATGGGTGAGCCACAAAATGCACACCCCACCCTCTCTAAACAGCACTCAGAAGCAAGGGGACAGCCATGCCAGAGGTCAAGGACACAACACCCAGAATGAGCTGATGAGTCGACTTCCGGCAGCATGGTGATGAGAGACCCTGAAATGCCACGCTGCTACCAGATTCTGGATGAACGTGTACAGACATAACTTCATTGCATTGCTGAGCTCATAAGAAGACCCCCTGCCTCCCAAAAAGAATCTGCTGGAGCCAGATAGATGATAATAAGCATTTCTTGTCTTCTCCTGAGAGACAAGGGCGGAAGCAATGCAAGTGGGGTGGGTGGTGAGAGGAGTGACCCCAAGACTCCCACATAAGCTGAGATCCTCAAAAGGGGCGGCCCCCTTAAGGAGAGAGTGGTTCCAGCTAAATCCGCCTGCCAGCACAGGGAGCCTACTGGGAAATCTGGGTGTCTGCTTCAGGGCTCCAAGTAGCAAACACATACATACACACAGTGATAATTTCCCTTGAGAATTTATCATCGTAGGCCTGCGCTCAGGCAGCCCTGGAATTAAATTTACACTATCCTCATAGACGGGGGACTCCCGAGTCAAGAGATTAAAGAAACAGTCCCAGGTTGGGAATACCTGGTTATGAGCAAACGCAAACAAAAATCCTTTCGGAAGGAAAGCGTCCCAATTTAGGTCTTCAGGATTCCTACACGACCCTCCACCAAATACGAACTCACTATAAAAACATGGCGGGACACAGGAAACAAGCCATCACGAGGTGAGAGGCAATCACAATAACCAAGGTTTAGCTACCCCAAAACGTCAGAGATTTGAATGTTCAGAATAGATGGAGCAATAAAAGATGGAATAAGGGGGAAGATAAAAAGCAGCCAGAGTCTATCAAAAGAGACCAGGCGGATTTGAGGAGCAACCAAGTAGCGCATTACAAATGTAAACCTAAATATTGAAACTTTAAAACTCCATGAGTTAAACAGCCGAAGAGAGAATCAATGAATCGGAGCCTAAATCTGAAGACATTTCCCAGGATGCAGCATAGAAAAGTAAGAAGATAGAAAATGTGGAGAGAGGTAAGGAGGCCAGGAGAATGGAGGGAGAGAGGCTCACGTGCATGTAATTAGAATTGCAGACCTGCAGGAGGAGGAGGTACTAAACGGAGGAGGGAGGGAGGTACTTGACAGTTCCAGGCAGAGGGAACAGCATGTGCCAAGGCCCTGAGGAACCTACCCAAAGCCAGTGGGCCAGAGCCCTTATTCTGTTGCCAGCAGGGCAACACTGGGCACAGAGGCCTCAGATGCTATTCCTGTCCGAGCAGTCTGGTGGGGTGCCAGCTGCAATGAGCCAGCTGTGCTGCTGCCTGGCCAGCTCCGTTTCCTCTTCAACTGCTCTCCACACCCCTTCGCCTCTCCCAGTCTCAGGCCATTGGTCCAGGTCGAGCTAACCCCAGTCCTTCCTGTTTCAGGGGTTGACATATGACCCCAGCCAGTTCAACCACTGCCAGTGAGGCCCAGTTCTGAAGTGGTTTTTTTTTTTTTTTTAGAACAGCCTGGCAGAGGAAATCTCTGCTTCTGCCAGGGTTGCTGACAGGGGATAAGGTTGGCCTGGAGCTGCCATGAGATGGAGCCAACACGAAAAGAGGTGGAGCCCTTTAGCTCTGGGTCCAGCCATGCCTGAAGGCTGCCCTGACTTAGCAGTTACATGCATTAACACATTTCCTTTCCTGCTGGCGCTGGTCTGAGTTGGGTTTTCTGTCACATGTGACTCCACACTCCATCCAGGTCACATAGGGAAGCACCAAGGCCCGAGACCCCATGGAGGCTTCTGGCCTAGCCTGGGGGTCAGGAAGGCTTCCCAGAGTGGGGGACGGCGGGGCTAGGCCTTGATGGCTGCGTCATAGTTAACTGGCGATGAAGGGGGGAGGGGGTTAGGGGGTGTGACTGGGCAGGCTGCGTCATCGTTACCTGGGGGAAGAGGGTGTGCCTGGGCAGGCTGGAACGAGTGCTGGCTGTCTTTCTGGAAGTCGGTACAGCCCACTGGCTCCTGGGGGTGCTCTCTGCCCAGGCAGGCCCTACGCTCCCAGGGTCGCTCTCAGAGCACCATGTGGTGGCCTTGGGGCTTGGCAAGGCCTGGGGGTCTGAAGAGGGTGACACCTCAGAAGAACTGCACAGGGGTAGGACAGACCAGGCCCCTAGGGGTCTTGAGAGTCATGTTGGTGGTAGGACCCCAACCTCAGGGTTCAGCTGACGTATGTGAGGAGAGCGGTGTCAGGAGGTCGTCAGCCCACACCTGCCCCTTCCCAGCCTTCAGTCTGGCCAATGCTGTGGACACTCCTTGGAGGCAACACCAGGCACGTGTGATGTGCAGGTTACCAAACAGAATGGGTTTAAGGGTCCACTTTCAGCTCTGCAACAAAGTTACTTTAGGTCCTTGGCCCCAGAAGACTTAGCCCTCAGCGATGTTCAGACCCAGTCAGCCAATCAGTGGGCTGCAGTGCCTGTGCCTGTAACTGCCGGCCGAGGCCGCCATGCCCAGCTTAAATGCCCTCTCCTCCAAGCAGCCTTCCCTGACTACCCCAAGCAGAAGTGCCTTCCTGCCTCTTGTGTCCCTTTGAACCCAGGAGCCCTCACAGGTCATGAGTCCCAGGCTATCCTGTGATGCGGTTACCTGTATGTATGTTGTATTTTCCTTCGGTTCACCTCTGCCAATCCAGGGCCCAGCCAGGACCTGGCAAGAACACCTGATGGGGAAACATTTGCTAAATGAATAATGAATGGTTGGATGAAATTTCGAGGTTCCAGTTACATTGCATTTACCACGTGCCAGGCACTGTTTCAAATGCCGTATAAATACTAACTCACGGACGCCACATTATGACCCTTGGTGGTATGTTCTGATCCCTACTTAACAGGCGAGGGAACGCAGGCACAGAGAGGCTCTGTAGCTTGCTCAGAGCCACACGGCCTGTATGAGGCAAAGCCAGGACTCAGGCCCAGGAAGCCCCAACCAGAGTCTGTGCTCTTAGCCCCAGGGCTGGTACACATCACCCACCAGTGCGAGGAGGGCCCTGAGGACCCGGGAGGCAAAGCGGCCATGGCCAAACCCTCCTGCCTCCTCGTCTGGCTCTTGCCTCCTTAAAACAGGAGCCCCGGGCCTTGGGTCTCAAAGATGGCTCCTCTGTTCTCCAGGCTTTTTTGGAGGCTGCAGGCAAGGTCTTTCCCCACGGAGGCAGAGCCAGCCTGGGCCCCTCCTCCCTTCTCTTGGTGACAGTTTTGCCCGTGGGCATCCTGTGGGCAAAGGGGAGGCTGAGTTTGTGGTTTGTGGGTGTGTTTCCAGGCTGTTGGTTGATGGGTTCAGGCTCTCTGTTTACAGGGAGAGGAGCTGGATCGAGGCCGGCTAGGCCGGGCGAGTGCCCTGGGCCCCCAGGTTCCCCCGCTGATGGGCAGGGCTTGCTGTGGGGTGGGGCCCCAGGAGGGCCCTGGGTGTCCTTGGGTTATACACCACTAGAGATGGGCAAATTATTCTATTTTAAGGTCGCTTGGAATACGTCTTCCCTGTACAGGTGTGTCACCATCAAAATGTGCAATTGGGTTCTTCTATTTCATTTCTTTTTGTTGTCGTTTTTAGTTTAGGATTTAAAAAAAATTAACTTTATTTCACTAATTACTCTATAAAACAAGGTATTTTCAAAGACGCGCTCTTTACCCTGTTTTACTCTTCTTTGAGGTTAACTGTTTTAAAAATGTATGAATAATCCTTTAATTTTTTAAGAATGTGAAAAATAATATTTGTGTTCCTCCCTTTTTAAGATAAATGATTGTCGTTCCCTAAGTAGCCTGTTTTATTGACTCTTTTTATTATATCTTTACATATGTTGTATTGATTACTTTATATTAATACTTTTACATAATATCCTTGGTCCACTGTCTACCTGCCTCCCTTCTTCCTCCTTCCATCTCTCCCTTCCTTCCTTCCTGCCTTCCTTCCTACCTTCCTTCTTTCCTTTCTTTCTTCCTCTTCAATTGTCTGTTGGCTCCCTAGCGGGAGTAATAATGAAATTAGCTGGTAACCTTTCATTCCTCTCCTTTTTCCCTCCCCGCCAGCATCTGATTTGAAATCATATTTTTTGTGTCCTATTAACACCGATAAGATAAACAGCAAGCCGACCGACTTTCCGCATCCCCGTCCTTCTCCCAGTCTCCGCACCATCTCCACTCAGCGGAATCCTAAGGATGAAATGCGCTTACTGCTTGTTGTCAGCGCTTCTCTTGCTGACTCTCCGTCCGTTTCCGTTCTCTGAAGTTCAGGCTCTCGTGGATCACTTCAGGAAAGGCTTGTGGAACCAATAACCCTGAACGGGACCGGCTCCTCTGCAGCCTCCCACCCCGGGGGGGCGTTTTCACTGTGTAGAACATTGTGGGCTCACATTTTCTTTTCTTGGATATTCGGAACATGTCTTCTGATAGAAAGCATGGCTGTCAACAGTCCAATGGTGATCTGGCAGTTTTCCTTGTTAAGTGACATGTTTGTTTTGTTGTTTTCATTTGTTTTGTTTTTTTTACCAGGGTGTCCAAGGGTTGTTTTTTTTTTCTTTTTTTTTGAAGTTCAATAGTTTCACTCAACTATGTTTCAGACTTGCTCGGTCCAGATCAATTTTCCTCATAGGGGGTATGTTCGTTCAATAGGTGCTTTCAAGGCTGGTTGTTTGTTTTAAAATTCAGGAATGCTTTCTTGAATTATAGTTTCAGTATTTGTTCTGTTCCATGGATCTGGGTTTCTTCTTCAGGGTGTCTTATAATGAGTTGTATGTCAGATCTTTCCTGTTCGTCCTCCACATCTCTCATTCTCTCTCAAATCCTTTTTCTCTCTCTTTTTTTTTTGATTAAAAAAATCTCCCACTTTCTACCTTCTGATTATCTCAAGGCATTATCCATTGTGTTTATTTCTTCTTGTGTCTCTTCTAGTTTTGAATTACTTTTTTCTTTTATTTCTAGTTATTCCCTGAGCTCTAAAACGCTCAAATTTTCATTTCCTCCAACCATCTATTTTCTGAGTTTTTCTACTTCTGGATTACGTTGTTCTTTCATGATTTTTAGCATTGTATTAATTTTTTGGCTTCATTTTGAAATCAAGGCTTGAGTTTTCACGTGTTTTGTGGGCAAGTCTTTCTGATGCACATTCATGTTCTACAGCTGTGCTGTCCAGTATTGCACGGCCACTGGCCACATTTAGTGATTTACATGTGAAGTAATTAAAATGAAATACAATTACAAGCTCAGTTTCTCACTCGCACTAACCCTTTCAAGTGCTCAATAACCACGTGTGGCTACTGTATTGGGCTGCACAAATATAGAGTATTTCCATCGTTCTAGAAAGTTCTATCGGGCAGAGCTGGTCCACTGGATCACAGCTCTCTGCCTTACTCTGTTTCTTATCATAACTTTGTGTCGTGTCCGACTGTGGCCCCCTCCAGCCTGCTCCGTCATCACCCCTCTCGGCTCCGCGCCACTAGCCTCCTCCTCCCAAGCCCCCAGCTCGCTCTCCCACCACGCCCACTCAGCCCAAAGACAGCGAGGGCTGTCACTCCCCCATGATCTCCTCCCTCTGGCCTCTGCCAGGTCGACCCTCCTACAACAAGCCCTCAGCCCCCCGCGCTGGGGCAAGCTCTCCCTCTGCTCCCCCAGCCCCACTTATCATTTGGGGTGGCAATCTCACAGAACCTCTGCCCCCACAATAACGTCTATGAGGGCCAGCTCTGACTGGTGGCCGCCTCTGTGAGGGGCGAGAAGGAAGACGGTCTCTGACCACCACCCTGCAAAGTAGGAAAACTGAGGCTTAGAGAGGTGGCGGGACTTGCCAGGGTCATACAGCAGGTAAGACCCAGAGCCTACAGCCAGGTTAGCAGTGGCCTGGTCCCTGTGTCCTCCCCGATAGAGCAGAAGGCAGGGTTGCTAAGGAGGGTGACCTTGCCCATGTGGCCCTAAGTGGTTCGCGCACCTGGCCTGTTGTAGGATAAGGATTGGGCAGGTGGCAGAGGCTGGGGAGGCCTCCAAAGCGCCGGTCCAGGGGGCGTGGCGCCGCCCCTGCACTGCTGCCCACGGCCACGAGGTGGCGGACTCCGTTAGGCTCAGAAGCCAGAGCCGCAAGTTTGTGGGGCCAGCCCCGGTCCCAGGCCTGCAGGCTGGGGGCCTGCGTTCTGCCACCTCCCTGGAGCCTGGCTGAGCGCTGCTAAGGAGCCGTGTATTGTATCAGGGCCTCCACTCTACAGGGAGCACAATTTCCCCAGGGCCACAGCAGGGAGGGCCCTCACATCTTGCACTTACCTCCACGCTCCCTCCACTCCAAGGTGCTCACCTGTTCTATCTTAATGTTTCTGAGATGCTGATATGCTTACAACAGAGGAGAGAGGCTGGTGCAGCTGTGGGTGGTTCACTTTTTCCTGAAAAGCTGTTTATTAAGTTGGTGCCTCTTACCGACGGCACTTTAAAGTCAGGGAAATCAGGGAATGATGTTTCTGGGGGTCATTTGGCAACTCATTAGTTCCACCTTTGTTGAGTCCCTACTGTGTGTAAGACACCCCTGAGCACTGAAGTGCAAATGTGTGCTGATTTACACAGAATACAGAGAACAAGCAGGCCTTCAGCCCCCTGGATGGCGGGCAGGCACTGTGGACCCTAGTCCAGGCTGACACTCACCTCCTCAAAGGGGACCCTGTGGGCCTTGGTAGAGACCACAGCCCCAGCCTGGCGGTGGGCATCTCACTTCTTCACTTTACAGACAAGGAATCCAAGGCTCAGAGCGTTAGGCGCTGTGTCCAAGGACACAGCGCCACCATGAGCCTGACCAGACTTGTCCCTCCAGAGGCAAAGGGCATGTGTAATGTGGTCCCAACCTTCCTGGGCAGGGCCCTCCCAGCCTCAAAGGGCCAGGGCCACAGGTCGAAGCCACCTAGACCAGCAGCTGGTGGGGAGGGAGCAGTCCCCGGAGAGATGCCTGAGGGCTGCGGCCAGTGCTCTGCATCTAAGGTGGGACAGCAGCTCCGAGGCCAGGGTTCAAGTCTGAAGGGTGGAATGGCTGGAGGGGCGCGGGAAAAGGAGAAGAAAGAGAAGTTCTGGCCCAGGGCCAGGGTGAATGAGGACGCCCCCCTGCAATGGGCCTGGCTGGGAGGGGCCTGTGGGCAGGCGGGCTCTTCTTAAAGAATTCAGGATGGACAGATTGGCCCTGTGGGAGCTCAGAGAAAAGGGGCAGTCTGGGAAGGCTTCCTGGAAGAGGGGCCATTTGAGCATGGGTGTGCCTGAAAAGAGCACATCTATAAGAGCAGAAAGGAGATGGCCAGAGAAGAATCACTGTCCCTGGATTTACAGAGAGGGACAGTATACCCAGAACCTGCTTGCTGTGGCCCTGGGCTGGGAGGCTGCAGGGGTCAAATGTGGCCCCTGCCCTCAGGCAGAGCACGGGTTGGCTGGAGAGACAGGTTCAGAGACAACCGGTCTTGGTGCTGGGATGGAAAGAGGCAAAGGAGAGCCCAGGCTGGCTGGTCAGAGGAAGGTGCCTGGAGTCAATGAAGGAGGGCAGTCCAGGCAGGGACCGCAGCCTATGCAAAGGCCCCGAGGTTAGAAATGACCATTTGGCACATCTGTATGCAACCTGGGACCAGGCACTATGCTAGGGGCTGAAGAGCCAGCAGGGAGGAAACAGGAAATGCCCCTGCCCCACGGAATGCCTGGACCTGACATTCTAGTGTGGGGACAGAAAATGCACAGGGTAAATTTGAGCATTAAATAGAACACGTGTAAGTTTCCTACTACTGCCATCACAAACGGCCACAAGTTCAGTGGTGTGAACTATCACACGCATTTATGCTCTTATGGTTCTGGAAGTCAAGAATCCTAAAGTCAAGGTTCAGCAGGGCTAGTTCCCCCTGGACACTCCAGAGGGGAATTCATCTTCCATCTTTTCCAGCTCCTAGAAGCACCCCCAGTCCTTGGCTTGTATTGCCTTCCTCCATCGTTGAGGCCAGCAGTGTAGCACCTTCAGATCTCTCCCCCCTCCACACACCACTGGTTCCACAATCACATCTCCTCGAATTCTGCCCCCCTGTTGTGATTACATTGGGATCTTTATGATGACACTGAACCCACCTGGATAACCTGGGATAATCTCGCCATCTCTAGATCCTTAACTTCATCATACCTGCAAAGTTTTTGTTGTCAGGTAAGGTCATGTATTCACAAGTTTGGTGATGAGGGTGTGGGCATCTTGGGGGTAAATTATTCTGCCTACCACAGCGTATTACAAAATGCTCCAGGCCGGAGAGAAACATAAAGCCAGAGGGGAGCAGAGGAGTGGTGGGTACCCAACGGTTTTTAAGTAAGGTGGTCAGGATGGATCTCAGGAGAAAGCGCCACTTGAGCAAAGACCCGAAGAGGGTGAGGGCAGAGCTGTGCAGATGTTGGAGCTTGAGAGCAGGTCCCACAGAGGAAGCCGCAAAGCCTGAGGCAGGAGCAGGCCAGATGTGCCTGCAGGCGGCGCAGGAGGGGGTGGGCAGTAGGACTTACAGTCAGAGAAGGGGGTGGGGGCAGGTGGGCCTGGTGAGGACTGTGCAGGTCCCACTTGCTGCGGTGTGGAGGTAGCGGTGGGGTGAGGCGGCGCTCAGTGAGAATCCCGGCTTCACCTGCAGTTCCAGAGGTGCGCTGGGCTTGGGGGACCATCTATAATAGTTCCACCAGAGATAGCTGCCGGAGAAAGGCAGAGCAAAGATCTCGGGGCTGTTTGAGTCTGTCTCCACCCCTGGCCACCGGGGTAGCAGGCCCGGGCGGTGGAGAGCAGTGTCCTTGACCCGTGAGGTCCCTGCACCCCCCCCTCGTTGGTGGGCATTGAGATAGTTCCCCAATCTTCGCCCTCCCACGTGACCACAGCCGAGCAGATGCAGTCCCGGTGCGCCCCGGCTGGGATGTCCCGCAGGCGGGCAGCGGGCAAGGTGACAGCAGCGTGCGTGCTTGTGCGTGGCCGTGCCCGAGGCCTCTGCCGAGACAGACGCGCGGGACCGCGTGGCTGTGACCGCGACAGGCGGGCGCGCTGGAGCCGCCGCGCGTGCACGTGGGTGCGAGTGGCGGGGACACACGTGGGCCACCCAAACAAAGGCTGCGCCGCGTGACCGACCTAAGGTGCGCGTACACACGCACGCGCGAGCGGACTCGCCAGGGTAGGCGCACCCCCGCAGGCCCCGGAATCCGCCGCGCTGGGAGGGGCGGGGCAGGGGCGAGGCACGGGGGTGGGGCGGCCCCTTTAAGGCGCGGCGT
>NW_017731514.1:1908647-1947991 GCF_001890085.2 Hipposideros armiger
CCGCGCTCCCCCCCGCGCCCGGAGCCCGCGGCCTTCCCCCCAGGGCCCCGCGCGGGCGCGCCCCGCACACACGCCCCCGGGTCCCGCGCGGGGGGGAGCGCGTCCCGGGCCCCGGCGTCTCCCGGTCCGTCTCTTGCCCGAAAGGAGGACATGGCGGGGTCGCGAGGCTCGGGCCGGGGCGGGGGTCGCCGGTTGGGGGTTCTCCGAGGCCAGACGGGGGCGTGGACGCGGCAGACTTCGTTCTCCCAGCCCGCTCTTTGCGGGGCGCAGGCGAGCAGGGAGCCCTCGGGCTGTGCGATCTCAGCGAGGACCCCACCGAAAAGTTGTGGGCGCTCGCCCCTCGCTGCATCGGTTCTGCCCTCTCCTCTCTCTTTGTTTGGGGCTGTTTGCGAGTGGGCCCCTGTGGAGGCCCAGGTCCGCGTGCAGGAGATGAGGTGGGGTGTAGTGTGCCACCCCCAGCCTGGGGTCCCCACCGGCCTGGAGCGGGCCCTGCGCCCCTCCCTGTCCAGGCCTCCGATCAGGGAGGGGAGGAGACCCAGAGACCCAGGCGCGGGTGCCCTTCCCCGGCTGGAGGCTCCGTGGCAGAAGGATCAGCAGCCCCAGGGCTGGAGACCTGGTACAAGGGAACCCCTGGAAGCTAGATCCCCCCAGCAGCCCTTAATTCCCAGAAGCAGAGACAGTGCTGTTTGGGGGACGCCTTCTGCAGGCTGGGGTTCTCGTTTTGCCCTCCTTGTGCGGGTTGGGGAGCAAATCCAGAGCGCCGAGCCTCTCCCACACACGCCAGCCCAGCCCGGCCCTGGGGGTTGTTTTCCAGCTGGGCCTGGCGGGGCCGCAGGGGCAGGGCTGTGCTGCCCTTAAGAGAGGAACTCGGAGGCTCGCCTCTGTCGTGCACCTGCTCTGACCTTGTAAGAAAGCGTTGACTCGCCCCGTGCCTCAGTTTCCCCCAGTAAACCTGCAGGGGGGCTGATGAGAGGATTAGCCGAGGCGATGCAGGCGCCCCACTGGCCAGGCACACCCAGAGCAGAGATCAGGACACCCCGCCAGGCTGGCAGCGCCCTTCGCCCCCAGGCAGCCGTCGCTTCCCTGCCGCTTCCCCTCCTGTGTCTGTCCCAGGCCCGTTTGTGAACACTCGGCCTGGCAGACGCCTCTGCACACCCGCTGCCTGGCCCACATAGGGGTCCTGCCTGCCTGTCCTTGCCCCCGCCTGGAACATGACGTTGACCCTGCAGCACACGTGATGCTGGGGCAGCGGCCTTGACCTCCCCCGACCCCCAGTCCGCACAGTGCTGGTGTTGCGGGGGGAGGGGGTGCCAGCTTGGTCCTGAGGACTGGGAAGTAGGGGTCCCTGGGGCCTGTAGATGGATGCTACCTCCTTCTCTGCCCTTCGGCTGCCCTGGATGATGGGGTGTGGGATCTTGGCAATCGCAGCAGTGGGGACTGGGCACTGGCAGGGCCTGTCCCTGCGATGTCTGTCTGCTTGAACTCAGGAAAAGCATTTCCTGGAAACTGCAAGGGAAACTCTCAAAGTTGTGGTCTGCTTGGCCTTATCCCTGCTAGCCGTTTATTCTGTCTTTGATGAGGGCAGGCAGGGGGCCCTTCATGAAGGAAGAACCAGGTGGTCTCTCTCCAAACTGCCAGCCTGCCAGGCCCCACTCGTCACCCTCCACTTATCTGTTAAGTCCATCCCGAAATGGGTGTCGGGAGATGGACCAGTCGCCAGCTCCTGTGACCTCTGCTTTCCTCCCTCTCCCTGGGCCTCAACTCACCAGCTAGAAACGAGGAGGAGAATCAACCTGTTTTTACTGAATCACCGTTTTTGCCGTGTGATAGAATAGAATAGTGGTTCAGGCACAATGAAAATGAAATGTTATTAGATTCTAGCCCCACTGTTGCCAGGGGAGGCTGTGAGCCTGAAGCCCATTTGCAACAGTGTATCTGAGCAATGTTACATTGTGACAGATGCCAGCACCAAACCCAGACCAGTCTTGATGGGACCCGTCAAGAACCTGAGAAGGGGAACTCCCTTGACATTTCCGTAGTGGCTGTGTCACTGGGTACCCCAACATCTCATGGGCCAGTGGACCCCGTCCGGCTTCCCATGCTTTGTGGTTTGGGAGTTTCCCGCCAGAAGCTGGATCTCCCTGAACTTCGTGTGGGGATGGGGTTCTCATCCTGCAGTGGCGTGGCTCCAGCCTGGGGCTCATTTTGTGTGTGTAGGGACTACCCCTCTTGAGGATTCCCTGACGTGGGCCTCTGGCTCTTCTTTTCTGGTGTTTGGCCTTCTGTGTGTGTCAGAATGGAGGGGAGGGGGCCTGCCTAGTGACTGCGGTGGGGATTGGAGCGTTTCCAGAGCGCCCAGTAGTGCAAGGTGTGTGCTAGCTGGGAAGGAAGACACCGGTGGTGGCCATGTGGCCTGGTGGGTTTTTGCCTCCTTCCCTGCCAGGCGGGGTGCGGAGGCTGCTGCCTGGTGTCAGGAGCAAAGGAGACCGCTTTTGTCAAAAGCCGAGTACATGCTTGCCGTCCAGTGGGCGCTGCTGACCACATTGGGGTGGTAGCAGATAAGTTAAGAATGAATTGGGGAGAATGAGATGTGGCTGTGAGAATAATAGAGATAACAGGGGAAGTGGCTTCTGCTTGCTTGGTTGGCCGAGGCACGGGCGTCTGCAGCCAAGGCGGTCGGAGCACTCGGGTGGCGCTTGGAAGGCCTTTGTTTTGTTTTGAGGGGACTAAAAGCTGGCTTGGGGGCTCTTTGGCATTGCAGTGTGTTTAGATCTGTATTTTCCTTGACTTTTTGGTGGTATAGCAATGGGGACTCTCGTTGTGTCGTTATCCTGGGAGAACACCCTTTACAGAGGGGGTGAGTTCAAGTCCTAACAGTCAGGCCCTGTGGACGTGGGGGGAGGCCTGGGTTCCTGAAGGTGATGCTTATTTAGTGAAGAGCGTGGCTAAGGCACCAGCCAGCCCCAGGTGTGGGGGCCGCCCGGCCCTGCTTGGAGTTGCTGCTGCTGGAGAAATGTAATCGGTTAACTTGAGAACTTGAGGACAGGCAGCTCGGACCGCTCTTACAGACAGAGGTGGAGAAAGAAAGCGAAGGTTTCCCTAGTTAGAGAAAACCCTTTGGTGTCTGCATGTGGCCTGTGCCGTAAGTCACCCCTAATGACATTTGCCATCTGAGGGCTATTGTTAAAATTGTGTGGCATTTGAGTTATAACCAGAGTTATGATTACGTTTAAGCCCTGTGATTAAGGTCCCCTGTGGTTACACCGGAAGATAGGAAGCATTGGCCTATCAAAAAAATTTAATAATAGTGCTAGAAATCAGACTGTCGCCTCCTCACACATTGTGCTAAGTGATTTTCACACATGGTCCCCTGTGGGCCTCACAACGGACACTTTCACCCCATTCTACATTTGAAGAAGCTGGGGCGGCTTGCCTAAGTCCCTCATTAGTGAAGTGGCAGCACTGGGGTTGGAACTTGGGTTGTTTGGCTCCAAAGGCCATGCCGCCTCCTTAGTAATCCCTTTGTCAAGTTAAGTTTCTCAGGGTTTGTGAAAGGAATATGAGTAAACCTAAAGGCAGGATGAGAAGTCTCTGCTTTCAGACGCACGCTGATAGAGTAAGGACGCCCCTTGCCCTGGGCCTGACGGCATTCTAACGACGGCATTCTAACCACCTAATGTGCGTGTTTTCCTGACGCTGGAGGTGGAATCTATTATTAGCTTCGTCCCACAGATGAGGAAGCCCTGGCACAGAGCAGCTAAGTAACTTCCCTGAGGCCACAAGCTGGTGAGTAGCAGGGCAGGTTTGAGCCGGGTTGGCTGTGCTCCTAACCTGGGTACTTGTGCAGGCTTAGGTGGAGAAAACTCTTGGTCTTGCCGCTGTGTGTTCTTGGGCAAGATGCTTAACCTCTCTGGGCCTTAGTTCAGCCACCTGTAAACAAGGGTCTCGGGGAAGCCAGGGGGCTGAGGGCTGGCCCTGGCCCGTGCTGGGCATGTCTGGGACCGTCCCCCGGCTCCCCCCAGGACAGCACGGAGGAGGAGGAAGAAGGTGGGGGGCAGAGGGCATACCCCATCCCCAGCACTGGCTGGTATTGGGCGGAGCAGCTGTGCTTGCCTAGGAGTGAGGGCTTCTGAAAAGATTCATGACACTGGGTGCTGTCACGTCACTCCGCTCTGTGAAGTGGGGCGCTTAGAAAGCACCGTCTCTGGGTCATTACCTGCCCCTTGGGAATGGGAGGAAGGCGGCTCTACCCAGAACCCTCTGGGCCGCCAAACCCAAGTTAAGCTGTGGGTGGGAGAAACCAACTACCAGGGTGTCCTCGAGGGCCCTGTGCTTGGGGGCCCTGGGAAACAGCCTGCCCCCTCTCCATTGGGTTCCCTAGGTCAGCGGAGAGGGCTGGAGCTATCTTGGGGGGCACATGGAACATAGGGTGCTTGTGTGGGGGATGCTTGATCCCAGCCTGTGCCCCAGGCAGCCTCCCAGGACAGGTGCACGGCCTCCTTTCCCAGGCGCACCCACCCTGCCCCTCTGCCTCCTCTGGGGGGGGTGGTGCCTGCAGGGCTGCCCAGGGACAGCAGACCCCTGTGTCTGCCACATCTCAGCTCCTTCCTCTGCAGGGCGGCCTCCTGCAAAGTATCCCCTCACTCGAAGTACCCTCCCCACTTGGTGCTTCCTGCAGCAGTCAGGCCTCCCTTCCTGGTCAGGCCTCCCTGACTGGCCGACGGCTCCCTGCATGCAGGGGTCCTGTTCTATCTTACGAGCACCTTTTCCTGGGTGCCCAGAGCAGGCGCTCTGCAAACATTGGGGGAACAATGAATGGACACACTCCCTGCAGAGAATGACCTGGAGCACAGCTGGGGGCTCCTTGTTCTGTCCTGGGGGCCCCTCTGCAGGCCAGCCTGCAGCCACCAGCAGCTTCAGGCCTTGGGAACCGCGCTCCGGGGAGCCAGTAGCAGCCTGAGCTGAGCTGTGGGCAGGAGTGAGGCAAGGCTGGGCAGAGAGGTATGTGTTTGTTTTTTAAACATCTTTATTGAGTATAATTCACATACCATACAATCTACCCATTGAAAGTGTGCAATTCACTGACTTTTAGTGTATTTACAAAATTGGGCAACTCTCACCCCAGTCTAATTTTAGAACATTTTCTTTACCCCAAAAGAAACCATACCTTAGCTGTCACTCCCCAACCCCCCACCGACCCCTGACAACCTCTGATCTACTTTCTGTCTCTGTGGATTTGCCTCTTCTGGGCAGTTCAGGTGAACAGAATCACACAATATGAGGCCTTTTGGGTTGTTTCCTTCACTTAGTGTGATGCGTTTCCATCCATGTGGCAGTGTGTGGTGACAGAGTTGTGCTGAGTGCCCTTCTGAAGGGGGGTCCCTTCCTCGTCCCTGGACCACCTTTCTTGTGTGTCTAGGTGGGCACGCCTGGCCTCAGGAGGCCCCCTGGGTTCAGCTGATAGCAGCCACTTCTGTTGCCACAAGCCATCTGAGAGCTCTTGATGTTTACCGACCATGTGCAGGGGGCCCGAGGCATTTCATGCGTCTCATCTCATTTTCAGCAGCCCATTAGCACACTTACCATTTGTGTGCGCTGCATCAAGTCACCACCTCCAGGAAGCCTCCCTGGCCTCCCTGCTCCCCAGGAGTAGGGCCCCTCGGCTGGGTGCCCTGTGTGTGGTTGCTGTTTACTTGCTTGTCTTCTGAGCTCCTGGAGGGTGAGGCCCTGCTTTCGTCTGATCCCCGGCTGGCCTTGGGGTGGGGGTGGGGGTGTGAATGGCTGAAGAGAGAGGTATCGTGAGGGGGTGGAGCCCCTCTCTCACTGACTGCCCACTAGTTCTATGCCTTGATTATCCCTCTAGCAGTGTACATTTTGAAACTTCGCCGTCTGTTTCCTCCCGAGTACCGCAAGAGCAGGCCTGGTCTGGCTGTGGGTGTCGTGGCTGCTCGGGCAGAGCTGCTGAGTGAGCCTGGAGCCCCTCCTGTCTCACCCTGCCTCGCCTGGCACTGCGTGGCATGGTGGGTTTTTAAAATTTTGTATAATAGACTATATATTTTTAGAACAGTTTTAGGTTTACAGGAAAATTGCAAAGATAATACTGTTCCCATATGCCTACTTGCCTCTCCCCTCAGCCTCTCCTGTTGTTAATTAACATCTTATATGAGTATGGAACATTGTCACAATTAACGAACCAATATTGGTATATTACTATTAATTAAAGTCTGCGTTTTCTTCAGATTTCCTTGCTTTTTACCTGATGCTGTTTTTCTACCCCTGGACCCCATCCAGGAGCCCACATGACACCTAGCCCTTGCATCTCCTTAGGCTCCTCTGGGCTGGGACAGTTTCCCAGACTTCTTATTTTGATGACTTCGATGGTCCTGAGGAATTTTAGGTATGTTGTAGGATCCATCGCCATTAGAATTGGTTAGACAATTGGAATTCCTCTGTTGGAATTTGGGTGTTTTTCTCAGGGTTAGACTGGGTCGTGATTTTTGGGAGGAAGATCACAGAGGTGAAGTGACTGTTCTCATCACATCCTGTCAAGGTCCCATACTGTTACCCTGACTGATCACTGAGATGCTGGCCTTGGTCACCGAGCTGAGGCGTGTCTGTCAGGCGTCCCCACTGAACAGTTCCTCTTTCCCCCAGTCCACGCTGTCCTCTTGGGAAGGAAGGCTCGATGCATGGCCCACACTTAAACGTGGGAGTTAGGCTCCGCCTCCTCGAGGGCCGAGTACACAGACTATCTGGAATTCTGCTTGGGAGACTGCTCCTCTATTTGTGAATTCAATCATCTACTTACATCAGTGTGGGTTCATGGGTCTCGATTGTACACCTTGGGTTATAAGGCAGCCCCACTTCATTTTGTTGGTCAGCTTGTCCCAGCCTTGGCCGTCGGGAGCGCTGCCCGGTGCTATGGCCCCGTCGTGGTGGGATGGGGTGAGCACGTGCTCACCGTCTGGCCTACAGGTGCTCCAGGCTCAGCTTGTGTGTTTCCCGCCCAGACTAGCACCAGCCAGTTCTCCGAGGAGCCCAGTTCCCTCTATTGGAGAGTGGGTTTTAGAAGCCAAGATCTGGGCACCCAGTGCACTTGTTGCTCTGAGGTTTCATTGCCCTGGGTTCTCTCAGCAGACAGGACGAGGACATACACGTGTGTATGCTAACGGTGGACACACATGTCTGTAACTGCTGTGTGTAACCATCTGCACCTATTCTAAGTGAAACGTGAGTTCATCCTGATGGGATGGCCTGTCGGCTGACCTTCACCACGTGCCACGTGGATCCTTGTGGCCTCCTCCCATGGCTGACCAATCACTTTCCACTCAGGCAGCGGAACACTGGCGCCCCTCACTTGCCACCTGCTTGCTTAATTGTTCAGTTCCAATGCACCTGTGGAGTGGGCTCAGCATTAGTACCCCGGCCTGGGGAAGTGGCTTCATGGGCCAGATGGCCCTGCCCACTCCGGGAGCAGGAGGGCTGCCACAGTTCTCTGCATGGCCCTGCAGAGCCTGGGGCTCTGTGATCTGCAGGGAGAGGCAAAGAGGAGAGCTGTGGGCTTCCCCACTGTGCCTGGGCAGCCCAGCCGGCAGGGACGGGCACACACTTGACATCCTTTTGAAATGTGAAAGTGGCGCTGACTTTGAACACATCCCGGAGGTCTGGCCTCGCTGCACATGAGGAGAAAGGCTGCCCGCAGGACCCTTTTGAGCTCAGACCCATTAACTCAGAGGCTGGCCGGCCTGGCTCCTCCCGCCTCTGACCTCACACCATTGGTGGGCGCAGCCTGCGAAGGGAGAGCACAGCAGCAGCCGGGCACCGAGGCCGCTCCGTTCTGGAAGGAGAGAGCTGGGCGAAGCCCTCTTCTCCACACGGGCTCCTTGCCGACTCCCGTTTCGTGCAGGGTCTGTCTGCAGCAGGCGTGGGTCCCGGTGGCGGGGAGGAGGGCTGCCCTCGGAGCTCTGAGTAGACTGAGTCCAGGTGGAGGGTGAGAGGCAGAGAAGGACATGCTGAAGTCCGGGGTCGCCACCCTGGGGGGGCCCCGGAGGCTGGGGGGGGGCTGACCCCAACCCCAGAGCTGAGGAGGCCTGAGAGCCGCCACAGGTGGGGAGTGTGCTGGGCGTGTGTTTCGGAGGAAAGGAGCGGCCACCTGGGCAGGCTTAGAAGATGCCAGGGTCAGCAGCTGCCCCTTTGTGACTAAATGAGGAGGGACAGTGGACAGGAGGCTGGACTGGGCTTCAGCAGGCAAGCTCAGTGCCGGGGCTCCTGGGCGCTGCGTGGCTTGCCGACCTCACCACTTCTACACGCGTGGGGAAGCCCTGACCGAGCCGTCGACAGTGTGGGGAGGTGCTGACCGTACTGGCTGCACACGTGGGGGGTGCTCCTCACACTGGATTGTCTCCACGGCTGTGGTGCTGTTTTCCACGCAGGGTTTTTAGGGTCTGAGGAGCCATCTTGTTTTCTCAATCTTGGGTGAACTCCTGCTGTGGTCCTGGGAGGGCTCCCAGCGGCAGCACCCAGGTGGCCGCCTGGAAGACCTCAGTCCCACCCACCTGCCCACTCAGGCGCTTTGCAGTCCCCGTGTGGGCGCCATGTGCCTGATTCCTGTGTCTTGTCACCTGTTTAGTGAGGACTTGCTCTGTGCCGGACACCGGACAGTGGTGCGTGATGAAGCAAGTGGTAGGAGGGAGACCGGGCCAGGCAGGAGCGTGAAGACAGGCGGCACCTGGGGCTCGGGGAGGGACCCTAGGCGGATGAAAGGGCAAGGGGGCACGTCAGCCCCAGGAGGGTTGGGGAGGGGCAGCCAGGTCCAGTGAGGCCTCAAGCCACCATGCCCTCTCCCCGGGACCAGTTTGGGCTGGCGTGAGGCCTGCGAGGTCAGCTTACCTGAGGTCAGCTCCTCTCCAAGGATCCTGGAGACCCAGCCAGCGTGTGCCTGCACCCCTGCCGGGCCAGGATCAGGCCCCAGGCCATGTCGGGGGTACCGTGGGACAAGTGGCTGACTGCTCACCTCCGGCTGGGCATCCTGAAAGGATTTGTCTCCCTCACTGAGACGGCCCCCCCCCATCTCCCCCAGTCCAGGGGGTGGTCTGAGGAAGTGGAGAGCTGAGTGGGGGGCTGTCCTGAGCTGGGGACTGTCATCTCGGAGCAGCCCTTCCTGGGAGCAAGGCTCACGGGCGATGTGGGGCCAGCCTGCTGTGGTTCTGCTGGCCAGTCTCCCTGCCCTGCCTCTGGGTGCCCCATCCCAGGTCCTTGCTGGGCCACACCACGTCTCTCCTGCTTTCTGGGTGGAGTTTGTGTGCCTGCTAGGTCCCGTGTGACAGGCACAGCAGCTGCAGATGATGCTGGCTTGGAGACGCATTTCCCTTTTCGGGGCATAGCACTCTCAGGTCACTGGACTCATTTGAGGGGTCACGTCTAGCCTGGGTGGCTGCCTGGTGACCATTGTCTGGGCAGCATCTGCACAGAGAGGGTGTCCGTGCTGCACCCCTGGGGTGAGCCTGGCCTGATGGGTGAAAGCCAGTGTAGCCTCAGGCCCCCTGCCCACAGCCGATGGGTCAGGAAGCAGAGGGCCCCACAGCTCAGAGGGCACTCGGGATGGCAGAGACAAGCAGATGTGTGTCCCCTTGGCCTCCGGCTGGGCACTTTGGTGTTTAAAACTCTGAAGCAACTTGAGTAATTAAAAGAACACACAAACCTTCACTATTGCAAAACCCGGAACCTCACTCTTGGAAGAGGCACGCTGACTACTGCCCATGGGGTTACCAGAGTCCACGCCGTGACCATTGTCCCAGGCACTGCTGGGAGGTCGGGGGGTGCCCGGGTTGGCTCACACAGCCGAGTCCTGGCAGTGGGACGGTGAGGTTCACGGGGGTGGGGCGGGGTGGGGGCAGGAGAGCTCAGCTGTCCCAGGTGACCCTGCCCATCGGCTCTGCCAGGTTGAGGCTGTGCTGTGTGCTGCTTTGAGACCCTCCCGGGCGTGTCCTCGGGTCCTGTGCTGGCTCCAGCGCCCAGGTTTGGTTCCATGGGCTGGTTTCTATCCCATCCAGAGAGGAAAGGCAGAGACAGACAGGTGGGCAGGACAGCAGGCTACATGGAGGGCTACATGGAGGGTCCCAGCTGCCTGCCGGGTTGCTGGGAGCGGTCAGCGGTGGCATGCCACCAGGCTCTGCCCTGCCCTGCCCTGTGGAGTTGGGTGAACATACAGCAGACATGCTGAGCACATCAGGTTCAGGAAGAAAAACGATGTTTTGTTCAACAGCCGTTGCTTAAGAGTGTAGGCAGATCACGTCAGAGGCAGTCCAGAGTCAGAGGCAGGCGGAAGACGAGGGGTCAGGGTCTAAGGGGGTGGGGTGGGGGCGGGGCAGCGGGGACCCAGAGGTGGACTTCAAAGGAGTGAAAGGTGCTGGCGGTCACCCTGGCCCTAGAGCCCAGCCCACCTCAACAGCGGCGGGACTTCGCTGTGGCCGCGGAGCACATGGGTGGGGAGGAAGTGAGTCAACTGCCAGAAAGCTGGGGCAGGAGGGTGGGCGGAGCTGCGGGCAGGATGGGAATGAGATGAAGCCGGCAGGGAGGTGGGGGTGGGGGCTGCCCCCGGCCCTGGGGGCTGTGCGCGGGAGTCACACCCTGCCAGCAGGGCCTGGCAGCAAGGGGCTCAGTGCCGGTCTGGGGGCGCACAGGTGACCTGGCGAGGGCCGGCCGCGGCCGGCCGCTGCACCTGGGCTACCCAAGCATTGAGCCCTGCGTTCTAAGCCAGACGTCTAGAATTGTGACTCTCAGGGAGGACGGGCCTTGGGAGATCAGCCCAACAACCTCTATCTGCTGCCTGAACAGGGCGCCTAGTGGGGGCGGGGGGGGGGGAGTGCAGGGGTCCTTGAGTCTGCCCAGTGTCACCCGCCGCCGTGTGACAGACAGGTGAGGAGCACGGTGGGATGGACCGGGGCCTGCGACTGCCGCATCTGGAAGGGAGAGGGCGGCCACCTGGAAGTGGAGGTCGGCTCCACCCGCGTGGGAGGCAGTCCTGACTGTTCTCAGAGGGCCCAGTCCTGCTGATGGCTGAGGGGTGGGCCAGGCGATGGGGAGCCACGGAAAGGGGGGGCATAGACTCCCACCAGCAGCCACTCTAAGCCTTGAAAAGCCCCTTCCTGACGTGTCACAGTCACACAGCCACCTGCTGCGTTTGGAGAAGTGACCACCTTAAGATGAGCCCTGGAGGGGTGTGGGGGAAGCAGAGGTAAGCCCTGCTTGTCTGGGACCCCACCGCACATGGCCCAAGAGTGGGGGGCTGGGCTGATTGGGGGGCATGGGGAGGGCTGCCCATGCAGGCTTCTCAACACCTGCTGGGTGCCAGGGGATGTATGTGGGTGGCTGCCACACCCCCACATCCACCCCGGAAGGGGCCACATTGTCCCCACTTTGCAGATGAGTAAGTGGTGGTCAGAGAGGTCCTGTTGAGTGGCTGAAATGACTGCTGCCGCAGGGCCCATGCCCTTGTCCCTGCCTCCCTGCCCCAGCTGCCCACTCCTTTTGGGACCCATAAGTCCTCTCTCCTGGCCACTCCTCAGGTTTCTGGGTGCAACCCCCCCCCGCCCCGCATGTGTGCCTGAGGGCCCTGCCCCCACATGGACCACACGCCCTCTGCCACCTCCCCTGCCCTCCCAGAGCGGCCATCCTGTGCACAGCCATTCCACGCCAGCCCTCCACGCCCTCCTACCACCTGGCACAGGATGTGTGGGGACGGTCTGCCCACTTGCCTGAGCTCCCTGCGAGGCTGGGGGATTCCAAAGGCCACTGTCACCTACCTGTTGTTGGCCTGGGTGGCCGAGCCACTGGCTGTCAGCAAGGCCTACACCACCCTTGGTGGCCTGGACAGGCCTTGGGCCCTTGGTTCCTCCCCCAGGCAGGAGAGGCTGAGCCAGGAGTCTGGCCCATGCAGCTGGGGTGCACACAGACCCTCCCATTCCCGGAGCTCTCGGAGGCCTGTCCCATGCCCTTCCATCTGCCGTGTCTGTGTCCCCTAGAAACTGCCGGACACCTTGTCTTCTGGCAGAGAGCTGAGAAGGTGCTGGAGATGGCGGGGGTGGGGGAACTCCTTAACCCCCGGCTGGGGTTGCCGCACCACACGCCCAGCGGTGGGTGTCTGTGGCTGCCTGTGACTGGCCTGGCTTGGGTGGCTTGGCTGGGGGAAGGGGTCGGAGAGAAACCCGGGGCTCAGAACCAAGTGCATGCTGGCCACACCAGGGAGAGCCCGTGCTAGAGCCGGGGCTGGGGCCGGATGGCGGTTGGAGAGGTTGGGAGGGAGAGCCCACAGCATTTGTGGTTTCTAGTTTAGAAAAACAGCTAGCGAAGGCAGGGGCCCTGGAAGGGAGCCAGGTACCCAGAGCCGACTGCCCAGAGGCATGCAACTGCTCGGGGGGGTTGGAGCGGGAATGCGGGAACCTCCGTCATTTTCCAGGGGGTCCAGTGCCTGATTGTGAAATCTCTTTATCTCACATCCTTTCATCCGGGCTTAAAAATGTTAACTTTGCTGCTGCATCAGAAGATGGACTGTGGTTTGTACCTCACAGTCACTAAGGATACACAGGCTGATGCTGCCAGGACCACAGCTGATGCCCCAGGTTACAGCCCCAGAAAAGCCTGTGCCCCTTGCCCCCTGCACTCTGCAGTCAGCTGAGGCCACGGAGGGACGGGAAGGGTCATGTGACCTTGACATCGCTGGGACACATTGGACATTCCCGTAACTGCAGGCTCCACGAGGGCAGGCAGGGACCGTGTCGCTTATTCCCAGGTCCCCAGCACTGGGCCAAGGGCATGGTGGCATGTTTGAGGAGAGCACACTGATGCTGTCGCCGCTCCCACCCCAGTCCACTGTCCCCCAAGGCAACCCTGCCCGTGAGGGCCACCCCCACTGCTCCGACCCAGCTGACTTAGTCCACAGATCAGCCTCCTTTTAAGTGCGTATTTTTTTCATAATTGACTGCTTAATTGTGGGGTCAAAACTGGTTAAGGGAGCTGCTGGCACTGAGTCATAGTGAGAAGGCTCCGCCCTGCGCCTGAGCTAACTCGGTCCTTCCCACCTGGGGACTGGCTGGGTTCAGTTTCTCTCCCCAGTGTTTCCACTGTTCAGACCAGATCAGGGAGGAGCCGCATCCTTCTCCACGGGCAGGACGCTCGAGTTCAGGGCAGGATTTCCGTCCCGAGGGTCTGAATCCCGTCGCTCACGTCTGTGCGGACGAGGTCCTGGCTTGGCTTTCGCAAACGCTCCAGTGTCAAGCAGACTGCTCAGCCGTTCCCCAGCCCCAGGCTCCCAGGGCACATGGACATCCTGGGGACCAGCTGGCTTCCTGCCTATGGCTGGTTTTAATACATATAGAGGCTGGCCCTGCTCCTTGAGTTCTGAAGCCTTGGCAATGAAAAGAGCCCATTATGACCTATTTGTAAAGTATTTCAGAATCACTTACATGAATATTGTCCTAAATTCTGTGCAATTAGAAGATATAAACCCTATTCCGTGATTATTTTTGTGCACCAACATAACCTAAATTAGAACTTTCTCCATGTAGGTTTTTAAAAAAAGAAACCATTTTTTAACAAAAACCTAAAAGGAGTTGATTTTACCTACACCATTCTCAAATGCTTGGACACGAGGTATCTGCTTAAGTAACGTGGGAACCTTGACGACCGTTGGGTTTGCAGACCCTTTCTTTTTACCGGTCGCAGAAGGTAAATGTTATGGAAGCGTTTGAAGCATCTCATGAATTCTTTTTTTTTTTTTTAAAGATTTTATTGGGGAATTAGGGGAGGGGAAAAGACAATTTGCTGTTCTTTTGTTCTTCAGTCTAGTTGTGGAGGACGTCACTTTACTGGCCCACGTTGGTATTATCATTGCGCTCCTCCTGGGTGAGGCAGTCGCTCGCCGGCCATTGGACGGCTGCTCACAGCAGCTCTTGGCAGCTCACGCGGGCTGCCGGCCGCTCACACTGGCTGCCAGCCACTCACGGTAGCTTATGGCAGCCCACTGCAGCCCCACTGCAGCCTACACCGTCACCGGCGACTCACGGCAGCCCAGCTCCAGGTTGAGCTGTTGTTCACCATCTTAGCTGTAGAGGGCGCAGCGTCACTGGCCCTCATGTGGGATCCGAACCGGGGCCCTGCTGCTCAGAGCTGGCGTCCCAAGCCAACTCCTAACCAACGTGCCACTTGAATTCTGACTCAGCGGAGGCTGATGACTCGCTGATTCCCACCTGCCCAGCACTTTCTCCCCTGAACCTTAGGCTCAGCTGGGGAGCTTGCCAGCAGGTGCGCCTAGTTCTTCACGTGAGGCGTGAATGGACGCCACTGGATAAGGACGCCGCATTTGCTGCTCTTGTCCACTTAGCACATGTCCTTCAAGTGCCTCTTAGCTGCCCTCCTGCCACGCTCAGAGGGCAGACTGGTGGGGAGGCAGGTGTGGGCCCCGCGTTGCCCTAAGTGGTCGAGTTTCCAGGGCAGCATATATGGGGTGGGGGAAGACTTAAGAGGGAGATTGTGGTCCGAATCATTTTCTTTCTCTTCATGTTTTGGACCTTACGTGCATAGAATTGGGTACGCCTGTTCCTTGGGTCATAACGTGCTGCGACCCTCTTGTCTAGGTATGTTTAGTGGAATCGGCACCCTTGAGCTCCGCCAAAATGAGCTGGGACCTCGCTGATAACCACCATCTAACCAAGCGCCTTGGTTCCTCGTGTGTGCCTTTCTCGGGCCCACACCACCCGTCTTACCACCTGGGTCGTCCATCCACCTGGGCGGGTCCCTCCTCCCTGCCTGCTTTGTGTGATTGAATCTTGAAGGGCTGGTAGAAGTGGGCAGGGTGGGTGGGGGGTGTGGAGACAATAAAGAGCATTCTAGGCCAGGGCAGGTATGAAAGCAGACAGGTGTGGGGGACCAGGTGTGTTCAGGGCTGTGTGAGGTGTGCAGTGCGGAAGTGGCCAGAGGAGCGCTGGGTGAGCGAGGCTCCTGGCCTCAGGGTCCTGCGAGCGGTGGGGAAGCTCTGGGGAAGGTAGGTGCTTCCAGAAGTTTCAGGTATAGAAGTGGCCCTGGGGGCGGGGTGCTGGGATGAGGTGGGGGCTGGAGATGCAGGCTGATGCTCTCCTGGTCCCGGGGGTGTGAGAGGCTGCACAGGGGATCCGCCTGGAGCAGGCTCTGTGCCCGCACATGTGGGGCCAGCACACCAGGCTCAGGAAAAGGTGCCATTTGGCCCAGAGATGTAGCCCCCACAGGCACCTGGGAAGTGAGGAGCATCAGGTGCGGAGGGTGTGCTCAAGCCCTGGCAAGCGTGGAAACCAGCCAGAGAGACCGAATGACAGGGCCTGTGGAGAGCCTGCCTCTGGTTTCCGGAACGGTCCAGGAGGTGACTTGGGGGAATTGGCCATCAGGACAGGTTTTTCATGGGGTTGCCTGGAGAGGGGAGTCCTGGGTTGTGAGTCCACTCTTAATGAGGGGTTGCCCCACCCTTGGGACCCTCTTGGGACCCGTGGGGCTGGCTGTGCTTCTGGAAAAGGGAGGTGATGCCCTGACATTCTGGGTCCGGTCGAGGTGCTGGGGTTCCCACGTGGAGAACCCTGAGGGAAACTGGGCTCCCATCGACAGCTCAGCCCTCAGCCAGGGCCTGCTGGCACAGCTACCCAATGCCCGGCCCTCCCTGTGCCTACCCCCAGCCGCCCTGTGGCCGGGGAGCAGCTCTTCTCGCTAACTATCCCCCGAATTGTCGAGGGTTCCCCTTGTGCATGCCAGAGGAGCAAGATGTGAATTTGCAGAGAACCCCTGAGCCCTTGCTGCACAGGTAGGTGCCACCCGGTCCCACGGATGTGAGGGACGATGGGCGACTTGTCCATGGCCAGCATCCCAGCCGGGCCCTCCGCGTCCTGGCCTGAAGCCTGGCGCCCTTTCCCTCCGTCTGCCCCTTCTCAGCTCGCCACCCAGAGATGAGCAGGAGCCAGCCTGGGGCCTCACAGCAGTGGTAACAGTGAGTCGGTCGTCCTGGTGAGAGGGGCCTGCCACGCCCGCTCTCCTTGCTGAGTGTGGTGACCCAGCACCAGGTGCACTGCCGTCACCAAAAGCCCCTGTGTGGACACTGTTGGAATCAGTTGAGTGCAGGCTCCTCTCTGCCACTGCTCTCTGAACTGCCTGGGAGGACATGGCGAGTGGCCGAGCTTCTGTGAACAGACACTCAGGCTTGGAGTCTTACCTGGTTCAATCGTGTTGATGAGGCCAGAGCTGTCTGTTCCACAGGTGCGAGTGTGGGCGGGATGACCGAGGTCAGGGCAGCCTTTCCTGCAGGGTCACAGGCCCGGGCACCGGCTCCTGTGTGGGTGGAGCTGGGGTGCGTGGAGGTGTTGTGTTCTTGGCAGGGCCTTTGATGGTCTTTCTTCTCAGCTGAAGCAATTAACAGGATTTTGTTTCCTTTGGAATTTGGAGATGAGGTCCCAAAGGCAGCAGCAGCCTTGTCATCCTGGGGCCTTTTATACTGTCACTGAAGCCTCGTGTTGCAGGATTGACTCAGCTGCCCTCTCCAGGCAGGATAGGAAGCCGCCTTCTCATTTGCTAACCTGTTGGTCTGGTTAAGCCAGATCTCCATGCCTGAGTCCTACCCTCCCCTCGGAAGCCACTGCCAGACCTTGGATCACTTGGCCAGGACGTGGGTTTCCGGCAGTATCACAGGGCTTGGCGTGGAGGCGGGAGCAGGGCAGCAGCCGCGCAGCGCTGTGTGGGGATCCTGGCAGAGGGCCTGCGCAGAGCACGGCCCCCTAGAGTTTGTTTCGGGTCACGGTGGGATTCCCTTAAGAGAAGGGGATATGCGATGGTGTGGAGAGCTGGCATCTCAGATCTAGAGGGTCTTCACGGAGTGATGTCTCTCTCACGTTTCAGGTGATATTCTGGCAGGGTTTTAATCAGGACAAAACAAGTGCCATTTTGTTTGCCGGTTGCTACTCTGGGGCCAAGGTTATATGAAATGTAGGCTTCTGCCGATCACCTGCTTGCACACTTGCCTGTCGTGTGCAGTGGAAGGCGGCATGTTCTGACTGTTTTGGTTTTTAGTCCATTAAGGGTTTGGCAGTGGACGCCTTTTTTGGTTAAACTTTGATGAAAACTCTAGTGAGATGTTGGGTCTCCTGCTCTGATGAGTGGGGTCCAGGAACATGGCTGTTGGAGGGAGGGGTCAGCGCCTCGTTTTGGTCCCTGAGGGTTCTAACGATGGGAAGTGGAGCGCACGCTCCATGCTTCGACGGGACCCTCTCCGTGGCTCCCTCCCATACTTCTTAAGAGAAGAAATGCCGTTGTTGGTTTGATGGCTGTGATTTGCTGACGGTGGCTTCTGGCTGCTGGGTGTGGGCGGGGGTCCAGGTCGTTGAGTTCTGTTCAGAAGGCCCCACCCTCCACTGCAGGGTGGTGACCCTGTGGTCAGGAGGAGCAGCTGGAGCAGGCGGGGCTGGCAGCGCCTCTGAGGGGCAGGTGTACCTGATATCTGGAAACAAGAGCTGCTGCTGAAAGCCTGGTCCTCTGCCCGAACGCTAAGGGGGTGAGGCCGAAGCGGGCCTTGTCGGGACGGGCAACCTTATCAGCTGTGCCAGCCCTTCCAGGCTGCAACGGAAAGAAGAACCAGTGCGGCCAGAGACGTGGGCACAGGGAGGTGTGCTCCGAGGACGGTTACCGCCACACACAGGTTCAGCCTCACGGAAGGTCCCACGGGGAGGGCCGGAGTGTGAGCTGGGCCGGGACCCGCGCTGCTGTGCAGTCCCCAAGGGGAAGTGGTGTCGGGCAGGACGAGGGGCAGCAGGTCTCAGGGAACTGCCCGTCACAGGCAGTGTGGGATGAAGCAGACTGAGACGTGGGGTCAGGTCAGGACATTACGAGACTTAGAGGATCCCTAGCACCCAGCAAGTAGGTTCTGGGATCCTGGGTCAGCACGTGGGGGCGGGGGTTAGGTGGTTCTGCTGTGAGGCTGCCTGGGGCACAGGTGGCTGGCCTGCCAGTGTGAGCAGGTGCGCTATTATGTTGTACGGACCTTCAGCCCTTATTTCCATAGCTGTGCTTTGGGATACTAAATTTTTAAAGGGTTAGTACCACCTAGTGCTGTAACCTGCGCTTAACGTGTCTGCTGGTTCTCTGGAATGAGTGTCTCAGCTCTGTGTGGAAGCCGGAGGTGAAGACATTTCCACACCAGCCTCAGCGCTGCCCCAGTGATGATCCTGGCACACTTGTTCCGGCAAATACGCGTGCTGCCTTTTAATTACCTTTGTAGGAAAGTGACCTCTGCAAGCTTTCCCCGAGGGGACTTCCCCTAGAGAGTCATTTGAGAATCCCACGTGCAAATTGCTACCCACTGTGTTTTCTCCCTGTGGAATTGCCACCAGAGTGGATGACGGGGAGTGTAGACTCGCCTGGCACCGAGAAAGCTTGCTGTTTACAAACGGTTTGTTGAAGGGTCCTGCCGAAGAGTCCTTTAGAAGTCAAATTATTCCTCCCTAAGTATCTGTTCTGGAAATGGACTGTTTCCCTTGATCTCATAAGGCCGGCAGTGCTTGTACTCTCCTGAGAATGCCACCAGCTTCTCACTAATTCCCGCAGGTGTCACCCGGGCACTGTCCCCCTACTCCTGTTCCCCTATGGTTGAGGATGTAGGCCGCTGTCCAGGGTCTCCCCAAAGCGTGAGATGGCCTTGTCTGTCCAGCGCGGAAGGGTCCGCCACAGGCTTGCTTAAGCAGAGGGGCTTTTTCGGGCTCAGGTCCTGGGCGTGGGGGTGTAGAGCTGCCAGCACAGGTGCTCAGGCCGTGTCTCTGGTTCCTCTTTTCCTGATTGCTTCCTTCCCTGTCACCTTGCCTTCTCTGTGTTCAATTCATTCTCAGACAGGCTGTCTCCCAGGATGGCAGCACCTGTTGGCTCCAGGCTCATGTGGTCCCTTTACCAAAAAGGCGGAGATTTGTCTGCTCAGTTCAGTCAGCTGGGCCTCCCGCTTTGAGGCAGGGCGTGTGATTGACAGGCCCTCACACAATGGGCTGCTGGGTGACAGAACCACAACCCTCATGCATAGAGAGGCAGGATGGGCTTGCAGAAGGTGGTGGTGCAGGGCTGTGTGTGTATCCATGCGCACACAGGTGTGTGAGCCCAGGTACCCTAGTGCTGGGGTGTTCGTGGATGGAGAGATTCCTGCTGATGTGGGAGTCTGGGTGGGCTTCCTGGAGGAGGAGGCTTCTGTGACCCTTAAGAGGTGCTAAGCTCCCAAAGCAGGGAGGGTGGAGGGGGAGGGCATTTGCAATCTGATGGGGTGGGGAAGTGGCAATATGCTTGGGAGGTGGTGTGGGACTGTACGGAGGAGGAAGCATGGACTTTCGGGGTTCCTCCTATGGCCTGAACCCCAAGGGGTGAGGTAGAAGTGGAGGAGGACAGAGTATGCACTTCTGCGATGTGGGGTGTGCAGGTTTGGTGTGGTGTGGGCATGAGGCGTACAGAGTGAGGGGCTGGGGAGTCTGGTGGGTCAGGGAGGGTGGGCTGCCGGGGCCTGGCCCCTTCCTCCAAGTTGGCCACATTCTCCAGCCCCATAGCCCACCGCCCTCCCCAGGTACCTGGGGACCCTGGAGCTGCTGCTCCTCCAACACTCCCTTCCACCCCACCCCCACAGGGGGCGTGCCAGGTGTGTTGCATGTGTGTGCACAAGGGCCTGGGTGCCAGGTGCCAGGTGGGTGGGTCAGTGAGAGAAGGGTCCTGCTGCCCAGCCTGCGGCAGGCCCGAGGCACTCTGCCCCCGCCTGGCATCTCAGGCTATGTCTGTGGACACAGCCCCTGAGGCCTGGGCTGGGGTCAGGGGAGGGGAGTCGTGGCCTCATCCTCAGGGCACAGCACCCCAGCCTGTTCCTGCACCCCCTCCCCAGAATCACTGGGCTGAGCTGTGGTTCTCAGACTCCCTGGCCTGGGAACCCCTTTATAGTCGTGAGTTAGTGAGGTCCCAGAGAGCCTCTGTGTGGTTATCTATCGCTCTTTATTAGAAATTAAAACTAAGAAGTTTATTTACTAATGTACCAAAAACTGCCAACTATAAATTCATTATTTGTTTACATAAATAACATTTTTATTTTTTAGAAATCAGTATTTACTCCCCCAAACAAGACAAAAATCAGTGATGGCCTCACTTCTGCTTTCTCCAAAATCTTTTATTTACTTATTTATTTTTATTTATGTATTTATTTTTAGCTGAGCCATCCTGCCACCTGTTGGCAGTTCAGCCGCAGCTCCGCTCGGGCCGGGTCTCGAAATGCTGTTGCTCAGAGCTCACACTCTTGAGTGAGCTCTTAACCAACAGAGCCACTCAGCCGGCCCCAAAATCTTTTTTTTTTTTAAGGGGAATCACATTAGAGTTATAGATTATTTTAGAGAGGGTTATGTGTGTCCTCCCTCCCTCCACCCCATTTATATAAATATGGTAAAATATACATAACATATGTATAAATAATATACATATAAATGTGTTGCAAAATATATACAATGTAACACTTAAACCATTTTAACCATTTTTAGGTGTATATAGTTCTGTAGCGTTAAGTTCATTCACAATGTTGTGCAACCGTCACCACCATCATCTCCAGAACTTTCTCATCTTCCCAAGCTGACTCTGACCCCATGAAACAACTCCCCGTTCCCTACCGCAGCCCCTGGCACCCACCACCCTACTTTTGTCTGTGAATTGGACTTCTGCAGGTGCCTCATATAAGTGGAATCACAAAGCGATGCCTTTTGTGTGTGGCTTGTTTCCCTTAGCGTGATGTCCTCCGGGTCCATCCGTGTTGTAGCGTGTGTAGAATTCCGTTCCTTTTCAAGGCTAATATTCCACTGCATGAACCACACCATGTTCATCCATCATCTGTTGATAGATACTTGGGTTGCTTCCACCTCTTGGCTGTTGTAAGGAACAGGTGTGCACAGATCTGCTCGAGACCCTGTTTTCAGTTCTTTTGGAGGCACACGCAGAAGTGGGATTGCCGATGCTGTGGTAGCCTGTGTGTAATTTTCTGAAGCACCACCATGCTGTTCTCCAACCCGTGTGGTGTGGTTTACACTCCCTGGCGGTGGGTGCTGGAAAGCAGGCCTGCGTGTTTGCTTGAGAATACAGTGCATCCAAGCTCTGCTGACCAAGCCGGATCGCTCCGCGAGCCCGGCTCCCCTGAGCTCCCAGGCAGGCTCGTGAGCCGGTCCCGTGGGCAGACCTGAGCCACTTGGCCCTGGAGTGCCCTGGACCCCGTATTCCACTCGGTAATGGCTGTGACTGCCTCTCTAGCCTCAGTTTCCTCCTCTTTACAAAGGGGAGGGGCATCATGGTAATGGCAGCTCCAATTTACTAAGTTCTTAGTGAAAGCCAGCGCCAGAGGTGAGGTGAGGAGGAGCCAGGAATCCGGCCGCCTGTGGGCTGGGGCGGAAGGACTGAACGAGGTGAGGGCTGAAAGTGGTCGGCGTGGCCTTGTTCTCAGCGAGCGTGGCTGTCAGTGAAATGGCTGCAGGTGGGGATGAGTTATCGTGGGCAGCTCCTCGCCCTCGCTCCCATCAGAGGGTCAGTACATCCTGCGTGGGTTGCCATCTGCCCACCCAGGTCCTGGCCGCCCCCGCTCCCCTGCCCTGGCAGCCGACACCCCACGCTGTGACCCGGAAGGGACCTGAGCACCGCGCGGGCTCGTTTGCTTGCCCGTCTCCACCATTTCCTTCTGGCTTGTCCTGTGGAAGGACTCTTCCTGCCACCCGTTTTCCTGGACTGCCTTCCCCTGCAGGAACCAAGGCAGGTTTCTTGGTGCTGTCAGCCTGCAGTGCAGCCGTCACCTCCTAGAGTGGCCTTCCCTGGCCTGTGGCTGTCTGTCCCCACTCACCCAGGTGCATTCTCCTTCTCAGAGGTCAGGGCAGCACGTCCTGCATCCCAGCAGGAGACCATCTGGAACGCCGCAGGTGCTCATTTAACACCCCTTGAAGATCTCATTGTCGTCTAGTGTGTAAGACTTTCATGGTCCCCATACTATTTGCCATTTAATCCCTGCTGGACCCGAGTACCTGGTGACCGGGACATGCCATAGGGGGCACTCAGACGCAGCTTGTCCCCTTTTGCCCGCAGAGCCCGCCATGCTGTGGACTCACCTGTCACCACACTGGAGCCTGGCAGTTACCTGGGTGGCAGGTGCAAAGAGGACTTTGAGGCTTTGGGGTTTATTTATTTATGTGTGTGTGTGTGTGTTTTATTTTATTGGACATGAGTTTTGCACAGAGGCTTACATCAAGAGCTGGGCCCCGCTGCTGTCAGGCTCTGCCCTGGGATGTGTTCTTCTCTTGACCACCTGAGCAGGAAATGTGGGCTCCACCTTCTCCTTGTCGTGTGTTCTAAAATGGCAAGGCTTTGGTGGCATGCGTGCCTGACAGCCTGCGCTGGGCCTGGGAATACCCGGCGCTGGGTCTGTGGCGAGAGGCCTGGCAGAGCCCTCGGGCTCAGCTGGGCCAAGTGAAAACAGAGTTGCTGGGAGGACAGGTGTTCTGGAAGTACTCAGAGGCTCTTCTCACCTGAGGGGCTGTGAGGCCGCGCGCAGGTTTACTGCGGTGCTGGAGTGACCCAGGACCGGACTTTCTTTACTGTACTCCTGATCACCCGCTTACTCCTCACCAGGCCGGGTGCTGGGCCTGGGAGACGGAAGCGGGGCTGAACTGAAGGATGGCTGGGGCGCGCCAGCGGCAGGCGGGCTCGGCGCTGGCTCCTGCTTCCATGAGGTCTTTTTCACTGTGCTTGCTGGTTTGCCCCTGGACAGCGAGCCCTGCCCTGACACCTGAGGGGCGGCCCTGTTGCAGTTGTGTGGACGGGGGCCTCCAGGGGTAGGTAGCACCTTCCGCCAGTGGCTAATCAGAGCTGGCTCTCCTTCCAGCCGGCCCCTCCGCTTCCGGGGAAAGCACTTCATACATGCCCAGGTGGACTAAGGCGTGAGGTTCCCTCACGGAGATCCTTCTGGCCCCACGGAGCCTGAGGAGCGCCCAGGCCGCCCGGCCTCACCATGGACAGCGCCTTGCCCCCCTCGCCGCCCCCCCCCGCCCCTTTCCCTAAGAAGGCTGGATGGGGGTGAGGCCGGAGCATGAGTGTGCGATGCTCAGGCCACTGGAAGTGGGTGTTGGTGAGGGCCCGGGTGCCTGCTGGCCTGCCCAGTGTCCGTCGCTAGGCCCGTAAGTCCTGGCACCTATTTGAGAATTCTTGTTCCGTTAGCCATTGATCACCTTAAGATGAGGGACAGTAAACGTGGTCCACAGGCCAAACCCAGCCCTCGGCCACCTGTTTTGTAAATCATGTTTAATTGATCCGCAGCCACCCCCCATTTCACAGCTACAGCAGAGCTGAGAAGTGATGAGAGGCCGTGTGGCCACCGGGCCTAAAGCCTTCACGACTGGCCCTGTACACGTCTGCCGAGCTCCGCGGAGGCCGGTCTCGGACACTCCGTCTCCTGCAGCGTCTCACTGAGATGCTTTGGACAACAGCCCGTTTTCAGGCAGCTGCCAGCGGCGCCCCTTTCTGCTTTCAGGAACTTGGGCCGGGGCCATGGCAGGAAGTCGGGAGGAGTACTGGGAATCTGGAAGGTGCTTCCTCCCAGCTGTCTCATTGGCTGAGTCCTCCTGGGTCCTGGTTGCTAAGAGTGATGGAGATCCTTGCAGAAGAAGGCTCCCCCTAGAAATGAGTTCCTGTTCTTAGCTTATTTGCTTATGCAACAGAAGTTTTGTCTACCTGTTCCTAAACTGTAGGAATTCCTGCTAGCTTTGTTTTGTTTAAGTAAACATCTGTGTGGCCACTCTGCCAGACTCCCCGCTCAGCCTCCTAGGCAGAGGGGCCTGTGAGCTGTCATACGTGTGATGGATGCATCAATGGAGGCCTGTGCCAGGGAGGGTGGGGTAGCTGGGCTCCCTGGGGTTGGGGCACGCGCAGGCTCAGGGGTCCAGTGAGGTTGGTTTATGCTCCTCATGTGTGACTTCTCTCTTACTCTGCCTTCCCTAGCCTCGGTTTCCCCATCTGTCAGTTGGTTTCATAATAGTTCTTCCCTCTCAGTGTTGTGGCCAGGACATATGACACCTGGGGTTGGGGAGGTGAGTGACTGTGGGAGCTTGTCTGTCTTGCCTTAGATTCAGGGCCCCGTGTAGGCTTCGGGGTGCAAGTACAGCTCCCTTCCTGTCTGGCCCTGGAACCCTGGGTTTGGGACCCTCCCATTTTGGAGCCAGTAATGACTGGGATTCTTGGGGTGTCCTGGAACCTCTTATCCTCACTTCCTTCATCCGTCAAATAGCACCCCAAAAGTGAAGTAACGACAATGCGTGCAGAGATGGCTCGTGATGGTGACGGTGACAGTGACGTTTGTTAAATGCTAGAGTTCTGAGTTTTCTCCATTGTTTCTGCTACTTGCTGGGCAGTGACTGAGTCCTTCCAGCACAATTTTTTGGAACCCTCTGGCAGCCCTTTGGGTGGGGACTACTGTTAACATCCTTTTATAAACGAAGAAGCCAGGCCGCAGAGAAAGGCTGTGTGACACACCCAGGGTCATGCCGCCCTCGGGGCCTGGCTTCAGGCTGCAGCTAAGCCCTGCAGTCACAGCCTCGTGAGGAGGCGTGGGACGGAGCTCAGCACGGAGTGAGGGCACAGATGTTACGTGCCCTGTTCCCCACGTGGTCAAGACAGCTCGTGACGGAGGGACAGGACAGGGTGTGCGGCGGCTGGCTCATACCGGCTTGCAGGAACCATGGTTAAAGTTTCAGGGATTTTGTGAGCTTTGCCATTAATAAAAGTGAAAGTACATAAACTTACAATTAGATACATTATGTTGAAAACCAAGGTAGTAAATACTTGAAATTCCTCATTGCTGAATTATTTCAGTATATTTTACTACTGTGTTTGATCCTGATGAGTTGCATCTCTTACGTCCGGGTGATGGACAGTCTGTGTGACAATAACCATGGGCGCCTCTTCCAACAAGGCGTGGACAGCGCTTCGGTGGCTTGAAAATGGCCACGGGAGTATTTATACCACAGATGTGGGCAAGTGTGACCAACCAGGGCTTCGCTTCTTGTTTTGTTGATGGCCTAGGCTTAAGAAAGTGACAGAAAAGGCTAACATGCAGATGAAGTTGAAAGTGTGTGCTGTCTGTAGTTAACTCGGAATGGCACAGAAAAATTGAGCAAATGCTCTTCCATTAGAAAACTATCACCTGCTTCAGCAAGGACGTTTGTCATGTCCTACACTCACAAGTAAGGTTCTGATAGATGCCTTCCATTGTCACCTTTGTTGTGTCTTGTTAATGTAAACAAAAATAGCAGCTGACAGTCGTGTCAGAACCATACTGTTTGTCAGTTGCAATCATGGTTGGCCGGAGAGAGAAGTTTGGCAACAGTGAGTGCAGGTGTTCTGTGAGTGCCGGTGGGCTCTGGGGACTTGACGTTAAAAAGTGTTGTGTGTTTTCATTATTTATGACATGTGCTGTACATCTTTACGTCAGTGGAGGTTTATTATAAACCTGTGCACCTGGGTTCCTGGGGGCCTGGTCCCTGGACGTTCATGGGCTCTCTAGGCCCCGGGCATGATCCCAGTTCCCAGAGGAGGGGGTGGCAGCTCAGACAGGACCCTCCTGGCTGTCCCTGCTGTGCTCCCCTGGTCCGCCCTGGCCATCAATGGGGTCCCCGTGCTGGCGTTCTCTCCTCCAGGGTTTACCCTTGTCTGCCCAGCCCCATGGGGCGTCTTTCCCGTTATGGTGCAGAAAAGCCAGCTCTGCACAAGGGCTTTCCCCCCTCACCTGTGTAAGACCGAAAGCTCCTGAAGACGCTTCTCCACGGGAAGCCGTGCAGGCCTCCTCCTGGAGAAACACCCAGGCTGCTGAAGCCTTGGACTTAAATTTTCCGTTAAGAGTTCATGGATTTAGGGACCGTAGGCTTCGGCAAGGCTCGAGGGCAGAGCCCCGGGACGGCCGTTTGCTCTGAGGTCTCTGCCAGAGGAAAGCTTTCCGCCGTGGTGGCTGCCGGCACTCAGAGCCCAGTCAGCATTTGTACATCATTCCTTCATTCGCTAAATGAGGGCTTGTGATGCCCAGTGCAAGCCAGCTGGTGTCTGCAGCCAGAGCCGCCTGGGCATCACCCAGAGGGCTGTGCCCCCGCCCGCAGGGGCGTGTGTCCTAACAGGGTGGGACTGGGGGCGCACATCCTAAACAAGGGGGTTGGCTTAGCTGTAAGCTCCAGGACTGCAAACCAGCCAGGATGGTGGGATTTGAGGAGGAGAAGGAGCCAGGATGGGAGATGTCCCGGGCCTGGAAGTGTTGGCTCCATAGCGGGAACAAACGAGGCCCCCCGAGGACTCAGCAGGGCTGGAGCTGAAGGTGGGCGGGCAGGGGAGCACTGGGAGGGTCCCAGCAGGATGCTGCAGGGTCTGTTTTCTTGCTAGGTGGAGAAGGGGGTACCTGTGGCCGCCCGTGCTGGCCAGGCAGGGGTAGGGTGAGGGCGGGGAAATACAGATATGGGGCCTGGGTTGCAGCTGGGTGGCCGTGCCTGCTGTGGGTGGCTGTGGAGTGATCATGCAATCGAGGTTTCCTTCAAGCGCAATGGCTTGAGCAGCTGGTGGGTAAGGATGCCATCAGGTGGGAGGACCCTGAGACTGGAGCTCTGAGCTGAGCGTGGCAGAGCCGAGCTACCAGGAGACGCCTAGCAGGCAGCGGGTAAGCAGCAAGCTCTAGGCGAGGCAGGTGGGCGTGGGACTGAGAGTAAGCAGAACCTCCGTATTGACGCCAGGGGCACTTGGGGTCCCGCGGACTGTTCCCGGGGTGAGGGAGGTGGCTCCCAGACAGGCCCTGAGTTTGGGGAAACCCGTGGATTATCAGGTATGAGCCAACATCCTGAGCCTGGTGTGGGGCAGGGGACAGGACCAGCGGTCACGAGGGCCTTGTGGGTCTCAGGCATCCAGACCCCTCCCAGTAAGCACCCGGCACGGCCCTGCAGGGCCAGCTAGGAGCTGTGTGTGCTGGGGTCCTGGGGGCACGGCTTGCAGGGGTGTGGGCCTTTGGGGTATTGATTAGGGCCAGGCCTTGGTCAGTGTCTCCTCCCGGGCCCTCCGGTTCCCCCTGCAAAGCTGTGAGATTCGCAGCTGCCACCCCACACTGCTCAGACCTTGGGGTTTGGGGCCGTCTTCCCAGAGGACAGAGAGAGCTGGCGGAGGACCATGTGGTCAGCTGGGACCGGCTTGGGGTGGCGTGCAGGGAAGCGCTCAGTTCTCGCTCAACATCTGTGCCACCTCAGGAACGTGGTTTAGGAGGAGGGCCGCTTCCTGTGGGAGAACAGACTTTGTTTATCCCGGGATCAGTAGGAAAGCCACCAGGTCTCCAGCAGATGAAGCCAGGCCCCGGCTGAGCGCTTGTCCGAACGCAGACGGGAGAGCAGCCTGGAGGAGCGTGCGCTGCACGTTGAGGGAGAACGGCTGGGACGTGGCAAGTGCAGGGACCAGGAACCACGGTTCTTTATTAAAACCCTGGGCTGGGAGGGAAAATGAAGTCCTTTGTGGTTTCTAAGTCCAAGGTTCCCTAACACTGCTGCCTTTGTGTGCCCAGAAGCCATCCCGCGGGTTTCCAGAGCAGCATGCTTTGTGTCCAGGGCCAGCTCTGCTGGACCCAGTCCCGCGTGCAGAGGGCCCGGAGCCCGGCGGGTGCTGCCTGGAGCTGGGGAGTCCTGCTGCCCTGGACGCAGCACCAGGTGCCTCCTTGCCGGCTCGTCCTGTCTCGCCTGCTCTCTCGCAGATGGTTACAGCTTCCTTGCAGAGTGCCATGGCTCTGAGTAGGGGTCTGGAGTAGCCACAGCCAGAGAGTGTTCCTCCCTCCTGGAGGTACAGGGAGGCGCAGTCCGAGTTCTGCGGACTGCGGGGGGCCGTGGGGCAGCAGATCCCCCTCTGAGTGGCTGCTGCACCTTGAGGGGTAGGTTTGTAGGGAGCTGCCCAGGGTGGGCCTGTGGGTGCACAGTAGGGCCGGTTCTGGACAGGGACATCTGAGGAGGCGGGCCTCCTCCCATGGGCTCTGGGGAGAGAGGGGTGCGTGTGCAGGGTAGGTGGCTGGTTGGATAAAGGGAGGGCTAGATGGGGGCTGGGGCAGGGGGACACCTGGCAGCAGCACCCAGAATGGGGGTGCAGATAAGATTTGTTGAGATGGAGCCACTGGACGCTGGCCTCGTGGGGAACGCTGCTCTGAGTCACAGTTGCTGTCTGGGACCCGCCCTCCTCTCTGTCCACGGACAGTGGTCCATGTCGATCCTCCGCCTTCATCTGAAAGTTGGGGGTGTACTGGACTGAATGGTATCCCCCACATTCATGTCCGCCAGAACCTGTGAATGTGACCTTACTTGGAAATGGACTTTGCAGATATCATTGGGATGGGGTCGTCCTGGGGTGGGACCACGCCTCAGCCCAGTGCAGGGGTGACACGTGGAGGGCTTTGCTGGCAGCCTGGTGCCATCCTGGTGGGATGGGGGGGTGCTGTGGCGTCTGGTCCTCATCTGACAGCAGCATGCACCGTTCATGTGTTTGAGGAGCCCAAGAAGTCTGGGGAGCAGGGCGGTGGGGATGGGAGCGAGCCCCCTGGAAGCCCCTCACTCGGGCGGGCTGCATGTTTGGGCCCCTTTACATGGGCTGATGTGAGCAGCCAGCAGGAGGAGCCTGGGGTAGGGGTGAGCTGGTAGCTGGAAGGACGCGCCCGTTGGGTAGCCAAGTGCGCGCGGTCCCAGGGCTGAGTGCTGAGGCTGGGGCGCGTGCTGCGTTCTAGTGGTGGCAGGGCCAGACACTCGGGGCTTTGTCCCCTTGTCCATATGGCCGCCTCATTTGTTTGCAGGAGCAAGTTCTGACTTGGGAAGGGAGGTGGCCCCAGCCTCCGGGAGTGTGAGAACCCCCTAGGTAGAGGCCTGCAGGGAGCAAAGCTTGGCTGGGTGACAGCGGCACTCGCCTGCCTTCCCCGGGGTGAGTGTCAGCCAGGTGCTGCTGCTCCAAGGTTAGGAACCTCAGCGCCGCCTGTCTGGTGCCAGGCCACAGGAATCTCTCTGTCTTTCTGAAAATGAAACGAAGTAGGTTTTACATGGCTGCATTTCCCCTATCCAGCTCATTTAATTTTTTAAATATTTTTTTAACTTTAAAAACCATAGGAAAGCATTATAGGACATTTAGAGAGAAGTTTTACAAACCACCCACAAGCCTGCAGCCCTAACACAGGGTCCTGTGTTACCTTCGGTCTTTAGATTCCCGTTTGCTGTAATGGTGACCTCGGGGAAGCCACACTTTATAATTGCCTTTCGTCACTCACAGAGACGGCGTCCTGCGTGAGCCCAGCATGATGTGTGTTCCAAGGCTCCCTGTTCTGCCCACGTGGGGGCCGTGGGGGGCGGCAATGCGCAGTGCCACTGTGTCACATCTCGCTGTGAGAGTGAGACCTTTTCTACCTGTTGGGTTTGCTTGTGGGATGTGTCTCAACAAGCGGAGCTCTGGTTCGGGGGCGGCTGAGTTCACGGTTCCTGCCGCCTCCGGCCACGTTGGCCAGCGCTTGTTTCCTTTCAGTTGGAAGTTTTTGCACGAGTCCTTGTAGGGGGTAAGTTTCCTCTTGCCGTGAATTCTTCTGCTCAGGGAGTTCATCCACCTGTGTACCGAGGTCCCGTAATTTTTACTAATTTCTTCAAGCTGTCTCATAACGAAGATGGTAATCCTTCACATACCAGGTTTTCTGCACGTATCCCATTCTGTTGCATTTTTTTTTTTTTGGAACAAATGGAAGTTTACTTTTGTCCAGTTGGCTGTTAGAGTTTTTTTACTTCGTGATTATTTTTTTCAGTCTCAAATAGACCGTTACCCTCTCTCTAGGGACTTGATAAGTACTAAGTTCTCTTTTCTTTTAGTGTTTTTTTTTTTCCAGTTTATGTAACCTTTAGTCCATCTGGAGTTCACAGTGCCTGTACGCAGATATTTTTCCAGATGGCCGGCCATGTGACCCCCACCCCCACCCCCTGTGCAAGCAGGGACCCAGGCAGCCGCCCCCGCCCTACGGCGCTGCACACTCCTGGGTCTCTTGAGTTCCAGGAGGCGCATTGGGTTTCCTATGGTTTTGTACCAGGGCCACACCGGGCCACCTTAGTGTCCCAAGTGCTCTGAGAAGCGCCTGTCCCAGGAGCTCCTGTAGCCCCCTCCCTGAATGCTGCACCTCGCAGTTGACCTCAGCACGCTGGCATTCTGATCCAGGTCTTGTGAGCCCCACTGTTAGCAAGTTTTCTTGCCATGAGCAGTGATCCAAGGGGAGTGGGTGCCCTTAGAGGGCGGGGCAGCACATCCGGGCTGCAGACAGCACCCCTGGGCTGTGATTAATGGTCCTTTGGGAGACTCCATGGCTGCCCAGTCCAAAACAGGAAGCTCTTCTCCCCGCCTTTGTGGTTCTCCACGAAATACCCCAACTGGGGCGGCTCGGGCTGGCTTGATGGATTCCATCCTGCTCGCACCACTTCCTGCCTGCTGCGTGTGGAAGTAATCGTATCGTTTATTGGGTCCGGGCCTAGTGTCAGGCCTCGATGTGTGTCAGCTGGAATTCTCAGGGTGCTTCAGTCTTCCTGGTGCTATTCCCATTTCGGAGGTGCGGGCTGAGGCTCAGAAAGGTGGTCGGCAGCCGAACAGGCCGCGAGCCCAGCTGTGCTCAGAGCGCTGCGCTTCTGTATGGGCCCAGGGCCTCCTGCAGGCATCGGGGGGCTGGGGTGCGTGGGAGGTCCCTGACCTGCAGCCCCTGCCAAGCAGCTGTGTGACGAGGACTAGGGTCGGGGCTGCGTGGCCCTGCTGCGGGCTTCAGACGTGCAGAAGGGCCACTCACGCCCTGCCACCTGGGGTTAGGGGCCGTCACCTGGGCTTTCCTGGCCGGGTTAAGGCAGTGGGGCGGGAACGGGCTCCCCATGGCACGGCCATCCCTGGGTGTGTACTCGTATTTAAACCTATGTGTGCCCTCCATGTGGGCACACTGCAACTCTGACAACGTGACCCCCACCAGGCCAGCCTGTGTGTGTGAAGACTTCTCGGGGCAAGGGAGACCTGGCCGTCCGTGTCCCTGGGACGGGAGCATGAGGCCAGGACCTCACTGGGTGTAGAGGGGCCTCCTGAGACACCCCAAGGCCTCATGTCCTGACGGTTTCTGGGCACTTGTGACTGTCCCAGGCAGTGCCTGTAGCCACAGGTGTCACCACGGCTTTGGCTACATTCTTGACGGTTCGTTAAGAGAACTCGTGAGAGTGGCCAGCCCCTTTCCCTGTTCATTGCAGTTCCTCCCTGACCCTTCCCCTGGGTCTCCAGCCACCCCGCTGCTCTGGCTGGCCCCATCTTATGGCCAGGAAGGTCCCGCTGAGAGACTTGCTTCCTCCTGCCCTGTGGGGCACACAGTGGGTTGGTTGGTGACAGTGGCAGGAGTGAGGCCACTGGCCCAGCCGCGTGGGGTAAGGGGGGCCACTCCCTGAGGACAGGGCTGGTCACAGCCCAGGGCTCGGGACCTGAGCCGGGTGCGGGAGGGCTGTATCTTCTAAGCCGGTGGGTGCACCGTGCTGGGTGAGGGGCCAGTGGGCGAGTGGCCCCCTGACCAGGCCTCCCCGGCGTTCTCTTGCAGGGACCCCGACCGTCATGTTAAGGTAAAGCAGCGGGGCTCAGCGCTGAACATGCTGAGGAAGCTGGATAAAATCAGGTTCAGAGGCCACAAGAGAGACGACTTCCTCGACCTAGCGGAGTCTCCCAATGCCTCGGACACCGAGTGTGGAGACGAAGTGCCCCTGAAGGTGCCGCGGACCTCGCTCCGGGACAGCGAGGAGCTGAGGGACCCTGTGAGTACGCCGCGTCGGCTGCCTGGGGCCCGGGGTGTCCCCCCCTCTCCTTGGCCTCGGACCCCGGGCCCTTGGTGTGGGGTCCCCCATCCTCAGGTGGCCATGCCGAGTGTGGACTTGGGCAGAACATGTCCTGCCCGCTAGTCAGAGACAAGCGGGGCTCGCTCTCTCTGTCACGTGCCCTGCCCCTCATGTCTGGTGGGGCTGGTCCCCAGATCCAGGATGAAACAGCGTTTGTTTTTTTTTGTTTTGTTTTACTGAGAGTCTGTCCAGCACCTAGATGTCCTTTCCTTCCTCATGGGTTTTCTGAGCCGTTGGTAAACTTCTCATATAGACATGATGCTGAGGCCCCAGCCTGACGCCTGGGAACGCTGACCTGGGGTGGTGATGGGGGGAGGGTGGACAGGGCGCTGTCTGGAATTGGCTGCCCACAGGCCTGCCTGGCTATGCCAGGGTGCGTGTCCCTGACCCCCGGCAGCCCATGCAGAGACAGGGGCCCCTGTGGGTCAGTGGGTGGGGCGCTCTTCCCTGGGGCATTAGATATCCAGTAGGCACCTCAGCTAGGCACTGCAGCTCGGAGGGAAGCAGGCACCAGTGGGTCCTGCCTTCTGGAAGCTGGTGTTTCGTCGGTGGGATGGGGTGGGCCAGGTTCTCAGTGGCCTCCTCTTAGCCTTGTGGGCACAGCTGCCCGTGTCCTCCCCACTGCCAGCAAAGCAGCCCAGAGCCATTTGTCTCCACTTGTGGGTGATCTCCCGGCGTGGACACCAAATTTGGTGGCCCATTGGTTTTCTCTCCGCGCCCGAGCCAGGTTTTCTTTGCAGACGGGCCTGTGTACGTCCTCCTTCTCGGGCTCCTTGTATTATTAATGCTTTATCAAAGAAGAGGACTGCGCATTAGCTCCTGGCACGGATGAATAATTTACGGGCACTGCCTCCTGAGAGCCAGGCTGCTCTCCCGGGCTGCCGCTCAGGTGGGGGCAGCGCCCTGCCCGGCTGTTTGCCTGTGACCCCCGGCAGGGGCGGTGGCCGCTCCTCCAGGCCGGGGCCCTGCTTGTTGTGTGTCCTAGTGCAGGTTATGTCACAGAGCAACACGGCTTGTCTTGCAAGGAAAGTGGTGTCTTCCCTGTGTAGCCGGTGCCAGCCTAGGGGGCTGGGGGCCGTGATTCTCGTGTCATGGTCTTTGGGATGAGGGTGGGCCTCTCGGGAACAGGAATCCTCATATGTGGGTCTGACCTCAGCGCGCGCGTGTGTGTCATAGAGAGAGAAAGAGGGACAGACAGGGATCCCATCCTGCACTGAGGCCGCAGCGGACTGTTCTCCTGGCTCCATGCTCTGTTTTCCCAGCCAGGGTTCGTAGCAGCTGCCTTGCTCTAGGCGTTGTCTTGATGTGGACCCAGACTCGACCTGGAGTGCAGCTGTCCTGTGTGCGTGTCTGAGTGCAGGTGGCAGGGTGGCAGCACAGAGGGTCTGCAGGCCCGGGGTCGGATCCTCACTTGGCCACGAGGCCGTGGCTGGTGACGCAAGCTGGCAGCCCCTCTGTCCGGGCGCTGCGGAGGTCGTGGGCACTGCCCTGGGGCATGGTGCCTCCTGTGAGGGCCGGGCCTGGGGTGGGAGCACAGGGCCTGTGTGAGCCAGAACCCCTCATTTTCCTCCTGGTATTTCTTGGGGCTCTTTCTCGTGGGTGGGGGTGGGTGGGCACAGGATCCCACCATGGGACGTGCCCTCGACCCGTTTAGTCTGTCCCCACTGAGGGCCACTTGGTGCCTCCATGCTCTCGGCGTCGTCAGTCCCGTGAGCCATGTGCCCACATGGCCTGTGTCACCCCCAGGTGGGCTGCTGGGTCGAGGCTGTGTGTCGCCCTGGTGGCTGTTACTAGGTCGCCCTCCTAGGGTGTGTCCTCCACAGCTGCCAAGGGGGCCCGTGTCCCACGCCCTGGCCACCGGCACAGGTGTCCTCAAGCTTGTCTGCTTTGCTCACTGGCCGGGGAGTGCGGAGCTCTGAGTGGTTCCAGTTTGCAATGCTTTTGTTCTGAGGGAAGTTGGTCATCTGTGCATGTGTTTAGCCTTCATTCTTGTTATTGTGATAAAAAATATATAATATTTCCCATTTTAGCCGTTTTTAAGGGCACAGTTCAGGGTATTAAGTGCATTCACGTGGTTGTAACCGTCCCCACCGTCATCTCCAGAGCTTTCTCCTCATCCCACACTGAAGCTCTGTTCCCACTGGACACTAGCTCCCCACTCCCCCAGCCCCTGGCACCCCCTGCCCAACTGTCTGCCAGTGAACCCGACTCCCCCTGGTTCCTCATAGGAGTGAATCTTACAGGACTGTCCTTTCGTGACTGGCCTGTTTTCACCCAACACAGTGTCCTCAAGGGTCACCCACGCTGGAGCGTGTCAGGCTGTATTTGTATTTCCTTTCTTGTGGGCTGTCTTTCAGTGTCCTGGGCAAAGGAGTTGAGTGGACCCAGTGGTTGAGAGTAGAATCCAGACCCTTTCGGACGGGAGGGAAGGGTGCTGGGGCAGGAGGCAAGGAATGGGGTTCCGCGCTGGCAGACGGGCTTGAGGGGGCCCAAGAGGTGGGGTGTGCAGGGAGAGGGTGGAGCAGCTTGGGGTGACGTCCAGGTTCAGGGTATGGCCGGCGGTGGGGAGGGCCATTGAAGATAAAGACGGGGAGACTGAGGCCAGGGTCGACCGGGTAGTTAGTAACAGGCCGGGAGAAGAGGAGCGGAGCCCTGGAATTGCGGGAACCATCTAGAGGGACCCAAAGACGAGGAGGCCGAGGCGCAGACGCCTCCAGGAGCAGGAGGTGGAAGTGGGTGTCCTCGCCTGCGAGGCTGCAGGAGACGCTCAGAGGCGGAGTTGAGGGACACGGTTCTGGGGAAGTTGGTAGAACCAGTGGCCGGGCCACCTCCTTGGTTTTCTGGCGGCTTCGGGGGGGCTCACTCGCCCAGGCCCCCAACCCCCAGCTCAGCATTGCTCTTGAGAAGTCTGGGAAGGGGTCACCTCGGGGGACCAGCAGGCTCACAGAGGGGTTTGCACCCCAGGATTTTGGTGCACCACCACCTCCGGGCCTTGCTGTCCCTGTCAGTGCCCCCCTGCCAGCTGGTCAGCTCCCCTGAGCAGTCCTCACTGTCCCTGCTGTCCAGTGGGCTCCCAGCTGAGGTACCAAGACCCTCTTGGACCCGGGGTCCCCTCAGGGGTTCTTGAAGCTCTGAGCAAGTTCCAGGTGAACTTAATTCCAATGACTTAGAGACTGAGGACATGGGTTGGTGCATTTGGGCTTGGCCGAGTAAACCGCAGGATGTCCTTGCATTTGGTGGGGAGGTGGCTAGACATAGTGGAGCTGAGTGATCTGCATCCAAATCAGTGCAGAGCCACCTTCCGGGCCAGCCTCTGCCCGCTGCTGTGTGGCCACCCCTTGGCCACCAAGGTGGGGGATGGGCAAACATGTCCCATTGTCCCCGTGGCGGGGCAGATGGCGTCACCCAACATTCTGCTCCACTGCCCCAGTCTCCCTGTTGGCTCCCCGCCAGGCCCAAGTGGCAGCAGCTAAACCTGGCCTGGTCTTGCCCTGGGGACTCAGACCCCAGTCGACCGGGCAGCTGGAAGGCTGAGGGCTCAAGTGCCAGGACAGGGCAGCCGCTGGCGGGGGTTCTGACCAGAACCTGCAGGCTCCCTGGTGGCAGCTCTCCTTCCTGGGCTGCGGCCTCACCAGGGCTGCCCCTCCAGGGGTGGACCTTGTCCAGGCTGCATGTCCCCTTCCACCCTCACCCAACCTGGAGGGGGGTTGTGGAGACCTAGACTGGGGAGTCAGGTCCCCCTTGCAGGGCGGGGCACATGGTGCTACTCCTTGCCAGGCCAGCCACAGGCTGTAGTTGTGGGGGTGACTGGAAGTGTCCGGTGTGTGAACCAAGTGGCACTCTGTGTGTCTGGGCAGGCCTGGCTGTCTGCTTTCCTTCCAGTCAGCAGGACACCAAGCGGCTGCCTGGGCCAGGCCCCTGGGCGCCAGGAAGTGGACAGGGGTCACCTGTCACCGGAGCCTCCCCTCGGCCTGTTGGGCGCCGGTGCTGGTTTCAATTAGCCCTCGGTGGCACAGGACAAGGCCTCAGGGAGCTGTTGGCTGCTCAGATTTACACAGCCTGGCAGTGGACACGGCCTTCCCCACCTCCCTGGGGTCCTGGGGCTGGACTCACCCTCCTCCTGGGAGGTTACCTCACTGGCTGCGCAGGTTTCAGTGGTGTCCTGCCCCCTGCAGCTTGAGGGCAGTGTTGTGACCATCTAAAGGCTTAGTGTCACGCTTCTGGTTTTAATCTTTGTTATTATTTCTGAAAGCCCCCTCCCGGGCTCCGAGGACATCCACACTGTCTGCGGTGTTCTTGCCGCCAGCCAGTGAAGCGTAGGTGAACTGAGCAGGTTTTCAGGCAGAACCCGCGCCTGCCTTGTCTTGGGGTTCTGACAGGCGGGGGGCTCTGGGTACAGCCTGTACAGACGTGGGATCCTCATGGCCCCTTAGGAATTGGTGGCAGAGACACGGACACAGGATGCTTCAAGGCAGCTGCTCTGAACACATGTTTTTCTTCTAGGCTGGTCCAGGGACCCTCATCATGGCTGCAGGAGTCCAGGACTTCAACCGGACAGAGTTTGATCGATTAAATGAGATCAAAGGTCACCTGGAAATCGCCTTATTGGAAAAACACTTCTTACGTGAGTACCAGTGTGTGTGTGTGTGGGGGGGGCAGGGCAGCTGTCACTGGACTGAAGGTGGGGACATTTGCAGCCCCGTGTGGGCATCCCCACACGGCCTTTTGCCTGCTGAGTCTGCCTGTGCCTGTGCCGCTCTGCTAAGCCCAGTGCTCTGGTCTGCACGGTGACAATGTCGTTCTCTCTGGGGCAAAGGAGAGGGTCACAGGGAGGGAATGAAATCCTCCCTGGGGAATGTGATTGTTGTAGTAAAGCTGGTGCGCTGTGTTTCCAGCAGTTAACTCAGAACTCATCAGAGCTCTTTGAAGGAGCTGAGATGTTATATTCTGTTTAGTTTACACGTCGAGTTAGGAGGGACAGCGTGGGATTTTGTTGTTTGTCTGTTGGCCGCAGGCACTGGCATCTGGGCCGGGCTGTCTGCGCTGCTTAACCGTACATTCCTGCTGCTGGGGGCTGGGGTGGCGATGACAGTGGAGAGCCTTCCAGAAGGGCCTGCTGGTTCCGTACAGATAGTATCTCATTTCGTGTGTTGCCTTTGACCCTCTCACTGCCCCTTGTCCTCGCCTGCACTGCTTTACAGGTGAGGAAACCCAGGCACGGACGGCTAAGTAAGTAAGGTGACCCTACTATTGGGTAACGTCCAAAACCAGGCGGACTGACCCTGAAGCCCACGCGTGAGGCCCTGCTGTGTGACACTTTCACAGCTGACTCTAGGGTGTGAGTGGCACTGTGGAAACACACAGGAAGAAGCAGCTTTGCCCCCTGTGTGCCCAGAGCCAGTCACATCTAAAGCCACATGGGCCAGAGAGCTGCCCAGGTCCAGGAGGAAGGGCCCCGGGCGGGTCACCTCCCTTTAGGCGTCATGCCTGGCCAGGGTCTCCTTCCGATGCCCGGGACCAAGGAGCCCGGTGACCTTGCTTGCCTCTCTGTGTCCCCACCTGAGTTGTCTCCCTCCTGTCCTGTGAGTCCCTCGTTGTTCACTCACTAAGTGTTGTCTCAGCTCTAGCCACGGGCACCCCAGCTCTGCAGCCACGCGGGGCCCCTCAGCTGCAGATGAAGGTGGGTGTTGGAACTGTGGTGTGAGGCCTTGGGTGGCCCTGCCTCCTTCTTCCGGGAAGTGGGCGACATGGTTGTCACTGCATTTCTGCACATTGTCCCGCTGCCCAGGTGCTGCAGCCCCGTCTTCCCTCTAAACCCCTTTTTTTGGTCAGCGCTCCCCTCGGCGGGCACGTGTGTGCACATGTGTACAGAGCAGTTAGCTCTGTGTGTGTGCAGGTGTGTGTCTCTCCCCCACAACCTGAGCACCAGTGGTTCTGAGGACAGCCCTGTGAAATGACTCAGTCTCCCCACGAGTCTGGGGTTGTCGCCAAGCTGGCTGGGGGAGACGGGGCCAGGCTGGGTCTGCCCAGGGCTGCAGGTGGTGGTGGGCCTGCCCAATTAGGTCCTGGCGACCCGGTGCCTGTGACCTGGCTGTGCTGAGCTCTACAGGGAGGCTCTGTGTGCATGGAGGGACAGGCCGTTCTCCCATTCCCGCCACCCCCAGCCAGCGCTGAATGTGGCCCACGTATGGAGGCTGCTCTGGTGGCCTGAGCAGCAGAGCTGGACAGATTCTGCTCTGAGGCATCTCCAGGATGCCATTGCTTCAGCAGATGGAGCCTTGTGAAATTACCTTTTGTGTGTCAAGTGGCCAAATACTGGTGGTGGCGCAAGGCTCGCTGAGCCAGCAGAGCCGCGTGCTGTCCGTGAAAGGGGAAGGGGGCTGGTATGGGGAGCAGGACGCCTCCCGGGGAAGGGGGTACCAGGCGGGGGTGGGTGGGGAGTGAGTGTGCAGAACAGCGGGGACCCCCAGGGACACCGCCTGGGGCTGACGGGATCCATGTTGGAAGGAGGCCACTGGCCACAGAGCAGCAGCGTGGCCGGCATCCTTGGAACAGCCCTCGCGGTCTGTCCTCGGGTCCAGGGAACGCCTCATTCACTACCGGTGGCTGATGGCCTGAGAGTGTAGAGCTCAGCGTGGACAGCCTTGGAGTGGTGCTTACGGGTATTCTTTTAGGTTATGGACGATTTCGGATAGAGATAGACACAGCGAGCCGTGTCGCGCGCCTCTCACACACCCGTGTCTGCGAGACGGGGCTCGTGGCGGCTGCGGTTTTTGTGCCCCGCCTACGGCCCTGCTCCCTGGGCTTTTGAAGCACAGGCCTGCCAGCATCCTATCATTTCATCTGTAAACATTTCAGTAGGCAGCTCATTATGTTTTAAAAATGAAAGCCACGTGCCCGCTGTCACAACTAAAAGAACGAAGCTTTATCTTTAATATCCTCAGATGTCCAGCTTGAGCTCAGATTTCCCCAGGTGTGCAGCAAGGCGCATGTGCGTGACTGGTGTGTGCCCCTTCCGGCTCTTGCTCTGCCGCTTGTCCTCACCTGTCTTTCGGCTCTTTGTTGAGGAGCCAGGCCCTCTGGGGTGGGGCCTCCACCCGGACTTTGCCCAGGGCATCCCGTGGACTCACCACGTGACTTAATGTGTCCCAATCGTTCGGGGCTGCTGGGAGCGGGTGACCTTTGGAGGGACCCCCCCCCATTCCCCCAATTGTGCATGTGCTTCCCTGAGGCAGTTCCTCTCCTCAGGGTCCCGACCTGCATTGTTCGGCTTCGACCCGTCATCTCATTAGAGCAGCGGTTCTCAACCTTCCTAATGCCGCGACCCCTTAATACAGTTCCTCATGTTGTGGTGACCCCCAACCATAAAATTATTTTCGTTGC
>NW_017731514.1:1950286-1955524 GCF_001890085.2 Hipposideros armiger
GGGGGAGCGCAGCTCAGTGGCCCATGCGGGGATTGAACTGGCAACCTTGGTGTTACGAGCCTGCGCTCTAACCACCTGAGCTAACCGGCCGCCCCTCCCCCCATTGACTTCTTTATGGAAGCACATAATGTGTGTTTGTTTCACCTGCCCCCTTAGCTGAATGTTAGCACATCCTCACTTGCTTCTCACTTGCCTTCTGTCCTGGAGGTCCCTCCAAAGTGGTACGTGGAGCTCTTTCCTGTCCTGTGTCCCCTTTGCATCTGCTGTGTGGGTGCGGCCCGTGGAAACCCCCACCTGTTCCCTGTCCATGGGGACTGCGTCACCTCTGGCTGGTGACACGGTTCCTGGCTCTTGCCAGGCTGTCTGCGCCTGGTTTCTAGACCCTGGGCACCTGGCTGGTACGCGTCGTCCGATAGGAGCGCAGTGAGAGGAGGGAGACGGGCAGAGCAGCCTGGGCGGAGCCGGGGTTTGTACAGGAAGCCCTGTCCCTTCTGCCTCACCCCCTGGGCAGCATGGAGCGTAAGAAAGGACCCACCGAGATATTTCGGTTGCTACTAACCCTGCATCTGTGTGCCCTCCTGGTCTGCAGGAGGGAGAGCTGACTTGGGGGTGAGGAAGGTGCTGTGGTCTGGAGTTGGGACCAGGTGTCTAGGTCTTGGTGTGAGGGGCCTTAGCTCCCCCATCTGCAAAATGCCGACTGGTCAGTGTTCAAATTCCATTCAATTATCTGGAGCACTTTCTCTCCGAAAGCGGACTGCCGTTCCTCATGGAGGAGAGGAAATAGGTAGCCAAACGTGCAGCGGCGCTCTTCAGTTATTAAATATTGAAGAGAACAGATGTTCCTGGGAGAAAATGACACGGGATGAAGAATGTGCAATGGAAATGCACTGGGCTCGGGACTGGAGGCCGGACACTAAATTTGTTCACGAAGCCCGTAGATAAATGACAAGCAGCGTGCGTTTTCGTGCAGCCCGAAATGCATTTCGATTGCCCCTGCCTCCCAGCATAGACGCAGGCTAGTCCACGGCGTCTGTGCAGGGGTTTGCTGTGCAATTTGGGTCTTAGAGGGAAATGCTTATGGGGGCCTCGGGGCTTCCTGGTTGCTAGCAGAGTGTGAGGCTCCCTTCCCCGTGTGCAGGTTCCGTGATGCCGAGATGTTTCCTCTTCCTGTGGTGATGTGAGGGCCTGTAGATTCCTTCCTGGATGAGCTGGAGGTTGCTCCCCTAGGGTGGCACACCTGGGGTCTTGAGACCTCGGGGGCAGGGTCTCCATCATCTCTGGGCCACCGACAGCCGCCCATTGCCAGACACGTGGGTTCCCGATGGACGCACATGGGCAGGCAGCAGTGATAGTTCCTGGAGAGTGTGACTCAAGTACAGGGTGCCCTTGGCTCCCGAGCCCGCAGTTCTCCCGGAAGCTCCCTTCCTGCTCTGACCCACGGTGGGTCAGCGTGGCCGGCAGTTACCCTGTGCGAGGGCTTCTCAGACAAAGAAGCTGGTCAGGGAGGCGAGCAGGAGGATGGCCAGCTGCCTCCTGCGGCCCAAAGGGCCTCCCTCTGGGTGCCTAGACTTAACAGAGGGCCCTGATGGGAAGGGGAGTTTTGGGGACCAGCCTGGGTGATTCAGGGTGAGGAAGACCTTTCTCACTAATGACATCTGAAAACAAAGGCCATGGGAGCTGCCCACTGCTGGACTTGTCCAAAAGAGGCGAGGCAGCCGTTTGAGGCCTGCTGGGTACGTGTTAGGTGTGGGACTGGTCAGATACCGCGGGCCCGCTCCTGGAGACCTGAGCCTGCAGATGTCCTTCTGGGGGGTCTCTTTGTTGTTGTTGTTGTTTAAGCTGCTCCTCCTGTTTATTTGGTGATGTTGAGCTGAGAGGATAAGCTCCGTGCCTAAGACTGGACAGTGCTGCCCCCGTCGCCGTGTGCTTATTAAGTGGTTCCTGCCCTTTGGTGAGGACAGCAGATGGATGACCCAGACAGACAGGAAGAGAACAAGCGGGGATGAAGACAGATAACAGAGATGAGACTGGATGTCCATATCATATAGAATTCATCCAGGAAAAACATTGGCCCCTAAGAAAATTACTTGTCTGACCCGCTGAGCTGGCTGGAAGTTCATTTTTCTAGAGCATTTCCTTGCCTGTGAGAACCTGCTCTGTCATTATCCACTGTGCATGTTCGGCCCTGACACCCTGTTGTGCAGGACAGACCTTGGAGCACAGAGGCCCCTGACCCCACAGGGCACCTTTGGCTCAGCGCCCAGCTGAGCGCCTCCCCTGCCCTGCAGCTCACACTTCGGAAGGGAGACCCCTGGGACCTGCCTGCATTGGGCCTTCCTGCTGCTGCTTTCGGGGGCCCAGGACCCCGGGGGTCTTGGGGTCAGGGGTGAAGGCAGCGAGGGAGCTTGAACGCGCCTGCCGTTTGTGCTGTTTTCATGGCCCAGTGTCCAGCCTCCTGCATTATTGTCTGACGGGCGCTCTGGGAGACGGCAGACTCGAGTGCATGGGGAGCATTAAGTTAGCAGCGATGCTACGCTCGGTGACCTTTCTCTTGGCTGCTCTGTGTCCTGTCCCACTGGACACCTCACGAGCTCCCTGAGCCATGAGAAAGGTGAGTGTGGTCCCCACTTCCAGGTAGCACCCCTGAGCTGCCATGTGCAGTGGGCAGAAGCTGCCAGGCCGGCATGCCTCTCCCACCCTCTGCTCTTTCTGGAGGTGGCGCCCTCCTGCTGAAACCCTTGTCTGCGTGGATGAGGCCAGGCTGGCAGACACAGGCTGTCGAGTGGCGTGTGGGGAGTGTCCTGACATTCCGGCTCCGTAAGGTCCCCTTCTTCATCCACATTTTATTTTCTATGCTGAGCTGGACTCCTGTGAGAAGGAATGAAGGTATCTGCTGCCTTATTGATGAATTCCCACAGCTTGGACCCAGGGCCTCACAGCTGTGAGGTGCTCAGGGCACATATGGGTGGATGGGTCAGTGGAGTGGGTGATTGGATGGATGGGTGGATGGAAGGATAGATGGGTGGATGGAAGGATAGATGGGTGGGTGGATGGATGAGTAGGTGAGTAGATGGATAGGTGGGTGGATGNCCATAAAATTATTTTCGTTGCTACTCTATAACTGTCATTTTGCTACTGTTATGAATCGTAATGTAAATATCTTTTTGTTTTCCGATGGTCTTAGGCGAGCCCTGTGAAAGGGTCGTTCGACCCCCAAAGGGGTCGCGGCCCACAGGTTGAGCACCGCTGCCTTAGAGGTTGTGAAATAGTAAATTTTGACTTCGGCTCTTTTTCTCCGTTTATTAACCGACATGTTTCTGAAAACCTCTTGGTTGCTCTGAGGGATGTCCACACAGGAGAGGCAGGCTACATGCTTGAACTTTTCCTTTCTTTTCTAGTTTTCAAAATGATGACTTGATTCTCTACTTAGAGCAGCCCCGAAGGTGACCAATGGGCGTTTGTAGGTTTTGGTGTCATGAGACCGTGGATTTAAACCTCGTTTACGCGTCTTCCTCGCCGGGGCTACCGTCTCCCTGGAGGTCAGAGAGACGCCCCTTTGGGCTGTGGGAGCCTCTTCAAGCTTGCTTCTGAGTCCTTCCGACACGAGCCCGTCATCCGTGCGTGGCTCCTTGCCTTCTGGTGCGAGAAGACGTTCCAGGCTCCTCTTAAACGTGTCCTGTCCCCGTCCTGGAGTGAACCATTCCTCCTGGTTCTTTGTGGTGGAGAGCGGTGTTTAGAGGCTAACAGGGGATTTTAGGGTACCTGCTACTGGTCACTGTTTCCAGACCTTGTCAGTGGGCAGAGCGAGGGCTTCATGAGTTCATTCCGATAATTCAACTCTACACCCAGGACCGTGGGGTTTTTGGGTTTTTCTCTAAGAACAGTTGTGGTAAAATACACACACACATGAAATGTACCATCTTAGTCATTTTTAAGTGCACAGTTCAGGGCATCAGGTACATTCACTGTGTGCCACCACCCCCACCATCTCCAGAACTCTCTTCATCTTGTGAGACTGAAACTCCATCTCCATTAAACCACGACTCGCATCCCCCGGCACCCACCATTCTTTCCATCTCTCTGAATGTGACAGTCCTGAGAGCCTCGTAGGAGTGGAGTTCACACAGTATGTGCCCTCCTGTGACTGGCTTGTCCTCCTGAGCACAGTGTCGTCCAAGTTTGTCCACGCTGTCGCCGGTGTCAGAACGCCCTTCGTGTTTCAGGCTGGGTGCCACCCACTGTGTGGATGGACCACGAGTGTTTGTCCGCTCATCCTCCGGTGGACATTGCGCTGCTGCCACTTTTGGCTGATTGTGAACAGTACTGCAGTGCACGCGGCTGTGCAAGTGTCCCTGCTCTCAAACTGTGAGGACTTCACATAGCCTCAGCCGCCTTTTCTCTGACTCCTTTTACGCCGAAAACACTGGTCCTGGTGAGCGACACCGGCAATCCCTCATCCGTTTTATCTCACGAAAGCACAAGCCACGGTCTCGGTTCCCTGTCCTCAGGGTGTGTCCCCCTAGGGATGTACAGTTAAGTTACTTTGAAGTCGCCTGGAGGAGATTTTCCCTCTTTGTGGCTATGTCCTCAACTCGACAGGTGGGTTCTGTTTCTTTTTGCATCTAGATATTTGGAGCTTGATTTTTTTTCCCCGTTTAACTTCTTAACACAGTTTCAGACTGAACAGGAAAGTTATAAGACTACCCAAAGAATTCCTGTGTACTTTTCAGCCAGATCATTCCCCAGAGGTTAACGGTTTACTACATTTATTCGTCTCTCTCTTTCTGTTCCATCCATCTACCCATCCTCCCTCCCGTCCATCCGTGTGTTTTATTTTCTGCACAGCTTCATGGTCATTTGCCGACATGGTGTCCCTTCAGCTCTATATACTGTGTGTATTTCCTGAAAGCAAACACTTCTCTTATCTAAACACACCATAGTTATCAAAATCAGGAAACTAACATTTACATGATCTAATCTATGATCTTATTCTGACTCTCTATTTGTTCCTGTAATGTCCTTCATGGCAAAAAAAGTGCTGGTAGCACGGAGCATCTGGACATCACGCCCCTCTAGTCCCCTGGAGCCTGAAACGGCAGCCCGTCCTCTCCCTGTATTCCCCTGACTCAAGTTCTGAAGCCTGCAGGTCAGTTATTTTGTAGGCTGTCCCTCCATTCGGCTTTGTCCGCTGCCGCCTCATGAGATAAGGTCAGGAGTATCACAGGCGTGATGCTGTAG
>NW_017731514.1:1959156-1973075 GCF_001890085.2 Hipposideros armiger
TGGATGGATGGATAGATGGATGGATGAATGGATGAGTAGGTGAGTAGATGGATAGGTGGGTGGATGGATGGATGATGGGTGGGTGGGTAGATGGATGGATGGATGGGTCAGTGGATGGATGGGTGGACAGGTGGACAGATAGACTTGTTCTCTCCACTGGGCACACCGCTCTCTATACACCCTGCAGGGCCTCGCTGGGTACCTCCCAGCTCTCTGGATGCACCTCTCCTTGCTCCCATCCTTTCTGGTATTTGGTCCCTAAGGCGAGTGTTGTATATGCCACCTTTGCTTCCTAGTGGGCTTGCCCACTCAGGGCCTGGTCTCCCCTTGCTCAGGGAACAGGGGTCCCTCACTGCCCCAAGCCCAGTGCTGAGCAGGGAACAGGTACTTAGGAAATAGCCCGTTGCCGTGGAAAAGGCCTGGGGCCCGGGGGCTCTGCTGCTGGTGCTAAGTGGGGGGTTGAAAAGAGGGTGAGGGCTGGGGGCTGAATGCACACGCACTTCCTGGTTTGGTCCTGGGCCCAGGGCCCCAGAGCCTAGGTCGGGGAATGAGAGGCCACACGCCGTCTTTGCTGAAAGGCGGTCACGGTTCCTGAAAATCAGCTGTTCTGGGTGAGACACTGGTCAGGACCTTATTTCTCATTATTTCACGTGGGAAAACGGGGATGCTGTGCCTGCTCATCCCCACACCCCCAGTCAGGCTCCTAAAACGGGCCCGAAACACAGCCGTGTGCCAGCGTCTCCGCAGCGTCTCTGTCGGGTTAGAGCGTGAGACGCTTAACACACCGCTGCTCCTTGCTTACTGACCAGTCTGTACGGCTGTCGAAACTTGGTCATCGTTCCATAAACGTTGTCTCCGCGTAGCAGCAAATAACAAGCAGTAGGCAAATGTCAGGGAAGAGATAAGACTTGAGCTGACAACAAAAGCGAGTTGTCTCCTGTAGTGAGCTGTTTCCCCCCAAGTGGAGGGGCGAAGTGGGTGCTTCTTTGCTGGTGCTGAAAGTGGAGGTGTGCTCCCGAGGGGCTCCTGGCCTGACCTGGGGTCACTGGGAAGAGGGTGTGGCTCTGCCTCCTGGAAAGGCTGGCAGTGATGGTGGGAGGGGCGAATCGCACAGGCTGGAGGCCAGGTGAGTTGAGGTGAGAGCTGAGGCCGGAGATGTGCAGGCCGCCCACCTGGCCAGGTGGTAGGAATAGCTTTCTGAGGGTCCCAGTGCTTGCACTCGGCCGATGGGAAGGAGTTTTATTTAAGGATTATCACTTGATTTTTATTTTTGGCTGTGGCTGGGCCTGTTGAATTGTGTGCCAAGAGGACTCCTGCTTGAGAGTTCTACTTTTACAGGTTTAAAAATAGGCTTGAAGCTGAGTTCCTTCCTCCCAGCGACTTCCCTGGAGGCTGGGTGGTGGGCTGGGCTGTGCGGCGTCTTTTCTGTCTCCCTCTGAATCGGGGTGGCCGTGGGTGAGGGGATGGGTCTGGAGTCCCCAGTCAGCTTTCTGACGCTGCTCTTCTCGCAGACTCAGGGAGGTGTGACCAGGGGGGTGGGCTCAGAGCCCCTTGTGGGGAGTGCTGGATGAAGTGCTCTGTGGTGCTGGTTTCCTGTTTTCGGGGCTCCATGTCTGTAGCTCGTTGTGCTTGTCCCATTGAAGCAGCGACCAGTGCTCTCAGTGTCCATAAAGAAATGGGGCTGTGAGCTCGGCCGGGGCCGGATGCCTTTTCCTCGATAGGGCCCCTGAAAGCCCCCACCAAGGCATGACCTGGCTTGTTGGGACCCCGGGCTGCAAGAAGGGGACGTTTCAGAGGAGGAAACCAAGCATTAGAAAGTCAAGCAGACATCTCTGTGGGTTCTCTGGGCTCCCCATGTCCCCATCACATTCTGCCACCCGACTGCTCTCACGGGAAGTGGGTGGGCGCAGGCCAGGCCCCCCGAGGAGCTGTGTCTGGTTTCCCTCCAGTGCCACAAACCTGGCGGCTCGCTTTGCTCACACGTGTGTCCTGTGGAGCGGGAGCCGCAGTGAGGGAATTCATGAATTAGGGTAGAAGCTTTCTCCTGGTGCACATGTGGGTCCTAGAAGGTTTTGGGGTCCTGATTCATTCCTTGGGCAGGCATTGTGGCTCCCTGGCCTCCACAGCCTTCCTTTCTCTCTCTCACTCACACACACACACACACACACACACACACACACACACACACTCACACTCACACTCACACACACTCACTCCTGCAAACACGCCCCGACTGGCCCCGCTGTCTGCGTCAGGTCGGCAGACGCCATGGACCCTTGACCCCGTCATTGCCAACCCCAGACCTGGGAAAGGAGTGAATCATCAGGCACTGTGCCACGTGGCCAGGGCCAGCCCCACGTCTCCAGTGCAGCGGCTTTTCCTGCCCTGCGCAGCTGTGACCTCGTGTCTGATGCGCAGGGGTGTGGGGGCCCTGCCTGTGACTTAGCCACTGGCAGAGGTGAGATAACGTGCGTCCTGGCCCACCTGCGAGGGGTACAGAGGGACTTGAGAGCAGCCGAGAGTGCTGGCATCAGGACGCACTGAGGAGGGTCACGAGCTTGTGGCAGTGTCCTCCCCATGGGCACTTTCCACTGTAAGAGTTGAAGTCGGTGAGGGCTCTCTGGCCAGGGTGCCATCGTGGGGGCATCGTGGGGGCATCGTGGGGGCATTGGGAGAATCCTGCCTCAGGAGCGTTTGGGGCGCAGCTGCAGGTGGGGAGGAGAGACGTGGGACGCGGGAGCTGGCTGGAGTCCCCACACCCCTGAGGGCCATTTGACCTGCTAAAGGACGGCCCTTCTTTATTTTGTGACCTGTGGATTTTTGGACCAGGTGGAAGCAGTATGTCATCCCTCTCTCCTGGGGCCACTGGGGCCTCCTGGGACCCAGAGTTTTGTCTTGAGGGGAGTGTGGTGAGCATAATCCTAGTCCCCCAAAAGTGTCCACATCCCAATCACCAGGACCTGTGACTATGTCACCTTGTATGCCAGAGGGACTTGGCAGACGTGACTGAGTTAAGAGTCAGAAACAGGCAGATGATCCTGGATTGTCTGGGGACGGGGCCCATTGTCATCGCAGGGTCCCTGTAAGGGGGGCGGGCAGAGTCAAGAGGAGACGTGATGATGGACTCAGAGGTTGGAGCGATGTCATCGCTGGCTGGGGGTCACCAGGCAATGAATGCAGGGCCTCTAGAAGCTGGGGGTGGGGGGCGGGGAAACGTGCTCCCCGGGAGCTTCTGGAAGGAGCTAGCCCTGCCCACTTTCCCCGTGACTTTCCCCGTGAGGCCCATTTCAGACTCCGACCTTTGAAGCTGTAAGAGAATCAATTTGTGTTGATGTAAGCCATTGTTTGTGGTCATTTTTTTACAGCAGCAACAGGAAATTAATATGGGGGCTATTTGAGGGGCTTCATCACCTGTCCCGGTGTGTGGCGTCACACCGCCAACCCCACCCTGCAGGAAACCTTCTCCGCCCTCTCCCCGATGCAGCAGGGAGTGCCTGTGGCCCCGGCAGGCCACCCGTGGTGGGTGGGCGCTGCTCTGCCTGGCCCGCCATCGTGGTGTCTGCCGGCAGCTCAGGATACAGGCGGGCCCGTGCTGAGACCGTGGTCCCAGGGCTCTGCGGGAAGAAGGCTGTGTGGCCGACTGCTCAGGCCTAACGGAGCCTGGAGGTCAGAAGCCGCTGCCACAGCTCCCGGAGATCATGGGTCCCGGTGGGAGGCTGGGCCAGATGAGGCCGCCTTTGGAATGACCAGCTCAGCACTTTCCACTTGGCAGGAAATTGGCTCCTGTTTCTTTTCTTCCTCTTAGAGGAGAAATTGATGATGGAGATTTGCAGCGCCGCTGTGCTGTGCAGAGACGGCCGTGCTCTGCGCGCTGCAGTTGACCTAAATATGTCACCGTTGGAAGGGAGCGTGCCTGTAACGTCCACCGTCGTCGGCTCTAACCGTTACTTCAGGCTCAGGGAGAAAGGACTAGTGAGAGAGAAGCGGTTACAGAGGCCGGTTGGTTTAATCCATTTAGCTGCCAGGAAAGGAGGCACTTGGAAAAGGTGGAAGTCTTCTCGGGGCTTTGCTGGGAACAGGGACAATCAGGTTTGCTGCCTGAGGGGCTGCTGTCCCCACACAGCCTGCCCGAGGGGCCACTGTCCCCGCACTGTCTGGAACAGGGCTGTGAGGAGCGTAGTGGTCTGCGATCCAAAAGGAGTGTTTGGCTCAGCTCTGCCGAGTGCCTGACCCCACAGAGGCCCAGGTTACCAGGACATGACTCCTGCGCGGCCGGAGTCCCTTGTCTCTGACGCCCTCGAGCCTGGGAGTGTGTCTTAGCATGCTCGAAAGCAGGCGGTGCATCATGCGGGCCTTGGGAAGGATCTGTGTGTCCACGCGTGCTCACATCTGGCCTGGGTCCGGCCTGCCTCATGGTTGTCACGTGGTGGAACCTGGCTGCGCACTGACCTTTCACAGGTTAGTGACGTGGGGAGGGGAGTTCGGGGGTGGCCGAGTTAAGGAAAATGTGATTTCCTACTAACGGTGCTGGAAGGGCAGGAGTGCCTGATGCCTGGGGATGGAGGCGGTGTTGGGGGCTGCTGTGACCTTCAGGCGGGGCCAAGATCCACAGAGGTGATTGGGGCGCCTGTGGGTGCAGGCGGGAAAGCACCTTGACCTTGAGAACACCCCAACTTTGGCTCCCAGGAACAAGGCCATGATAACCTGGAGCCCCTCACCTCTGTTTTCTCCACAAGAGCCGCCATTGTCCCCACGTGAAGCAGACATGTGAGATGAAAAGCCCCCTGGCTCTTGGGGAATTCGCCCAGGCCTGGTCCCTGTGAGGTGGGGACACAGAGCTGGCACCTCGGGTGCCTGACCAGCCAGTGGCCACTCGGGGCAGAGGTGCTCTCACCTCTGTGGAGGGCTGTCCACCCAGCGTGCTGGGTTGACAGGTTTCTGTGGAGACTCACAGCGAGGTTCATCCATTGCTGGTCCAGTTAGCCTCCACGGAGCGCCTGCTGTGCGCCAGCCCCCCCTCCACCCCCCCACGAAGGGCCAGGTAGCTCAGAAGTGGGGCCCGAGGAGGAGGCCACAGGTCTCTCTGCACAGGAGGGTGGGGGGGCACCATGTGCGCCGAGGCCCAGGCTGTCCCACTGTCAGTGGGTTTGAGTCCTCTGGGAGGAGGGGGGCCCCAGGGTGCTCCCTGCGCCGGGGCGGACCCACCCCCCCTGGGGCCCAGGGTCCGGCAGGAGGCAGCTTCCGGGCTTACACGATGGCGCCAGTTCACAACATGGTGTGCTCACAGGGAAGCCCCCCATGCCTGCTCCCGGCAGGGCGTGGTGGCTTTGTCATGGCGGTGTCCCCGCTTTGACAGAGCCTGGCGTGTGATACTTGTGTAGTGAGTGTTTGCTGGTGAAGGAGGGTGTGAGCCGGGCATCGTGTGGGGCTGAGTGGAGGTCCCCATGGAGGCGGGGGCGCCTGGGCTCATCACCTGTTAGGGCTGTGGACCTCTGGTCATTGGAGCACCCCTCGCATCCCCTCAGCAGGTGCTGTGTGTGCAAGGGACATGGCAGGTGGGGACTCTGAGTGCCCTTGCGTGCTCGAGGCAGGGTCCCTGGGAACCCCAGTACAAGGTGGGGGGAGGCTGAGGCCGAAGCGTGGGGGCCGTGTGCCCACTGTGCAGGGCGCCCACATCCAGATGCCAGGAGCTGTGTACTCGGGCAGAGACCCTCCGCTCGCACTTGGGCTGATGGTTGAATTCCCACTGGACCCCTCCCCACCACTGCTGTCCTGTCTGTCCTGTCCTGGCCACCCTGCTGCATGCATCCTGCGGTCAGCACCTCTGCTCTGGTTGCTAGGCAACGAGTGCTGTCCCCACCCGCCCAGTGTCCATCACCACCACTTGACTGCCTTCTCCTTGAGCTAGGCTGAGTCCTGGGTCCGTCACAGATGCTGAAGCAGATGGGGCCTCCCTCGGGCCTGCTGGGAGACATGGGCCCGAGTCAGGGAACCCTTAGATGAATATAGACTTAGAAACGTGGTGTGTTTACCAGGGGCCATGTGTGCTAAGCCTTTCTCTGTCGACCCATGTCACCTCTGGGAATCCCCTCCCGGCACCATGAGGAGGACCCTTGTTGTCCTGACAGGAAAGAGCAAAACCCATGAGAGAAACTGACAAAAGGGCATGTTAGATCGGGAGGCAGTGTCAGGGAGGTCGCTAAGGGGAAACAGCAGACTGAGGTTGGGGAACACCAGCATGTGCAAAGGTCCTGGGGCAGGATCAGACTGTTTGAAGACCTAAAGGAAGGTCCCTGTGGCTTGAACCCAGTGAGCAAAGATGAAGGAGGAGCAGAAGGAGACAGAGCTGGTGATCGCGGTGGTGGCCTTGGTGGAAGGGCTCGCCGAGTGGGTGCATTTTATCACAAGCCCTGTGGAAAGCCCCTGCCGAGTTTTAAGTGGCAAGATCTGACTTGGGCTTCAGATTGGAGCCAGATTGAAGGGTGTGAGGGGAGCTGGGGGCCAGTTAGGAAGTGTGAGAGCTGAGATGAACAGAGTGGATGGATCTGGGGTGCTTGCAGGAAGAATCCTAATGTGTGGAGGTGAGGGCCCCGCCCATCTGTGCTGGCACCTGTCCCCTCCTTCTGCTGCGAAGGAGCCTGGCTACTAGAGGGGTGGGGACACAGCTCCCTTGGGCACGGTTAGGGAACTGAGGCCTGGCTTCCCGCAGCCTGGAGCAGGGGCTGTCTGTGTTCCTGTCACCTGCCTCCCAGGTTACTCTTCACTTACTGCCTAACCTGGGCTAGACCCTGCTTCTCAGTCTAACTGGGAAGTGTCCCCAGGGTCCTAGGCAGAGGCCACCCCTCCTCTCCGATCTCTACTTTGTGCGGCCCCTTGACAGAGCCACTTCTGTGCCCTTGAGAGGCACCGAGTTCATTGAGGCCTCTGTCCTCAGAGATGCGTAGCCATGCAAGGCCTCCACTGCTTCACCCCACGACCGAGGGGGTCTCTGAAGGAAACCGCGGCGGGTGGGACAGCTTCCTGTGGGACTGGGTGGCCCAGGGGAATCGGCAGGCCCCGGACGGAGCCAAGACACAGGTGCCTGATGGAGGCCCAATCACAGCCAACAAGGAAGCGCAGGAGGGCCGAGCGAGCGGCCACTCAGCAAACCTAAACATTTGTCACCGGTTAGTGACAAAATCCAGTGAGTCCGAACTCCCCAGGTGGGGGGTGGGGCCAGGGGCGTGCAGGCGCCTCCCCTATCCGCATCGGGTGCCCGCCGGGCAGGGAGGCTGCTGACCCCCAGCCTCTCCGTGTCCACTGCTGTGCTTTCTGGACAAGGCGCCACTTCTGCAAGCTGGACTGTGTCTGGGGCCTGGGGCCGCTGTAGTGACCGTGGCCTGAATTTCATGGTCTTGGGCTTGGCCCTGTGTCCCCAGGTCTGGTGAAGCTGCTGGGTCTCCCTAAGCACCTCACCATCCTACCCAGACCAGCAAGGACCCCACCGTGCCCGGCCATGAGGGCCGTGGAGTTCCGCCCGCAGCCCTGGCCCCTGGTCAGACCTCAAGGCAGTCCTGGCTCTCAGCTGGGCCGTCCTCACCCCCATTTGGTGAATTAACTGGTCACATTTCTAGGTCTCAGGGATGCCTTTTGGACTCGAGCAAACAGTGGCTTTTCCTGTGGGAATTTCCATTTGTAAAGCCTCAGCCTGTCAGCCCTGTGACCTGTGACCCTTCACCTGTACCGTCGTCACCATAGGCCACATCCAGAGCCATCTTCTGGGTAGAAACAATACTTATTGGGTCGTCGGAAAAGTCATGACGCATGTTTGCCACAGATGGCCCTAGTTCATTTTTGGAAGTCCTAGAGTCATCCGCATCTATGTTATTTCTATGTCATTTGACAGCTGAAAGTTCTAGTTTCATTCTGAAAAAAAAATTGAGCGATTTGGTTGAGTTTTGGAGATTTTACAAAAAGTTGAAGATGGAAGACCAAACTCTGCATTTTTGCCATATTTTACTGTTTTACTTGCATAAAGAAAAGAACGCGTGTCAAGCTTGTGAAAAGTTGCATAAAGTTTATGGTGACAATGCTCTACAAGAACGTCAGTGCCAACGATGGTTCACGAAATTCCATGCTGGTGATTTTGATCTCAATAACACTCCTCGGTCAGGGAGGCCTGCAAGATTGATGATGACAAAATGAAGGCATTGATCGAGTCAAATACATGTTACATGACACGAGAAATTGCAGAAACATTGAACATCCATCATTCAAGCATTCACAACCACCTGAAGAAGCTGGAATACATAAGCAAGCTCGATATTTGGGTTCCNGAGACTGAGGTCATGATCCTAAGCCGCCCCCACCCACTCAGCTGCACTCACCCAGGAAACTGCACCCTCCTCCCTGGGCCAGACCCCAAGCCTGACACACTGGGCGGCAATGCCCTCCCGGCCTCAGTGTCCCTAACCTGCAGCTGGCATAGGACCTGTGCATAGTACATGAGCGGGGGCCGTGGTGTGGCGCTGAGCACTGTGGCCGTGCAGTTCAGGGCTCTGGCTCTGCCGCAGCCGCCCCCCTCAGCCCCCCAGTATGCAGGTGGGTCCACAGTCACGTTGGCACCCTGCCTGCTCCCATCGCTAGGAAAACCAGGGCTGGCAGGTGCATGGCCTTGGGGAGAGTGACAAAAGCCCACAAATATAAAATGTCCCCAGTGGTCTATGCCGTCTCATTGTTTCCCTGGGGACCTGGGCTAGAACAGGCGTGCTCTGACCTGGGGGAGCCCACGCCATGAGGGCTGCCGGCCCCCTAGTCAGAGGGCAGGCTGGGGACACATCCCCCAGAGTTTTCCTTCATGTCACCCTCAGAGTTCGGGAGCTGGTTTTATTGTTGTTTGTCCCGACCCACCACTGGGTTTGAGGTAACAACACAAAAATGGGTGATGCCCCTCAGCTGGGGTCACCCGCCTTTTAGCTCCCCTGCCTTGCCGAGCCCACCAGGGCCACTGTTGCAGACCTGGGTTCCAGGAGGCCCTCGGGATCTTGGCCTCCTGCCGCTAACTCGGGAGTGTGGGGTGCTGAGCACGTGGGCACAGTGGCTGGTCCTGGGTGAAGTGGGACTGTCTGCCCCCAGGACTGTATGCTGGAATCAAGTTTTTCCTCATCGATTTTATCTTCAAACGCTGCCCGAGGCTGCGTGCCAAGTACGACACCCCCTACATCATCTGGAAGAACCTCCCCACCGACCCCCAGCTCAAAGAGCGCTCCAGTGCTGCTGCCGTGTCCCGCAGGGTGAGCCCGGCCTCCAGCGGGGGCCATGTCCGCTGTTCTGCATTCATTGTCAGTCACCGGAGAGCTGATATCCTCCCGATATAATGGGGCTCTTGAAACAACTTAGGTGTTTTCCGTGATTCCTGGCTCTGCTGTGAAGGGCCAGCCAGCTCTGGCCCAGCAAGGGACGGCTGCTGGCGGAGGCTGTGTCTCACTGGGAGGCTGGGCTGGTCCCCAGGAGATCCTGCCGTGGACTCTGGGGAGCGGGCCCCTCTGAGCCAGGCTGGCCCAGGCAGAGGACCGGCTGGGTATGGGGTGTGGGTCCCGGCTGCACAGAGCCTGGGGGCCTTGGGAGGAGGGAGCCCTCCCCTGTGACTGCTCTGCGGGTTGGTGCAGGTCCCGCTGTCCCTTGGCTCTGAGGCTCGGGCAGCAAGACAAAGCAGTACCCGGGATGGGCCCGCCTTGTGCCCACAGGCCGGTACTGCGCCCACCTTGCATTCAGTGGAAGGCTCTCTGGGCATCAGGCACCGTGTACTGAGCCAACCTATGTGCTGTCCTCGGGGTCTCAGACAAGTGGGGACATTCTGGGCCTTGTAGGACTCCCAGGCAGATCCAGGAAGGCTTCCTGGAGGAGGCGGCACTGGATTGCAGGGTCTTGTGTGTGAATGTTCTCTGAGGACAGAGTGTCTAGTGACCGCTTGATACTTCTGTTGCTGGGAGGGAAGCTCGGGGTCAAGTATGGGTCAGGTTTCCCGGGTTCTGGGAAAACAAAGCTTGTTAGGAGCCTGAACTCAGCAGCTGGGTGTGCAGCCAGGCATGTGTGAGCTAGTGGACAGGCTCTGGTCACACAGATGGTGGTGGACCCAAGGGAAGAGGCACAGAGGCAGGCAGCTTGGCGTCCTGGCCCTGGGGTGGCTGGGATAGGACCTTCCTGGGACCCAAGACTGCTTAGTGCTGGCCACTCTCAGGGAGAGAGCGAAGGGGAGGTGGGGTGAGGGCTTCCAGGATGGAGGACAGCCCCGCCAAGTGTCGCGTGGGCCTGTGTCTGCGCTTGCAGCTTGCTGAGCCAGTGTGTTTGTGACCCCGTGTCATGTGGACCCACTTTTTCTTTTGTTGCGGTCCCACGTGTGTGTTATCTCCTTTCTGGCCAGCTGTCAGGGCCCGACAAGGTACGGCATCCGTGTAGAAGCCCCTCCTCCCGTTGTGACCTGATGTTGTGCATTGCCGTGGTGTGACTGTTTTATATTTTCATGTCGCTTTTGGTGGCCTGTCCCCCTGGCCGGTTCCAATTCTGAAAAGTCCACCTGATCTGCCTCGGTCCTGAGCACCTGCGGCACAGCACCTGGACTGCATGTGCTGGGGGGAAGAGAGGGTCTCCCCACGTCGGGGCACACACGCCTGTTTGCTCGTCTGTGTGTGCAGCTGTGTGCGGGGAGGGAGGCCACGCTCGTCCTGGCCTGTCCCCCTCTGCACCAGCGTGGCTGACAGGGGCTGGCTGTGCTCTTGGCAGCTGCAGACGGCCTCCTCGCGGAGCTATGTGTCCAGCGCCCCAGCCGGCCTGAGCAAGGACGAAGACGCTGGTCGCTTCCACGGCACCAAGAAGGGCAATTTCCACGAGATCTTTAACTTGTCAGAAAACGAGCGACCCCTGGCGGGTATGTGTGCCGTGAGCCTGTGACCTGGTGGTGGGTGCCTCGGTCACCTGGTGGGTGACCTGGTGCTATCTGCCTCCTTCCCTGACTTCCTGGAAAGGCGGGTGGAGGCCTAGGGTGGGCTCCCAGCCCACGCAGAGCGACTCCTCTGTAGTCAACGAATGGTAGGAATTCAGCTGGTCCTGCCCCGAACCAGAGCCCCAGAGTTGGTATTGCAGGCGCTGCCCTGAGGTCCCCCTGGGCCTGTCTGTGGCCTGTCTGGTGATTTGGGAGTTCAGGTCCCTGCCTGCCGCCCACAAGGGACCTCCCCCTAAAACTCCTAAACTGCTGGTCTCTCAATGAACTGGGCTCTTAAAAATGTCGGCATCTGGGCCGGCCGAGTGGCGCGATGGTTAAGAACTGGCTTGGGACNATATGTAAGTATTTTTTGTGGGAACACAGCCATGCCCATTCTATTATATCTGTCCACAGCTGCTTTTTTTTTATTTTTAAATTTTTTTTATTGTTAGTTTCAGGTGTACAGAACAACGCAATAGTTATCCTTTTCACCCTCACAAAGTAACAACCCCCCTCCCCCATCTACTGCCCTCCCACCCCCAATATCATGCTTGTCTATTACAATTCCATGGACTCCATTCCAACACTCTACGTCCCGTGACTGTATATATATAATTATAGTTGACATACATTATTATTCAACATCAGCTTCAGAAATACAGTGCAGTGGTCAGACCTCTACACCGACTATGAAATGGTCTCCCTATCAAGACATGAGTCCATCTGGCCCCCTAAAAAATATTTACAACATTATTGATTATATTCCCCAGACTGTGTTTTCTATCCCTGAGGCCATATTCTAGTTACCAATTTGTATTGTCTCATGTCCACAGCTGCTCTTGAGAGCACGAAGCAGTCAGAGCGTTTACTCTTGGGTTGTCGGAAAAGTCATGACGCGTTTTTTGCAACGAAAAACATAGAAAAAATACATCATGACTTTCCCTACAACCCAATAGCTTGCTGACCCCACCTCTCACCCTAGAAACCCTACCATGTAGAGAACCCCTCTGTGCCTGGTGGCCTCTGGGCATTTGCGCAGGAGCGGGCAGCCCAGCCAGGACCACCGTTTCGCCATGTCCTAATGGTGGTGGACAGTGCCCCCTGCTGGCGACTCTGAGGCCTGCCTTCTGAAGGGACAGACTGACCTGCACAAAGTGCTCCCGTTCCAGGAGTTTGTCCTGGTTTTCTGAGTCTGATGTGGGTGGCTTTCTAAAGGCTTGGCTGTGGGTGAACAGAGGCCACTTCACCCACTGGGGCCCCCACCAGGACATGGTCCCCAACACACATGCCCGCTGGCTGGTACGCAGGGCCCTGCGGTGTGAGCCACTTCCCAGATTGACCAGTGCGTCCAGTGAGAGAGGGGCTGTCGCAGACCCACGTGGGCTGAGAGCTGCCTGGACAGTGCCTGCACTGGGGACAGCCTCCGAACTGCCCGGGTTGGGGGTGACGCACAGCCCCATGTGGTCTCCATGAACTGGGGTTCACCTTGTGGTGGAAGCAGGTCGGGCTCCATTTTCAGGGGGCCAAGCCTTTCATAGCCTGGTGTGAACTTCCACCCACTGGCGGCGAGCCCCCACCCTGCCCTCTGCAAACCCCCTGGGCCCCTTGCCCTCACCGGACTCATGCCTGTCCCCGCAGAGCGGCGGAGCCAGGGGCTGTGCCCCCGCGTGCAGAAGTGGTTCTTCGAGAAGTTTGGGGAGTATGTGGAAGACTTCCGGTTCCAGCCTGAGGAGAGCACCGTGGAGACGGAGGAGCCCCTCAGCGCCCGCAGGTGGGGCCCTCGGGGGAGCCAGGCCAGCGTCACAGTGAAGCCATGAAGTGGGGGTGCGGGAGTCCCCAGCCCAGCTGCCATGTCGAGCAAAGCAAAGGCTGCACAGGTTTTGAAGACGGTAGCATCCCCCACTGGGTGGTCTCGCTGGTGTTTTGTGACAAACGCTGTGTGGGGATGGTGGGCTCAGGGCGGGGTGCCCACTGCCCGGGCATTCCTTGTGGGGTCACACGCCCGCTTGGTAAACTTCGGTGCTGTTGTAGGCCCCTGGGTCTCCGAGGGTGCCAGACGGGCCAGGTCCCCCGCTCTCAAAGACTCAGGTTCCTGGGGAACGTGGGCAGGAGACAAGACCCCCTGTAGGGAGCAGCCATGAGGCCCATCCTGGCACGTGGCCCCTGTGTGCCAGGGTCAGCCATGTGCCCTGTGTGCCAGCAGAGCGCTGCAGATGCGGGCTAGGGGAACGCCACTGCAGGCGAGTCACCTCCCTCTCCCTGTCTTTTAGGTTAACTGAAAACATGAGGCGACTAAGTAAGTATCGAGCCTGTGGGGGGCTGACGGGTGGGTGTGGGTGGGGCCGGCCAGCAGGGGCGCTGCGATCTTGCACTGCACTGGATGTCTTTCTAGAAAGACGTTTTCCAGTAATTCCCACTCCAGCCTTCCTTCTGAAGCTGTTGGGAGTCTGTCCCAGGCCCACCCTGTCCGTCTGCCCCTCCAGGTGTGGAAGCCCTGGGGAACAGTGGTGCTTTCCCAGATAGCTGCCAGTGCCCAGGGGATGCAGCCAGGCTCCCCGGCCCTCCTCCTCCTGTGTGCGGACACAGGTGTGGGGTGGGGCAGACAGGCGGCATGACCCACGGGGCAACCGAGGGCCCAGGCGGCCCTGGCCCAGGGGCCGGGCGTCTCCGGGGCTGCGTGTTTGCGGTTTGCTTGCCCATTTCGGTCCCGCCTCTGCAGCCAGCCTCACCCCCTCCCACCCCTGGTGTGCCTGAGGGCCGGTGAGCACCGGCCTGACCCTGCCAACATTCTGTCCCCAGAGCGTGGCGCCAAGCCTGTCACCAGCTTTGTGAAGAACCTCTCTGCCTTATCCGACTGGTACTCTGTCTACACGTCTGCCATTGCCTTCACTGTGAGTGCTCCTCGGGGGGAGGTGGGGTGTGCATCCTCCTGAGGTTGCCCTAGGGACCCACCCCGGTC
>NW_017731514.1:1977990-1998711 GCF_001890085.2 Hipposideros armiger
GTTAGTATGTCTTTGAAAAACCAGTGCTGATGGGTTGGTTCCAACATCAAATCAGAGGTGGGCGTGACCGGTGGGAAACCCAGGCTCTGTTTTGTCCCCTTAGTGTGTGAGAATGGCTGGCGCTGCTGCTTGATAAACAGAGACCGGAAGATGCCGACGGACTACATTAGGAACGGGGTGCTGTACGTGACGGAGAAGTGAGTGACAGCGGGCTGCTGGATGGGCGGGACCTGAGGGGGCAGGGGGGCGAGGCCAGCCCTGCCGAGAGCCTGTGCCACTCCTGCTGGCTGTCCCTACACTCAGGGACAGAAAGTACTGCCTCCGAGGTGGACATGGCCAGGGCCAGCAGTGCCACCATTTCCCAGGCCCGAGGGAAGCTCTGGTCTGAGTGCTCATGACGGGTGACAGACAGGTCACGAGTGCAGTCGCGTGGAGGGTGCTGTGTGGCTCCACCTGCTGGAGCCCGAGGCGCAGGCAGAGTGTGCTTGTCACTCTCCTTTTGGGGTGTAGCAGCCCCAAGGTGGCTGTGCCTTTTCTCTCCTAGGGTGAGACTGTATAGAGAGCTTATCCTTGAGGCTGCTCCCAGGTGTGGGAGGTGGGGGAGCAGGTCCACGGATGGGGGCCTTCTCAGCCTTGGGCGCCCTTGGCCAACCGTCCCCCACACTCAGCAGCGGCCGAGGGCCCTCGCTTTCCTGTCCACCCCTCACTGAAGGAACTGGCCAGGAAGACCCCCGGCGGGGCCTCCGGGACGCCCTGTGTGTCTCTGGTTGGGTGTCCTGAGGGTTGTGACATCACGGGAACGTAAAGCAGGTTCAGTGTAAAGTGGTGGGTTTTCATCTTTAAAAGCTATGAAGCTTTCCCGAGCAGTCTTTAATAACAGGTGAGAGGGGCTCTCTGTTTGGGGGGTCGCCCTCCGTCCCACGGGGGCTGTGGCAGCCGCGGTGCGGTCCCCGTGGCTCATTTACCTCTCCCCGTCCCTCTGTCCGACCTTCTGTCCATCCCTCCATCCGGTCCCCGTAGCTACTTGTGCTTTGAGAGCTCCCGATCCGGGTCCTCCAAGAGGAACAAAGTCATCAAGCTGGCGGACATCACAGACATCCAGAAGGTTGGTGAGCCCGCCCCCACCTGTCCTGCCCACTTCGGTTTCGGGGAGAGCAAAGCGGAAGACGGAGCCACAGGGGCACAAGGCCAGTGGGGTGTAGCTGGAAGGTGGACACGTTTAGGAGACCAGGTGCCACACAGGAGGCTCCCACAGGCATAGCTTCTGCCCACGCCAGGGCTCCCCGTCTAGAAGGCCTCCGTGCCGAGCCCCTCAGCTCCCACCCGTGTCCGTGTCCCTCCCTGTGGGTCAGCGCCCGGTGCCCTCGCACGGATGGGAAGTGGGCCAGGTGGTCAGGTACTGAGCCCACTCTGACCACTGCCCCCACCCCTTGTCCCTGAGGCCCCCGACACCTCAGGGCAGGCTTAGGTGACAGCACAGACAGCTGTCCCCACTCTGGCATTTTCTAACCATTTCTCTCGTGTGTGGTCACGTGGAGTGTGTCTAGGTGTGTGCGGTGCCCAGAGGAGGGGTCTGCACGCACACAGTGGGGGTAGCTGGCCCACTTGCTCCCTCCTAGTCTCAGAGTCAACCCCGGGCCCCATGTGTCTTGCCGTCTGTGGGCTCCATGGAGGAGGTGACCCTAGGTGTGAAGAGGGTGGCACAATCCTGGCCCCAAGAGAGGCCCACGGTGACGATGTGCTCGTCTTTAGTACAAGGTCCTGTCTGTCCTCCCGGGTTCGGGCATGGGGATTGCCGTGTCGACACCATCGACCCAGAAAGTAAGTGCCAGGCAGGCGGGTGGCCAAGGGGATGGCAGGGTGGACCTAGGGGTGGGGCTCTGAGCATCCCTAGGGCGACACAGAGGCACTGGCCCTCCAGGGTTCCAGCCCGGCGGGGGGGCCCAGGAAGCCCGCTGCTTCCCTCCCTCCGTCCCCTTTGGCCACAGGACCCTCCTGCTGCCTTGAGTTTGGGTCTGGGAGGCTGAGGCCCACAGGGGACAACTCAACACAGTTACTCAGCGAGGGAGGGGGCGCTGGGGGCCCATCCCCTGCCTCTTGCCTTGGTTATATGAAGCCCAGCCTCTGGGTGGGAGGGGGTCTCCCCTTGGGCACCCAGACCCCACGTGGCTCCACGTGGCTCCGGCCCAGGGTCAGCCAGGGCCTGGGGGTGGGTGGCCTTGTCCTGCGCCAGCCTGGCCACATGGGCTCAGCGACAGTGTCTCCTCCCTCCAGCCCCTGGTGTTCGGTGCCATGGTGCACAGAGACGAGGCCTTCGAGACCATTTTCAACCAGTACATGAAAAGCACAGCGGCAGCCGCATCCGGCAGTGACAGCTAGTGTTGTCTCTCCCAGGACACTGCTGGACGTTTCCTTTCTTTCTTTCTTTCTTTTTTTTTTTTTTTACAATTTGGTAGTGGGAAAAAAATTGGATATCCTCATGATCTTTTGCAATAATTCCCCTCGATCTGTGGTTTCTATTGTGTTAACCTGCCTTTACAGACCCCTCATGCAGGGGTTGGGGCACTCAGACGGTGCCAGCCCGCCTGGCAGGTGAGGCACGTCTCAAACACCTGTGGACACAGAGGCCACTGGAAAGGAGGACACGCAGGACACACAGTGTCCCAGCCACCGCCAAGCACATCTGCCCCTTCTCTGTCCCCACCCGGGCAGAGAGACCCGGCTCTCTGGAGGCCGGCAGCTCTTCCACACCAAAGCCATAGCGGAAGGACATTGATGATGAGGGACAGAGGCCCCTTCACCAGCCTCCACAAATGGCCAGTCGGTCTCGCTCTTTCTCCAGTGGGACCCCTACCGCATGTCCTCGGAGCGCCATCTGGTTCAGCCTTTGTGGGGCCAGCAAGGGCTGGTGGGAGGGGCCCCCGTGCCTCAGGCCTGGGCCTGGCCTACCGTCTGCAGGGGCCACCTGCCATCTCGGCCTAAGAAGCCGGCCAGGAGGCCTGTAATTGGCACCTGATGCGGATACGGAGTGTCGTGTAGGTAGGAGCGTCTTTTTAACATTTTGCTGTTTGGAAAGGCCCAGAATGTCCCCCGGCTCTCAGGGGCACTCAGGCTTTGGTGGCTCTCAGGTGAAAACCAGCTACGGCATGGCAGGTGCCAGCCTCCAGGCTGAGCCACCAGGGCTGGTGAGGGAAGGGCTGTGGGGCTCAGGTGGGCACTAGCTTCCCAGGCCCATGGTGGGCCAGGCTGTGTAGGGACGCTTGAGTGACCGTGAGCAGAGCCCAGAGGTTTGTGGCCAGGCAGTCTGCACCCCGGCGTCTGAGTGTTCCGGGCCCCCCTGCACTGGCGTGCACATGGGTGCGAGCGAGCCCCTGCCCTCCCCAGCTGGTCTGGGCCCCGCCCTGCCCAGGAAGCCACAGCCCTCGTGCAGGTGGCCAGGCTCGGTCCATGCTGGGACCGCCCTGGAACCCAGAGGGGTGTCAGGACAGGCCGGTGGCCTCTGCAGAGGACGTGCTTGTGGGGCTGGGGCGGGTCAGCATGGCCGCCCTCCCTCACGGTCGGCACGCTTCCCAGTGCGGAGTCCTCCGGTTCCTTGACTTGTCCTGAGTCCTTTGGATGTCACTGAGATTGTTGTTTTTTGAAGAAACAGAAGATTATATTTTTTACAGAGAGCAAGTTGTTTTTCTTATTTTTGTATCATTTTTCAGATGTAATTTTTACCTTTGCTCTGATCCTAATTTGCTGGTTTTGGTGAGAGACTGGTGGCATTGCTCGTCACCCCTTCCCTTGCTGGGGCCCCTGGAGCGCTTGCAGGGGAGCCATGCCGACCAGCCAGATTAAGCACACACCCTGCCCCAGTCGGTGAAACCTGGGGACCCGCAGTGTCCACTGGCTCTCAGTCACACTGGTGTTTGCGTTCATGTGATTCTGTAGGTCGAACTTCTGAGAATGACGGCAGAGCCCACTCTAAACCTTGGCTTAGGCTCCCACGGTCAATGAAGGTGGACTGGCTCTCATGGGCCCCATAGAGGCCTTGGGGACATAGAGGCTCTGGGACACACCCCAGAGAGACCCCCAGTATCCAAGGCAGACAGGGTGGGCCCTGATCCGCCCCCAGGGGCGGGCTGCGGGGTGACCCCGTGGGTGCTGCTGCAGCCCTCCCCCATGGCCGCGCGGGGGTCAGCATGTGCTTCTTTGTAAGCACGAGGAGATTCTGTCCCCAAGCTCAGTGGGGGTGGTCCCTGCAGTGGTTTAGTTCGAGTCCCTTTTGAGAAGAAAGGGAGATGAAAACTGACCACGTGCCAGGGTGTGGTCGCCTGGCCCCAGCCCAGGGTGGGCTGAGGGATGCTAGGGTACAGGATGGGGTCCCTGAGTTGCCCAAGGGGCTGGCGGCAGGTCCTTCGGATGCCCAGGGGCTGTGCTGAGAAGAGCGCGGCCCCATCAGAGAAGACCTGTGGTTTTACTGAACTGTAAATCTGGGCAGAGATTTAATTTCTACGACTAATCACTGAACTAGAATGAATGTTAAATTTTTTATGTCTGAAGCCTGAGTCTATTTTGGATCTGTAAATAATCGTTACCAGTGTAACTCTTTCCACAACAGGGTTGTACCGTATGAAGAACCGATGAAACAAATCCCCCTGTAACATTTTTTTAAGAAAACCTTGTTTGTTTAAAGAAAAAGTCTTGTATAAATTATAATTTTTATTTAAACAAACCTGAGCTGCTTTGTGCTAAGGTAGGGCCCCGTGCATCGTGGGCAGTGGGTGGCTCAGGGCCTCTGCAGCTGCCAGTGCTGGACGGCAGGGGGCGTTTGGGCACCAAGCCACCTGGGTGAGGGGTGAGGGCAGTGGGGAGTGTACAGTGAGAGGCTGGGGGGCAGGGATCCCCGTTCCAGAAGACAGGAGGCCAGTGACAGGGCGGTGGCTCACAGGGAGGGGCACCCAGGACCTGGCACTGGGGGGCAGCAGGGAGTGGTGCCATCACCCTGAGGGTGAATGGGGGACACAGAGATGGGCAGAAGCAGTGCCTTGAGTTTGGGGTACAGGTCCTGACTTCACCCAGAGATGCCCTCCCTGGGGGGCCATGGGCGTCTCTGGGACCAGGTGCTGCTTGTAACCCTCCCCCAAGGTCTGAGGCTGACGAGCAGGAGGCCTTGGGGACCCTGAGCAAAGGGGTCCCCAGTGACACTCGTGGCTCAGCCCGTCCAGAGACTCACTCCCGGCAGAGGGACACAGGTACCCACCCAGCACGGCAACCACCGGGATTGAGCGGGACACCCAAGGGCACCCGTCTCCCGTACCCTGAGCCCACACGAGCCCCCAGGACGGAGAAGCCTGCAGAAGTCACGCAGGGAGTGTGGCCTGCTACTGCACCCGTCATCAGGGGCACTGTCACAGCAGTGACAGGACCGTCCCTGGGGAACCTGTCACACATTCTCAGGAGCACCGCTGCCCACTCCCTGGGTGGCTGACACACACCCTGGTTTTCTATCCCAGATAAACCTCCTGACCCCCACCCTCCACAGCCCCACTCAGCCCTGTCCCTTCTGGCAGCACCCCCACCCACTCTGCCCGACAGGCCATGTGAATGCCTCCTCACACTGGGGGACACCTGCTCCCTGGAGGGAACCGTTGGCAGGCTCGCTGGTGGGCTCCCCACGTAACCGTTAGCCCGTTTGCCTGTTTTACGCATGTGCCTTATTTAATGTAACAATAAAGACGCACACATATGCCTAAGGACTATTTTTAAAACCTTGATAACCATATTTCAGTGTAATTGGCTTCCTTCACAGGCCTTTATATTTTAATGTGTGCCTTTCACAGCAGTACAGACGGTCCCCAACTTACGATGGTTCAACTTACAGTTTGATTTTATGATACTCTGAAAGCGATACACATTCAGTAGAAACTCTAATTCAGATTTTGAGTTTTGATCTTTTCCCAGGCTAGCGATATGCGTACGATGCTCTCTTGTGACACTGGGCCACAGCAGCAAGGTGATTTGGTCCAATTTTGCTAATGTGAGGTGTCTGAGCACGTTTAAGGCGGGTGAGGCTAAGCTACGGTGTTTGGGAGGTTAGGTGCACTAAATGAATTTTTCACGTAAGGTATTTTCAGCTTGTGATGAGCGTGTCCCCATCATAAGGCAAGGGGTAGCTGTACTGAGAAGGCGCCTCTTGGCTTTTCCTGGAGGGTCCAGGGAACCAAAAAAAGCACCTCGGTGCCCTTTCCAGCAGAAGCCATCACTCTGGCTGCAAATCAGAAGGGTCACCCCAGGGTGGGAAGAGTATGGGGCACAGAAAGGGGACAGACAGGAACACAGAGGGAAATGAAATTAATAATGTTTCTTTTGTCAAATCGGGGTTCTCTTCATAGATACTTGCTGTTTATAACAGCCACATTCTGCCCAAAGTAACTTTATTTTTGTCTTCTCAAACATACAGAATAGGTCATTTTCCAATCTTGAAACCAGCAAGATTAGAAATTAAGTGACCCTTCCAGCCATATTCCAGTGACACCGAGCAGAGGAGGGGACAGTCACACCGGTTCCCAGCGACGGGCAGTGCCTCACAGCACCCTCACGTCATTAGAATAAGCAGGACTAATGTCAGAGCATAGCTGCCGCCTCACTGTTCCCGCGCCAGTGAGCAAAGGAAGTGAAAACAGACTAACCCTTGTAAGTGATCTTAACTTTTCACTATGTAGCCATGCGTTCTGATCATTTCTCTTAAAACCCCAGAGTGCAGGTGTTGTGGTCACTCCATCTAGTCTTCGCGGAGGCCTGAAGCTCTGGCGTGGGGATGTCTGAAAGATACTCGGTCCCGTGCAGGTTATCAAGGCGAGCTCAGGTGTCGCCCGTCACAGTCCCCAAGAACACTCCCAGGTTTGCAATGTCAGCGTGCAGTCGGTCCACACTGCCAGAGCCATTCGGGGACCATGGGGCGTGGCTGGGGTTCTGGTTGACCAAACGCTCACTCCGTGGCCTGAACTGTTTTTCTAGAAGTGGCAGTGGAAATTCCGGGCGGCGAGTGCACTGGAGATGCTGACCAGGGACGAGAAAGCCTGAGGACTGTTTGGGGAGACCTTGTAAAGTAGCACGACTCCACATGGCGATTGGGGGGTGTTGGGGACACCCCACACCGGCACCTCCCCAGCAGGGTGCGCCATGCTCCACACAGCTGCCAGTCCTTCATCTTTGGTTTCTTCCCAACCAGGAGCAACATTAAGAAGAGAGGAGGCCTGTGTGTATCTACTTCTTTACACCAGACTTTTCATCCGCCCACTATTATTAAACTGTATGACTTCCATAATTACCTTCATAATGTGGTCTATTAAAAAAAAACAAAAAAAGGGCCAGCCGAGTGGCATGTTGGTTAAGAGCTGGCTTGGGATGCCAGAGGGCCCCGGTTCGGATCCCACATATGAGGGCCAGTGACACTGCCCTCCACAGCTAAGATGCTGAACAANCTGCTGCTGTGTCACCAGGTTTTTTTGTTTGTTTTTTTTAAGCTGAGCCATCCTGCCACTTGTTGGCAGCTCAGCGGCTGCTCAGCTCAGGCTGGGACTCGAACTGCTGTTGCTCAGAACTCGCATTCTTGAGTGAGCTCTAAAGCAACTGAGCCACTCGGCCGGCCCCCTCATCGGCTGTTTTGAAGGCCCTCTTGCACCATCACCTCTGGGGGCTTTAAATGTGCTCCCCACAGGAGGGCCCCAGGGGAGGGGCTGACGAGAGTGACCTGAGTCCACAGCAGGGAGGGGCCCTGGTGGTCTCGGAGGTGAACAGCAGGGGCTTCCGAAGCCCCTTCTGTCCACTTTTCAGGGCGCCCCTCCCCGTGGGGAGCTCAGGGCCCGGCATGTGACGTCGCCCCTGAGACGATGCCGTCTGAGAGTGTGTGTTGTCTTCGTTTGCCAGGGGCTGGAGGATACAGTGGAGCATTGTGCCTGAGGTGTCCGAAGTGGTGGTAAGTCCGGAGGGCCTCGTCTGTTTCCCCCGGGTTAGGCCTCCACCTGGGTCCCCTGAGGTCCCCCGCGGCCTCCAGGTGCAGCTGTATGGGCCCCACATGGAGCTCTGCCTGCCCAGGAGAGGTTGGGAGGGAGGCGACCAGCCACCCCCAGCATGGAGCTCTGGGCAGCTGCACGCTGACCCCTCACCCGCTGATGCCCACAGTGCCCCTCCCTGGCCCAGGCTGGGCTGCTTGGGAAGAGGTGGCCCTGCGCCGACCTGTCCTCCTGACCTCCCCAGTGGGATGGGATGGGGCGGGAGGCAGCCAGGGGGCCACTCCTGCCCCCGACAGCCCGCTGTGGAGGCGGGTGAACAGCGGGTGGACAGTGGACATGGAGAGCATGATCGGCTATGACTGTAGCCACCTCCAGCCTGCTGCCTGACTTTGTAAATAAAGTTTTATTGACACGCAGCCAAGCCCGTTCATTTCCGCGTGCTGTGGCTGCTTTGGGGCTGTCACAGCCAAGTTGAGTAGCTGTGACAGAGACCCTGTGGCCCACAGACCCACAGGTGTTTACCATCTGGCCCTTTACAGAAAAAAACTTGCTGACCTTGCTCTAGAGGGGGACTCTGGACCCTGGGGCAGAACCGCTAGGTGTGGGCAGGAGGCGTCTCAGTGCCTCCATGAGCCGCGTCAGATGCTTGAGCACCTCCTGTGTGCATGGAGCACGCAGTAGGGGTGCTGAGTTGCGGCGGTGCCTGCAGGTCCCGCTAGGAGTCAGGGAGAGTGTCTGGGGGCAGGCCTACGCCTACCTGGCCCAGCACCCGGGAAGCCCTCAGGAGGTTTTTGTTGAATGAACTCAGATAAGCAGGGTGAGATCAGGCCCCCTCTTGCCTCAGTTTCCATGCCTGTAAAGTGAGGTGGGGGGACTGCATGGCTTCAGATGTACCTTCAAAGGTGAGTTAGAGCTACAGCCCTGGCCAGCTGCGGGGGTGCCTGCAGGCACCAAGGAGGGGTGTCCACCTGCTGCCCCCCTCATGCTGGGTTCCCCAAGGACGTCCGTCCCTATGGCTGTGTGGGGACGGCCGAGTGACCCAGGTTCTGGGGCTGGGAGGACTCCGTTCCTTTTTTGTCAGTAATTTCTCTGAACTGTTAAATTTCAGTGGAAATTCTCTTTCCCCTTTGACTGAAGGAGCCGCCAAAGGAAGACCTGACCGTGTCNACCCAGCGCCTGCCCTGTCTTCCTTTTTAAACCACCCACTGCTGGAGCACCATGCCATCTGTCTGTCTCCTATATGCAGGGCACATTACGGGGAGTTCTGGTATTCCATATTTGGGGCGACATCAAGGAGGTTAAACCCCCTGCCACCGGGAACAGCTGCGCTGTCTCCAGCCTTCCTCCACTGAAGGCAGCTCACAGCCATTAACATCTAAATACCTGTGGCTTTCTAGCAGGAATTGTGTTGGAGAGAGCACACAGCCAATGACTGTTGGCTGTTATTACTGTTCAAACATTCGGTAACAAGCACAGCACCCCGGGAAGCCCCCACTGGCCACTCAGACCCCGAGCCCTCCATGGCTTAGGCAGTGTCACATCCTGTAGGCCTGTGAGTCCCCATGGGCACCAGTCTGTTAGTGCTTCTGGGTGAGCTGCCTCTTCCGGAACCCCCAGACTTGGTCAGGGAATGCCCTGGTCCAGCGGCCTCGAAGGAACGGAGGGAGCCCAGCCAGTGTTTTAGGGGGTCCTGGAGTCTCCTGTGTGCCCTGGGCTCCCCTCCTGTTCCCAGTGATCCCCATTTAGTCAGTAGCTGTGGGCAGAGGTCACTTGGGCAGCCTGCCACGGGGAGGGGTGGTGTGAGGCCGGGCCCCTCCCCTGACCGCGGCTTCCTCCCCTGGGACCCCCCCTCTCGATTGCTTCGTGAGGCCACAGGCCTCGCCCTCCCTGCTCGCCTCCTGTCCAGCTTGTGCTCTGTGCTCCCTGCTGCAGATTATGATTTGGGGTTACAGTCCCTCAGATTGGGTTGGCTCGTGGTGATATTGGCGTGAATCACACTGAGCAGCAGAACCACACCCCTCCTTACTGATGCCGAGGGTCTCCCGGCCCTACTCTCTCTGTCCTGAAGGCGCCCTCTCTACCCCACCAGCGAGGTTTGCCTGAGGCACCGCCTTTCCCACATCCTGGGGTCCCTGCTGGACTGGGAGGTCTGGGAACCACAGAAACAGTGCGGGGAGTCCCTGCAGAGGGAGGCGGACGGGTGGGCCAGAGCACGGGGGTGGGCACCGCCTGAGGATGGGGGCCAGGCGAGCTGCTGGGGTCCGGCTGCGTCAGGGTCTGTAGCTGAAAGTCAGCTCAGTAGTTGGATCTGGCAGCTCTGGGAGAGGGTGCTGGGGCCGGGTGGATCAGCGGTGGCTCGCTGCAGCGGCAAGAAGCCACAGGCAGGTAGCCGGCACGGGCCGAGCTGGGGCTTGGGCGTAGCTGGCCAGGGCAGGGGGCCACCCAGCCTGTGACATGGCGTGGCACTTGGTAATTATGTGTGTTGTTAAGTATTTTTTCATTAGCAGGCCAGTTAATTAGCAGTATAGAGCTGTTTATTCTGAGCTTAACAATAAAGAAGCAAACGTGTGAAAATTATTGTAATAGGAAAGAGAAGAGTTGTATGTTTATGAGGCACATAGTGATCCGGTCATAAAAAAACGAAAAGTGTGCCTGTTACGATGCAGCTCTGTGCTGCCCAGCTACCGTCGTAACCAGCATTTGAGGGAGCCGACACTCGCCTACAGGACGGTCCCCTGTGAGCGCTAGACCTGCACAGCCCAGGCTCACACCTGGCTTGAATTAACACAAGTCTTTCTCCTCCTCTTCCAGATCCGAGGAGCAGACAGCTCAGCAGCCTCCGAAAAGCCAGGCCCAGGCCACTAACGGAGCAGGTAGGCCCCAGCGAGTGCCAGCTGGGTGGCGGCGGTGGTGTTGGTTCTGTTCTGAGCACCTGCTTGCATCTGGAAGTCCCCTCCCCTCGGAACTGGGTTAGGTCTCTAGTTGTGAATTGGTGAGTCGTCATAGCAAACACAAGTCATTCCATCAAAGCGTGGCTGTGGTTCTCGTGGACATCCAGCGCAAGTCTATTTCAGCCCTTCCCTGCACGGAAGTGGTGCCGTCATCACACTGGCTCCGTGGCCACTGGCCTGGCAGCCGGTTTCCAGTGGCTGGTCATCCCATCAAGGAGATGAGTGAGCAGCGGGGGCGGCCATGGTTGGCACCTGCCCCAGCGCTCCCAAAGCTGGGACCCAGAACGCATTTCTCTCCACCTTTTCTCCCTGCCCCAAGCTGTGTTCTATACCTCGCTCCACACTTTGCACTTTCTAAAATTGTTCTTCCAAGGACGATGTGGGAGGAAACTGGATTTCCCATCTGGCCCTCGAGGGGCTTGATCGAGATGGTCCCTGGTGCCCGCGTCCTCGGACCCAGGACCCAATCCTGCAGGCTGACCACTCATGGGACTCTCCCTGCCCGTGCCATTGGAGCTCAGAGAATTGCACCAAAGGCCTTAGATTTAAGCCTTGCCCAGTGTAAAGATGAGGAACTGAGGCCCGGAAAGGAAGGCCTCTCCCAAAGGCAGCCGCCTGGTCTCAGCCAGGTCAGGGCCTGCCATGCTTGCCTGCCCGAGGGGAAGATGGTATGCTCTCCTCTCCTGGGGTCCCTGGTGCTGGATGCATAGGCCGGCCGGCCCGGGAGCAGGATTGGTGGCTGCGTCCCAAGGGCCCTAGTCTCCTTGTGTGCTTGGGCTCCACAGCCAGTGGCCCAGGATCCGAGCCAGGAGCAGCATAGGAGACCCCCGGCCCCAGCTGTGCGTGGCGATGATGAGCCTCCTACAGATGTGGGCCATATCAGCGAAGTGTAGTATGCAAGGCCCGGGCCATGCGTCCCTGCGGCCGAGTCCATTCTGAGAGCCATGGTTACCGAAATGGTGNCTTCCCCCGATTCCCCAGCACTGTTCCCATCCCCCAATTCACCAATAAAAATCTTTTTAAAAAACCCCAAAAAACAACACTGTTATAGCTGCCTTTTTGTCTGGCTGGGTGGGACTGCATGATGAAATAGGTAATTTCACGTGTACTTCAAAATCTAAGTTGGTGCAAGTGAATTCTAAAAACACATGATGTCTGTCAGAAGCTAATGGCTCCCTGAACCTACATGAGAGCGAGGCAGTCCTGAGGCGACACCGCGTGCAGTCGCTGCCTGTAACAGTCATGGTCCCTCTCTTCGCAAATCAAAGGTGAAGCTGCATCTTGTATCGCAAACAGAGCTGTTGTGGATCCGCCTCCCGCCGCCTGAGCGCGACCACAAACCTCAGGCCGCACTCAGCGGGGACGCAGGGCGCCTTCACAGAACCCGGCACCGCAGCCAGCGCCATAGCAGGCAGCACACTGCAACAGTGACGACACTTAAGGACTATTCTGCTTTAAAAGGACAAAACTTCAATAACTAGATCGGAATAAATGTGAAGAAGAGAAATCTGGGCCATGTATGTAGACTCGGGGCTGCACCAGCGTAACCCCCGGAATGTGGGGCCCCCAGGGGCAGGGTGTGAAGTGTACAAAGAATTCACAAAGTGAATTTCTTACTGCATGCCGGCTTCTTTCCGTGTGCCTCAGAAAGCCCAGCTAGGTCACCTGCTTTGTGTCGCTACAAAGCACCGGGATGGTAACTTTAAAACAGTCAGACGTGTGCCAGTGCAGTGCATGCTGCCCCGTGCCCAGAGCTCACGGCCTGTTCCCGCCACCGGCCGGCTGTCTCAGGAACGCCACCACCATGGCAGCGAGAGATGAGCGTGAAGAGAAGTTTTGGCTTCGTGCCCTTCTCTCCCAAGTGGTCCCCTGTGTGGCGCCGCCTGAATGGAGCGGGGTCACGTTGCATTGTAGTTGCACGGCAGGAACACCCAGTGAGGGTCCTAACTGTGAGCGCAGGTGAGGTGGCAGAGTGGCCGCTTCCCACGGCCTGCCCACGAGCGACAGAGGAGTCTCGCCACACGGATTGGAGTGACCCACAGATACCTCATGTCCAGGTGGTGCGACCTCGATGGGGGGCTCTCCTATTTAATTACCCCTGAAATTATTGCAATGGGACCACTAATGGGCCATTTTAAACACTGCGCTGTCCGCGCTGTTAAAATGTAAGAAGCCAGCGCCCCAAATCAACAGTTGCCGTTTGCTGAGCATAAATTCTGTGAAACGCAACCAACCCCAAGAGTCACGGAACAGAAAATGCCAATGCGTTCACAAAACTGTTGACAAAAGTTATTCTTTCTAAAATCAAGATTTAACTATCAAAAATAAACTTCTAAATGTAACTATGTATGCACATAATTGGTCTGTAGTGTTCCCTTAGATGGTTTTCACGCTCCCGAGCACAGCGAGGATCCGGGCAGGTGGTCCCCGATGGCTTCAGCTGAGAAATTCTTGCTTAGGATTTTCTTCGATTCCTCGTGCGAACAGCCGGACCAGCTGGCAGTGGACCCTGCAGAGACAAAGGGCCACACTGAAACCCCGCAAGCCCTTGACTCCTGGCCCCACAGCTGTCAAGGGCGGAGGTGGGGCTCACTCACCAGGGACAGCGGGTCTCATCGTGGCTGTCTCTGGGTCCAACCCCACCATGACTGACTTACACTCCCAAGGGACCTGTTTTGTAAAGGACAGCTGACGCGGCCATGTGGAAACCCGGGGAGCAGAAGACCTGGTTCTAATTCCAGCACCCCACTCTCCAGTGGAGTGACCCCCGGTATCCACTGTGCCAACCTTGGTCTCATCAGCAGCCAGCTCACAGGGCCCTGGGGACCGTATGCGGGGCATCCCCGCGTACGACAGATTCGCAGGCAGCGTCCAGTCATGAAGGACAAGTGTGCCCCACACCAGGCAGAGCCCAGGGGGCTGAGGAGGGGGGTGAGGTCCCCTGGAGGCCCCTGGCCTGCATGACAGCCTCCAGGGCTGCAGCCAGAGGGCCCTGACCGGCAGTGCCACCTTCCCGACTTGCAGGTGGCATCACCACCTCCTCAAAGGTGTTCAGTAATAACCTCCATAACTAAGTGACTTGCTGCTCAAGACTCAGTAATATCTGTCAAAATATGCAGGACACACTTCCCAGATTCGTTCCCTAATTCCCCAAGCGTCCCATTTCTCTAGTAAATCCATAAGCTGGCATTAAAAACAATTCCATTTCCTTCACTTGTAACACGAGTCCACAGACGCCAATCCCTGGCTCGGTGGGTTTTCCTGTGGCCTCATGGCCGCCTCTCGTTTGTGGACGTGAGCTGGGCAGTCACTGCCACCCTGACTGTGTCCTGGCCACAAGAATGGGGGGCGTGCAGACGTGGGACTGGGCGACATTTAACAGACTGCCCCCCTCCGAAGCTCTTCTGGACACTAATAGTAGAAGAGTTTAAGGCTGCATCTGGGCCTGGCAGCTGGTTGGTTGAAAAGCCACTTAAAGTGGGGAATTATAAAGAAGGCGAACAGGTTCCCTCAGTGCTGGGATTGTGGCCATCAGAGGGCACCCGTCGCCCTTTCTGCACGGGCCTGGCTGATGGCCCTTATCACCTGTCTGATGTGACCAGCACAGTCGTCGTCTGAGCGTCCAGCTGGGTTTCCTCAAAGTAGACCAAGGTCAGAAAGACATCTGCAAATAGTGCAGAATGCTGCTAGAACGTGACGCTTCTCCTCTAATCTTGTGTAATTTGTACGCCCACACCTCATTTAGTAGTCTTTAAAAAAATTCCTATGTTGTGCCTTTCCATGGGGAAAAAAACCTCTGCACTCGTATTTCATCCGGTTATGCAATATATATCATGTATACGACCTGTAATATAATTACAGATTCCTGATACCAAATACAATGAGCCCCAATGGGGAGGCCCCACCTCCCACATTCCAGCNGGACACTTAGCTGCCCCTGAGTCCCTATCAGGACTCTGGGCCACCCCTCCTGTGCCACCCCACTGCATGCAGCGGCCTCAGGGTTTGCCTGCCTCATTCCAGCAGGGCCCCTTCGTCCTGGGGGTGACAGGTGCTGCCCCAGCCTCTGGAGGGGATGACTTGGGCCCCACTGCGGGGTGCAGCTGCCCCTGAGCACGTGGCCCCTCCTGCACCCCACACCTGCCCACGCGAGCTCGGCCCCTGCCTCATGGTGCCTCCAGCAAGGTGCGGGCCATTCCAGAGGGATGTTTGCGTGTTGCAAGTGCTGTGCGTGTCCTCATCAACCCCCGCAAGGCTGCCTGTCCCTCCGCACTGTGTCTGAGCCGGCGTGGCCTGGCAGGCAAGGCCTGGGAGTCGGGCTGCCAGCCTCCCCGCTCTCTGCTCCCCCAGGCCTCCCTTTAGGCCCTGCACCAACGCCGGCCACCCTTGCCCAGGCCCTCCCTGGCTTGGGCTGCTTGCTGCTGCTGCGGGGACACCCCGTCCAGAACTGGCTTCTCCATGGGGTGGCCGAGTGTCGTCATATTTGAATGTCATTGTCACTTTTGAGTGTCAGTCACTGAGGAGCCCACACCCAGGGTGACGCGCTGCATGGGGTGGTTGGAGCAGAGGAAACGCCCCGTGCTGCGTGCCAGATGCTGGCTTCCTCTCGGCTCTCGGCCATCGGGCTCCAGCTCTCAGGAACTGGTGGCGTTCGGGCCTCTTTGGAGGAACGTCCTTTGGTTTCCTGCTCCGCGGCACTCAGGACAGCCCTGGTGTGCTTTCTGGCAGCTCTGGCGGAAGGCGGCCCGTCTGTCTCCCAGGTCGGCATGGCCGCTCTCCCGGGCTCCCCGTGGGGCCACCCTGCTTTGTCCACTCGCCCTGGCTGCGAGACCACCACTCCTCCCCAGACCAGAAATCTGCACACGGGCCTCAGCCAGCATTTCACCTGAGGTTGAACCTTCTTACGTGAAAACCTATAGACATTCAAAGATTCAGTTATGTTTAATATGCAAAGAGGCACAGCCAGCGACCTAACCTGGGACGGATGTTGGGAGATCCAACACTGGCACTGTCTCCAGGCGACTGGCCGGCCATGGCTGGCCTCTCATGGCGAATGTGTCACGGTGCTTCTGTCTGGTGTGTATGTGCGTTTATGTCAGGCTTTCTCTGGATGCTGTGCTTTCTCAGTGGCATTGGGTGGCACCTGTGTGCCTGTTCTCTCTACAGAGTCTGTGTCTCCTGTTTCCCACCCGGGGGTTTAATCCTCGTCCCTCCACCAAAGCCCTTGGGTGCCCAGTCCTCAGTCAGCTCTGAGGACGCAGAGGGACCGGTCTCCCATGCGTCTGCCTGGGGACTGGCTGGGGGTTAGGGGAGAGGAACTTCCGGCCAGGACCGAGGAAGCTGAGGGTCCCAGGAAGCATCCGGGGTGCTCCCCGGCTCTGTGGGGGTGGGGTTAGGAACCCTCTGGAAAAGGCCTGGAGGAAGAGCCGTGCAAGGAGCAGCAGGTTCCAGGGAAGTGACTTCCGGTTTCCTGGCNGGGGGGGGGGGGCACGAGCCTCACTCCCCCCCTCGCACTGAGCACCTGACAGCAACAGCCAGCAGCCTGGGCTCCTGATGGACGCGGTAAACCCAGGACTCAGAAAGTGCCCACAGAGGCCGCTGCGTCTGTTTGTTTGTTTAGTTGGGAGAAGTGAAAGAATGCCAGGCCAAGAGGCCAAAGCTGATGCTGGGGGTGCAGCGCGAAGATGAGGAAAAGAATAAAATCAAGCGGCTTCAAATACCTGTGAAAACGGTCCAGGCCCTAGCATCTCCCCAGATGGAGGCAGCGGCCTCCCACTGGGCTCTTAGTCCGTGAGAGCCTGTGCTCTTATCTGAGGCTCATGTCGCGGGATGCAGGACTCGCCTGCGGGCACCGGTGACCAGGGCCACCCTCACTCACCTGACCTCGATGGCAGAGCTGTTCAGAATCTCCCCGTCACAGTTCCAGGAACTATTGGACACGGTGCAGCAGCACGAGGGGTTGTGACTGCAAATGTGCCCAAACCGCTGCTTTCCCTGCTCGCTCAGGTCCGCGTCATCGTCCTCCACATGCTTCGACACAAACTGGAATTTCTTGATGCGATAAACTTCAACAAATGCGAAGTCAAACTAGCAAGAGAGAGGAAAGGGTGTTCTTACAGTTACTGTGCTGGGGAGGGGACAGCCCCGTCGTCCCCGGCCAGGGTCAGCCAGGTCTCCTGAGTGTGCTCAGCCCTCGAGGACAGCACCGGTAGGCAGTGTGCTGAGCTGCTCTGTCCAGCTCCCTGGACAACTGCAGATGGAGAAACTCTGGTACCTGCCTCCCCAGGCACTCGGCAAAACACTCACACTGCTTTGGGAAATCCCAGCCCATCCACAGTGATGAGCACTTGTCAAGAATTCTGGTAGCTCACTGGCAGTGTAGAATTCTTTATCGTTTTCACAAGTAGTGTTTTATTTTATTTGTTTATTTTATTTTATTTTATTTTTTTAAATTTTTTTAGCTGAGCCATCCTGCCACCTGTTGGCAGCTCAGCGGCAGCTCAGCTTGGGCCGGGACTCGAACCGCTGTTGCTCAGAGCTCACACTCTTGAGCGAGCTCTTAACCAACTGAGCCACTCAGCCGGCCCTCACAAGTAGTATTTTAAAAGCCACTTAAAAATACTATTGGACTAAATTTTAAATATAAGTTAAAAAAATATTTTTACTAAAATCGGAGACTGACCGCCAGTAGTTCCGGTTCCCGCCACACAGTCGGACTCAGGGCCGGCCCAGCTCTAACTGCATGGACGCCGGTCTCTACAGAAGTTTGCTGGGAGTGTCTGCCCAGCCTGGGAACCTAAAGACTTATTATAAGTGACCTGCGAATAACTGACCTGCGAGGGCAACACAGAATTTCACTGTATCGTTTTGTTCTGTTTTTCAAGCAGGAGGAGAAATGAGAGGTAGACATGTGTAAACATTCACACCTAGTTTCTGTGCTCAGAAGCTTCATATTTTTAAATGAGATTTTACAAGGCGTAATTGTGACTGGCAGTTTAAAATGGGGAAACACAAACAGAAACAATCTGCCTTTCTGTCCCGACGTCAGTGATGGGTTCACGAGGGTCGGCCGAACAGAAGCGGCCCCCACACAGATCGTGTGGCACAGCACTGCCCTCACCTGGTCGTGCTGGTTGGTGTGCCTGACGAGGAATCGCAGGAAGTTGAACCTGGAGCATTTGCGGATGAGGATGAGGTCCGAAGACCCGTCTCCCAAGTGGGCGGCCGGGGAGAGGCCCCTGGGGCTCCGGGGACAAGCACAGGACATGTTTGTGGCGTTGATGGCCAGGAATTTCCCGCAGACGACCTTCCACTCCTCCACCTCCTCTGAAGCACAAAGAAGCAACGCAGACATTACACTGGATGCGAGGCGAGCGGGCTCCCGGTGACATGGGACAGGGCAGTCTCTGTGCCCCACCCCGCCCCTGGTTTGGACACTCCAGATTTTACTCTGGCCACAGATGCACATGCGATCAACTCTTCATCATCAACACCAGGAATGCCCACCATGGAAGCTGCTGTGACCATGCTGTGCCCAGAGGGTCACCTCCTGAAAGGCAGAGCTGTGTCCCTCGTCCTCACATGGGGACTTTTGGACAACGATTTAGAACAGGGGTCACCTAATCTGGCCCGCCATCTGATTTTGTGTGGCCTGTGAGCTAAGAATGATGTTCACATTTTTAAATGATTGGGGGGAGGGGTCAAAAGAAAAATAACGCTTTGTGACATATGAAACTCAAATTTCAGTATCCATAAATAAGGTTTTGCAACACAGCTGTGCCCATTCCTTTCCGGGGGGGCCGGCAAAGCCTGAAGATGTTGCTAGAAGCCCTTAACGGAAGCACTGCCGAGCCCCACTCGAGAGCATTCTAGGCTGGAAGCGCCTGGCTGGCACCACGGTAATGACTCAGGGAAGACAGCAAACATGGACGTTTCCCCAACGTCTTCTCTTCCCAGAAGTCTGGCAAATGGCAACCATGTGCTGCTGCCTGAGGCAAACCCAAAAGGGGCACGGGGGCTGGAGGGGAGGCGGGTTCCGACACAGAATTCTGACAGCAGCGAGCGCGCGAGTCTCTGGAGCGGTTACCCGTGCTCTCTAAGCCGTACAGCGCCTTCTTCTGCTCCTCCTCCAGCTGCTGCCGGCTTTGCCTGCAAACAAAGCACCTAAAAGACAAGAACACCTCCTCACTGTGGAGCCCCGACACAGGGAGGCGTGTGCTAGGCGCAGGCTTACATATTTTAATTCTCATATCATAAAAAGTCCAACGTCAAAGGCTTAGCTGAAATGTTTCTTCTGCACATTAATTTGAATTCTCGCCATTAGGTCTACATTTAAAAATCACACCTGTCAACACATCCTTCACCTACATCTGTAAACACTATACAAGCAGAGCACCCCACGAGGCCCGGCCGTGGGCACAGCAGTGGCTGGAGGAGTGACAAGAAAGGCACCGACTCCACCCGTGCCTCCTGGCTGAGCCCGCGTTCACGCGTGTGACAGACCAGGGTGACTTGTGCAGCCGATGACACGCAGCGAGCAGCTCAGGGCTAACGCGGACTTAGCCATCAGTCTCCAACGTTATCTGTCGTCTGGGCCCCGCTGCCCAACAGGACGAGTGTTCACACTGGCCCAGTCTGCTGAGTGTGGCGACGCAGTGGCTCAAATGCCATGTATGGCCCCAAATTCTTCACTTCAGGAAGGAAGGGCGGGCGGAAAGACTTAAAGAGCTTGGGCCCTTCAAAACCCACAGCCTCCACATCCTCAGACCACGGAGCAGGGGCAAGATGCTGGACAGACGCTCCGCTGTCCTAACGGGCCACTGGGCCACGTGACTGATTTTAGGCTTTATTTCAGGTTCTGCTTTAAACTGGTCAGATACTCTGGGCTGTGTTGGGGGAGCCCCAGGTGAAAAAGGCATCGCTGCTGGTCATCCACGTGTCCGTATGCTCAGAGCCTGTGACGGCTGCAGCCGGTATGGACTCCAGCCATTGCTGACTCCCCTCCCCTCTCCCGGCCGCTTCTCCCTGTGCCCACTCCTTCTCCTGGGTGCTCAGGGGCTCGGCCTGCCCTTCTAACTGCAGGGCAGGTGCCCCCCTTGGAGCCAGGGTCTCAGCTGGTGTGGGGACAGGAGGCTCCACGTGCATCTCCTGCTGAAAACACCGGTTCTGTCCAGTCACTTTGCCCACGGTCCCCACAGTGTCCAGCACACACAGCTATCGGGAAAGTGGTTTTGTCTTTCGTCGTTTCTTGCATGTGTTTTTCATGCCCCCCAGTGGGGGCAAAGGAACCCCGACAGGAACAGGCATCATGACGCAAGGCCTCCACCAGTGGGTGGGGTGGCCTCGCCCCAGCACTGCGCCTCCCCATTGTGCCATCTGTGGCACAGGGACGTGTCACTGGAGGGGTGTGGCGAGACGCCCTCTCCTCAGGGTGCATGTGAACTGCGAAGTGCTGAGCTAACCTAGGCTCTCGCTGGGCACAGAGTCCAGTGTCCCCAACCTACATCTGGAAAATACTTGTCACTATTGCATAATAGGCGCAAATTCCCCAAACACACAGCTTTATTTCACGTCGTCGGCGATAGAACCATGTCAGCAACGCACTTACCCAGCCCGGCATGGTTTGCTATCCCTTGGAGATCCCACTGTGTGCTGTGCTGGCAGGAAAGACACTGTTCCTTCATAACAGTGATGTGACAAAAAGGTCTTCAAACCTGAGGACAGAGTGCGACGAAGGAAAAACAGCCAAGGTCATTTCTTGGTCACGACAC
>NW_017731514.1:1999519-2020231 GCF_001890085.2 Hipposideros armiger
ACTATAGAGAGCAGTGCTCAGACCAATGACGTTCATTAAACACGGCCACGGAGGTCATCCCGGCGACAGGCTGCGCCTTTCCAGCCTTCTGCGCTCGGTGATGCCGACCTGGGCCGTGCAGAACGTCACTGGGAATGGCCTGGAAGCCACGGCTCTTTCTCAGTCCTGCTCCGTGTGCAGACAGGAGGAGACCCACCTGTGACCGAGGGGCTCTCTGTGCCTGGGGACCAGCCCCGCTCCTCACCACCCACAGCCCCAGGGGAGCCCGGTCCCTAGTTTCTGTCTGTGCCGGGCGCCGACCTCTCATGGGCGCCTCGCAGGTGGGATCAGGTGAGGTGTGTACACACACCTGGCTTACCGCGTCCCTTTCTGAGTTACCTGAGAAATCGTATCTGATGAGACCCATCCACCGCTTCTTCTCGCTGTCCTTGATGATGTCGCCGTAGAAGCCGTACCCCAGCAAGGACACCGAGTACCGCAGCAGCGCCCCGTTGCGGTGCACGGAGGACACGTCCATGGACAGCGAGTCCCCTGTGGGCAGAAACCGTGGTGGTGGGGACAGCTCCCGACCCCCCCCGCTCCGCGTCCCGTGCCCTGTAGGCACCGAGAGCTTCATTAAAATGTGAAATACAGGGAGGCGATGCTGGGGTCTGCTCGAGGCAAACCCCCAAATGGTCTAGCCGTTCTGTGGGGCGGAGCTAAGAAGGTGTCCGGGAAGCTCATGCAGCGTCACTGATGGAAAGGTGGGTTTGACAGTGAAGAAAGGCACGTGGCATTTTAAAATATAAAACCATAAATGGAGTGCTTGTAAACACAGCGTCTCCATGACTGGGTAACACGGGGGCAGCAACGTCATCGGGGACAAGGAAAGGGAGAGGCCATATGCGTGTTACACAGGTGCCCTGACACAACCGAGCAGGTCAGCAACCGCCCCTGCCTTTCTGATCCCGTGAAACAAGTGGTTTCCTGGCCTGAGGGACGCACATTCTAGAGTCGCGAGGGACAGTAAACAGGACATGGAAAGAGCATGGCCGGCAGTGAGGGCCCCTGGCCTGGGCAGGGCTGCCTGACCGGGTGACGAGGGGCTGAGCCCGGAACGGAGAGCAGAGTGCAGGGCACCCGGCAAGCATGGGACACATCCGGGACACAGCGGCGGCCTGGCCAGTGCATGGGGACGCCGAGAGCCGGCCAGCTCACAGGGTGCCTGGCACCCCCCAAGACTCTGGACGGGCTCTGAGCAGGGTTTGGTTTTGAAGGAGCGCTGTGATGGCCATGGGAAGATGGGACGAGATGGAAGATGGCATGGAAACCACAGACACGAGCCCTGCTGTCAATGGGCTGAGGGCTCCGAGGACAGCAGCCCACAAGCCTGCCGCTATGCTTGGAGCTGCTCAGTGGGTCGGCTGAGAGGCACCTACCCACGATGATGTGCAGGGCTGATGTTTCTGCATCGTTTATGCCAACCGTGGAGTAGCACACACAATCTGTTGACCCTGAAAAGGGAAAAAGAATGTCCTTAATATCATTACAATGATTTTAGAAAACTGTAGCAGGTTTCCAGTTAAGTGAGTGGTATGTGTTTCCTTGTCCTCCATGGCCCTGGAGTAAATAAGGAATAAATACGTTTTCCCTACAAAATGAATACTGGAAATATTGAGATGAACTCATCAGAAACACTGGACTGACGCTGCAAAAATATCAGCTGGCTCCTTACAATCTTGGGGGTCCAAGGCCCCTGGGCGTTGCCTGCAGTGGTGGCGGCTGGGTGCACAGCCCAGTGTCCCCTGCTTCCAGCAGCGGCCCTGGGGCCCCGGACCACAGAAGGGCAGGACTCTGTATGGAGACGTCTCCAGTGGGCGAGTGCATGCAAAGCACAGACGGCTCGTGAAGGCCGCAGAAAGCACCAGGGGAGCTGCGCACGGCGACAAGAACGTCGAAGAGACAGACGCACCTCAGCTCCTCCGTGTGCCGGGTCAGAGACCAGAACCCCGCCATTCCCACAGTGCACAGCGTGGGGGGCCAGGCGAACACACGCCGGACCACAGCCAGGGCCCCTCCTCCTGTCTACATCCTCGTCTATAAAGTGGGGGTCACCTCAATGTGGCCGCAGAGCACCAGCTGATGCACCTGCACCCCGAGGGCCTGGCAGCCATGCTCCTGGTCCTCCCTAAGTCTGTCCTGCTTCTCACGGGGTCAGAACCCAGGCCGCTGTGCTCAGCCTGAGTGGGCAGGCAACTCCTGGGGCCCCATTTTATAGCAGATTCCTGAGCCCCAGCGCCCGAGATTCTGACTCAGCAGGTTTGGGACGGGGCTGAGCAACCTGCCTTTTAACAGACCTGTTCAAGACTTGGATAAACCGTGTGACAGGATCTAGAACTGCACAATCCTGCCACAGGCCACGACCGGTCAGGGACGACCCAGGGTTAAGCCACAGACTGGCCGCACGGACAATCTGCAGGTCTCGTCCTAAGTGGCGTCCGATGCCGCCTGCACGTTCCTGGTTCCCGACAGCTGGGTTAGGCTACAGGCACCGCTGTCAACCAGATACAGAACCTGGTCCAGTTTAAGTCACAGTGGAAGGCGCTTCACTTAATCGAGGCTGAATACGGCTTCTGATCATAACTTACATAAACACACACCCCCCTACATTTTAGTGTGTATCATTTTCTTTTCTTTTCTTTTCTTTTTTTAGCTGAGCCATCCTGCTACCTGTTGGCAGCTCAGCGGCTGCTCAGCTCAGGCTGGACTCGAACTGCTGTTGCTCAGAGCTCAAACTCTTGAGCGAGCTCTTAACCAACTGAGCCACTCGGCCGGCCCCTATCATTTTCTTTTCTGTTAATCTGGACTTGAGTGACATCTCATCCCAAAAATGAGCCAAACAGTAAAAAAATTTAAGTGAACATTTAAGATTGAAGGAATGACTAGTTCTCAAAATGTAATTAACAGTATCTAAGAAAAACGACGGGTTTCAGACTACCTCCCACACCCTCATCTTTACAATGAAGGGTACCCCAGCAACACACACAAACATTTCTGAGAACTGCCAAAGAGCCACTGCATCACCTGAACCCTGCCCGGAGGTCGAGTCCCTCATGTCCCTAGACCTTTCCAGAAGTTCCAGAGCCTGCGTGCTCCCCTTACGTGCTTGTGCATTGTTCACGTTCTTCACAAACCTTCCTTTAGAACAAAACCTGATCAGATACCCAGCCTTCCCTGCATTTAATCAGATGTGACTTGTATCTTTAGTCAGGGAATTCAGCAATGTCCACAAACAGAAATGCAAACAATACACGTCTGGTTTCTGTGCTGCACTGTCCTGTAAGCCCAAGGCTGTGAGGCCCCTCTTTGCTTCTGGGTCTATCTAGACTCTACCTGCTCTATATTAAGCAGACATTAAAAGAAAGACGGAAGCTTTATACAGGGACTCCAAAGAGGGCTCTGTTCTGGGAAAAGCCAGTCTCTGAGCAGGCTGCCCACGCTTTACAACCACAACAAGGACGGGCCCTTCCTGAGGGCCATCTCGGCCGGGTGCGACACATCCTCTCATGTGCGGATGAGTGGGCAGAACAGGGAGAGGCTGCCTGGCCTTTCTGGTCGGAGGTGCAGGCCTGGGCCCCGCTCCAGGAGGCTGGCATGAACGTGGCCTATTTGTCCAGAGTCCAAGTTCACGCATTAGGAGGTAGCTGCAAACACTTCTGTCAAGAGAGTGAGATGGTGCAGAACACAGAGGCACTGGATTCTAGAGAAAGCAGAGGGCGCAGTGGGGCCCTGTCCCTGGATGGAGGGACACACACTCTATGTCATCCAGTCCTTCTGCAAGGAATACGGTAGGGAAACTGGTTTCTAATGCGTCTCAGGGATTATTCTGCTGGAAAACCAGCAAGGAAGGCAAGCAGCTCAGCTTTACTTCTACTCAGGGTCCTTCATGGGGCCACTGTCCCCCCAAGACCCTGCACCGCCCACCTCTGCTGGGCCTCTTACCCACCTGGCTCACCCACCTGGCCTCCGACAGCACCCCCACAGCCATGCTGGTTCCTGCCTTGGGGCCTCTGCACGTGCCACCCCTCTGCCATGAATATCCTGCCCCAGAGGCAGGGCACTGCCCTCCGACCCTTCAGGCCTCAGACCAGTGACCCGCCTCCAAGGCCTCCCTGCATGTCCTGTCTGGAATGGCGTGCTCCCCGCGCCCCACCACACTTTCCTCATTTCTCATCCCTCATCCCTGATGGCCCAGTGACAGGCCCTCTGTGCGCTCAGAGCCCCAGTGGAGCCCCGAACCACTGCACCCGCGCTTGACCAGGCCGGCCATGCCTGCCTCTCCCTCCCACCGGCACCAGCACCTGCACACACGCGCCCTGGTCTGGACATTGCCTCCTGGGAGCTCGGCTGCCAGGCCCAGGATGGAGCAGGCAGCAGGCACACTACTCTTCTTCCAGTGACAGCTGAGTAAACTGCTGTCTTTCTGCCTGAGCCTGTGCACAACGCAGCCTTTCTGAAACGGGCACAAGAAAGCTCAGTCTCCAGAAGCCTCCGTGCTCTAACTCCCAGCACGCTCTGCTCGTGCTCAGGACATAGTGTGTTCTAGAAGCGAGCGTGCGCCCTCATCCCCTCTCAGCTCTGAGCCGCACGGGGGCTCCTGCAGGCCTGGCATGGACGCCATCGGGACTGGTCTGCGGTGCTGAGTCACCGGACAGACAGGGCTCTGCAGGGCTTTGTCAGCAAGACCAGGTGACTCTCTCTCCTATTTTGGTACTGGAATCTCAACTGCACTTTCTTTACCCAGTTTGTGTGGTGAGAGCTGATAAGGGTGCAGATGGTTCCCATCTGCCGCCCTCTGCACTAGCTGACCCTTTGCATGGCCCCTCACCTGTCACCTCTCAGAAAGGCCTCCTGGACTCGCTAGCAAAGGAAACCCCTCCTAGCCACTCACCGGAACCCACCGCCCACAGCGTCTTCTCCGCAGCAGCCCACTACCTCATGCCCACGTTTGTGTGTCCGTGGGCTTCTCCGCAGGCAGAGGCCACGCCTGCCTGGTTCTGTGCTGAACCCCACGGTCCAGACCGCGCACAGGCCCCCCAGCTCAGTCCATGCTGTGGCGGTGGGGTGGGGTCTGCCGCAGCACTCCTGACGCTGCTGGGGTCCACGTCAGCTCTTTTCCAATTTTAATAGCTTAGGGTTTTAGGTACCAGTGCTGCTATCCACAAATGGTGATAAATGGTATAAAGGAAAAACAGATTAAAACCTAGAAAAATAAAACTCATGTAGTCCAGAACACACCACAAACAAACTTAAAACAAGAAAGCTTACTTTGGAAGAAAAGCTATAAAACCAACCAAGGGTAAATATATTTAACGATAAACAACAGTACAATTAGAAAAAGACTTCTCCTGCCTGCGGGCGGGGCTCCGACCTTGCCCGCCCTCCCGGGGGATTCTGTGACCTCACCCCAGTGCCCTGCACCTTCATCCACGAAATGGGACAACTATGGTGCTGATGTCACAGGGCTGTCATGATGACAACAGTCCAGGACGCGAGTCATGGAATGTTTACCCAGCCTGGCCCGCGGCCCCCCCACCCCCCTACAGTCACTGCTGCTGCCCAGGCCCAGACAGCAGGCCAGACAGGAGCCTCGCCCAGCTGCGCTGTTTGCAAAACCCTGAACCAACAACGCGCAGGCCTCGCCCTTTACTTAGCCTAAGCTGAGAGTTTTCAAAGAAATATAGGTCCTTCCTAGAAAGACGCAAAGCACGCGGAGCCAGCGCCCTCTGGACACAGCCCAGCTGCCACCAATGCACCGAGCCCGTCCTGTCTCCTGACTCCCAGCTCCTCCAGGCCTGGGCTGCAAAACCGCCTGCCCCCCACAACTGCACTCTGGGGCCTGGTGATGACTTAGTGACCCCCTATGCCTGCCACTACCCACCCACCACCAAATGGTCAGTTCTTTAAGAGCAGAGACTGTCTGCCCCGCTGCTGGGCTCTCAGCACCCTGCAGAAAGCCGGGGTTCGGGGGTCAGGACAGGATTCCTTCCAAACACGTACCTGTGGCTCTGTAACTGGTCATAAACCAGTGCTCAGAAAAGTGGCAGTGATTGTGTGATTGGTAAAAATCACAATTTAAATAAAGGAGTAAACCTGAAAGAAAAACCAAGAACAATACTCCCAGGGTAAGTGGCCCAACTGCGGGCAGCCTGCTGACAAGGAGAAAATTCTGGGATGTCCTAAATGAAGTACAGTGGCCCGAGGACGAAGGGAGAGACCAGAGGGGTCAATTAGTTAACTGGGCCAGCCCAGCCAAGGCCTGTGCACACTCCTGAGTGCGTGTGGGAACTGACTTCCAAGATTAAAGAGACGAGCCAGGTGCTGGGCTTGGGACTCTGCAGGGGGCTCTGTGCGCCCCGCTCAGCACCAGCCCGGCCCCTCGCCCACCCTTTGTCTGCAGCTGCTGTAAACCCTTCCCCACCTGACGTGTAAGAACAGCCCGTCTCTCCCACTGTGGACGAACAAGGGGCCGTGTACCAAACCCGACAAGCTCAGGGGAGGCCTGCATGGCAGGCCCTGCAAACTCAGAGATGGAATATAACCACACAGGATGGTCGGAACGTAAAAATTCATAACTAAAAGCAAGTCATGGCCTGAGTCACGTCCTGGGCCTGTAGCTTCCTTGACAAAGGTCAATCTTGACCTTAAGCGAGCCTGTCTATTGTCTTTTTGCATCTAAGATAACACACCCTTGGAATGTCAGTCATCCCTTTTTCTGAACCCCCCAGGGCACAACCCCCACCCCAGAGCACAAGACCACGGAGCCCCTGCTGTTATCTTGCTCCCCACATACCATCTCTATGCTGACCACCAACTCTCTTGCACCCGCCAATGTAAAGGAAGCATGTGTCTCTCCGTTTTACTTTTTATCCAATCCAAGAGACTTCCCCCCTTTACTTCCTCCCACCCCCTTAATCTACCACCCATGGATTTCATGTAACCCCCCCTTCTGTCTCCTCCTTTGATTCTAATGTATAAAATAAGCTGCAAAACTGCAGTTCTCCAGAGCATTTTCTCAATCCGCTGAGATTTTGCTCACCAGCAACTGTCGTCAGTTTGGCTCAAATAAACTCAGAAAAATTCTCTGTGGGTTTGGATGGTCCTACACTGCCAGCCATGCTGCCAGTAGTTTAGATTCCAGGCTGCAAGCCCTGTCCTTTTTGTTAGAAATGGCCCAACAAACCCTTTCTGTTGAAGACTTTCTGCTGTGGGAGTTAATGATGTTCGTCTAACAGGCGTGAGTGACTGACAGCGTGAGTGACCGAGAGCACGGACATGGGGGGCAGGGGCGCCAGGCCCTACCTGCCGGGATGATGCCAATACGCAAGGGGCTGGGCACCAGCGCCGCCCGCGGCTGGTTCGGGTCCACGCCCGCGCTCCTCTGCGTCCTGCCGATCAGGCCGTGCAGAACCTCGCTGAACATGCCGTCTCCGCCGACGCAGACGATTCTGTGGGAGCAACGCAGGTACATTAGGGTCCCTGCACTGCCGGCCCCGCTCCCCACGCTCCCCACAGCTCATCGTGGCATTCCTGTGAGGGGCAGCGTGTCACCGACTACAGGACAGTCCCGACTCCTAGGGGACAATCAGGGTGGCCCACAGTGTGGCCGACTCAGCACCCACTTACGTCCTGGGGCTCGGGTCCCCGCCCCACCGCAGCCCACCCTTCTGGCGTGGCTCGCCGATGCCTTCGCGCAGTCAGAGGTTTGCACCCTGTGTGAGGGCCCAGCCCTGACGCACGTCATGGCCACCAGGAGGCCAAGGCTCCCAGAAGCCGCGAAGGGCGGGACTAGGACCAGGTCCCAGGCCCCACTGTGTCCCTCACGCTCCACTCACCGCAGAGAAGGCCGCCTCCTCCTCAGCCCACAGCCTGCCCTTCAGTCCCAGCTGCTGAAGCGTCACCAGACAAAACCAAAGCAAAACAGCCCCCCACCTGACCAAGGTCTCCGGAAACTCAGCCCCACCCCTAGAGGAGTTCTGGAAACTGGACCCGTGACAGGTGACAGCGGCTCCTTCCCTTCCTGACGGTCCCGCCCTGTCCCCAATACCACCTCTGATGCTTCTTTTCGGTTTCCGTCAGTAACTCCACTGGCTACTGTCCCAGGAGCCAGTCTCCAGCCCCTCAGCGCCCCCACCCCCGTCCTCCTGGGAAGACTGACCCGACCCCCACTGTGTGACTCCTAATCTACTTCCCAGACCCCTCTTCCAGGGTCGCTCTGCACACTGTCTGATGCCCACCTGAGAACCCCGGCTTTGTGACTCTCAGAGCGTTCTCATCAGCACTGACACAGGGCACAATGACACTCATGACAACGAGCCCCAGTGCAGAGATGGCGCAGTCACCTGGATCCCACTGCCGGGAGCTGCAGACAGGATCAGACCCTGGCTCTCCAGCCCTCGTTTGCCCCTTAACCTTCACTCTGGCCAGACCGGAGAGGGCCGACTCGCCCAGCTGAGCCTGCAGCTCGGCTGACAATGCCCACACTGGCTGCACCGTCAGCTTCAAAACCTGCTTCAGCCCCTTATCTCACAGCCTGATACCATCACTGGCACTGGGGTTAGGAATCCCTGCATTGTCTTCTCCAAGAATCGGTCACTGGGACCAGTCGACTCTCCCCCAAGACATCCTGGAGCTGGTCCCCTTTGTGTGTGCCTTCTGCCACTGTCCAGCCAGCTCTTGCCAACAACCCAGACCTCTCTCAGACTCTCTGGGTCCAATCCCACCTCAGTGCTACGCGCCACGTAGCTTTCAAAAGAATCTTTGCAAACACAAGCCTGATCCTATAGTGCCTCTATTTACGAGATTTCCTCCTACGGAATCAGCCACCTTCCCCAGATCCCACATGCCAGCCCTGTGCCAGGGGCTGGGTGACAGCTGAGCACAAGGCAGAGCTGCCATGCCAGCAGGGACAGACAACACCAAGGCACAATCACACGACAGGCAGCATTCCGGCATGACGCCCCTTCTGCGTCACCGCAGCAGAAATGCACAACCAGGGTCTGACCAAGAGGAAACATCACGCAGACGCAACCCGGGAAACACGCTGCAGGGCTGGCCTGTACCCTCAAAATTCAGCCACCCCGAGACGGCTGCACTGCTCTGCACTGCAGGAGACTCGAGAGACGTGACAAGTAAATTTGAAGGCAAAGCGTGATCCAGGCTTTTCTGCTGCTACAAAGAAATGAGGGACAAGTGGCCGAATCTGAACGAAGACAGCAAGTAGGTAATAGTATTGTGAGGGCATTCGTTTCCGTTTGATCAGTGTGCTCTGGTTCTGTAGGCGAATACCCTTGTTTTTAGGAAATATTCACCGAACTATTTAGGGACAACAGGTGATCACGTCTATACCATACTTTCAAAAGGTAGTAAGACTGAAAGGAAAACAGACATCTATGAAACAATAGTTCTATGCAGGTAGTAGAAGAATGCAAGACTCTGAACTTTTCTGCCTTTTCTCATTTTCTACAAGAAACAAGTTTACTTTTACAATTAGGAAAAAAAAAACGTTAGCAAAGGGAGTGGATAAAAGTAAGACAGATGGGTAAAGGCTGATTAGAATTCACTACTTATTAATCAAGATGAAAGGGCATTACTCACCCGTCATATTTATCTATATTCATCTCATATATACTCTCCTTGGCATGATTGGCACGTTCAGTAACTGTGGGAAAAAATAACATTACGTCACACAGTTTACATTCAAATCTGTGAATCCTCATTTAAAATCAAAGGCCAATAAACCATTCTTTTAAAATGAGGTCCTGTAAAATCTTCGGGAAGACTTCCTGTAAGAAATCCCTTCCTTGCTCTAACCTAAGTCCCGCTTAGAGAAAAAGAGATGGCACTGAGCTCAGTGGAACGTGCCCCCCTCCCCCTCAGAACACATCCCACAGGGAAATTATCACATTCTTCGCATAGAATTGCCAACAAACAATGGCTTTTTTGAAAGAAATTATTCTATTTTACAGTTTTTCCTTATTATCCAAGTTACTTCAAAATTTTTAGAATATACCAAAGTGTAGAAAACATAAGGTTAGTCCAGAGTCTAAATACCCAACGTGAGAAACAAAAGCTCTATTGAAATCCTACTGTACACACAATTTTGTGTCCTAGTTTTCCCAACATCACGTGACCATCATTGTCTATATTGTTAAAAATTCTTTGTAAAGACCATTTTTAAAAACTACATGCTATTCCGTCAGCTTCACCACAATTCTCCTGGTTCCTGTCTGTGGGCACTGGCCATTATAAAATGTGGCAATGGACATCTGTGTACCTCCTCCTCTGTGGCCATCTGATTGTTTTCCTAGGAAAGGTTTAGAAAACTGGAACACGGAGCAAAACCCCTCAATTTTAAGGCCTTTGACCCAAGTGGCCCAGTTTATACGAGACCCTGCAAGCACGGGGAGACCCCGCACCCTCCCAGCATCGAGAACTTGCACTGAAAACTCGGTGCCACAAACATGGTGTGGCATTATGTTCCTTAAAATGTCACTCATTGGTGAAATTATTTCTTAGACTTATGCATCGCTTCTATCCCTTCTTGTAAGAATTTTCTGCCCGTGATCTTTGTCCTTTTATCTTCTTAGTAGTTTTCTCGAGTGCTTTAAATGTGGGGTCTTGGCTAGAAAAGTCTGCATTCTTTACTTTGCATTCTTCTCATTCTGATTTGTAAAAACACATTCAATTTTGTTTAAAATAATCTTATAAGGCAAAAATCTTCTCTAGTGACCGTGTTTAGTCTCAAATTCCTTTCCACATATTTAACAGAGACTTTGTTCCTTACCAATGATTTCAGTGGTGATGGAGGCTAACGTGAATAGTGGTGCCACCTTCCGTTCATATATCCGTTTGCCTTGTCCTTTCCCTCCAAACGGGTTGATAAACACTAGTAAATGCTTTGGTCTAGATGCTGCAAAACAAAAACATTGTGCAAATCGCAGTAAATACAATGAAAAATCCCAATGAAGACCTGAGTCACTGAACAGAATCAAACCACAACGGTTTCGAAATTCTTCTTAGGATCTTCTGATAAAGTTTTTCAGTTAAACAACAGTGCTAAAGAGTTTCCTAATCTATGAAAAGAGAAAAGCGACAGCCTATCAGAATGGGTGGTGCTTTGCGTATCTGCCAGATGTGATGCCAGTCCCAGGAATTCAGGAATAGGCCCGAGAAAGACACTCTGCCCTGATAAGATGCACGTTTTGGAAGGCAGCAGCCCCACTCCTCTTCATGTGAAGGAAGTGAGAGCAGAGGACAAAGAGAATGAAGCAGATGGACGGAAAGAAGCACTAGGAGAGACAGACAGACAGGCACAGGGAGAGCCCGACGTGGAGATGGACAGACAGTCCCCGGTTCCAGTCCCTTCAGAGGCCCAGCCAACCCCTATGTTCTCATGACAACTTCCACGTTTCTGTTTGGGCCTGTTCAAGTACATTCTGATACTTAAAAAACGAGATCCAATTAGCAGCTCAATAAAAGTAGCAAGAAGGTACACACCCACAAAAATGGAAAACCTGCACACGAAGTCCTGCACACGGGTGTTTCCAGCAGCACCATTCACAGAAGCCGAAAGCGGACACACAGTGTCCGCTGACTGCTGACTGGGCACATAAAACATGGTCTGTCTGCAAAGTGGAATGCTACTCCGTGATAAGAGGGAACAACATGGATACGCGGACCAACAGCATACATCTCCAAAGCACGCTGAGAAGCAGAAGCCTTCCACAGAAGAGCTCCCAGCACATGACGCCATTTATACGGAGTTCCAGAACGGGCAAAACGAACACGTGCAACAGTAACAGAAAATCAGACTGTGTGTCCAATGGGGAAGGACTGTGAGAAACTTTGGGGGTGATGGAAGTCCTACAGGCATCTTAGTTTAATGATCTGTGCATTGCACTGTATGTAAACTCTACCTCATAACTGTACACAAATACTGACCTCTCATTAACAACATGTGGGCTGATGAGGCGTCTCGATGTCTGTCACTGACTTTGAAATACAGCAAAAATACAGTTATCTAATGGATGGACAGACAGACATAGACAAAGCAAAAACAACAAAAGGTTAACAACTGTAGACTCTGGGTGCCGGGTATATGGGTGTTTCCTGTGCAATTCTCTGAATTTTCCTGTATGCTTGAAAATATTCATACTAAAATATTGGAGGAAATATGCAATAGAGAAAATCAACAAAGCCAAAAGTTGGTTCTTTGAAAAGATTCACAGAACTGATAAATCCCTAATAAGGCTGATAAAGAAAAAGGGAGAAAGTACAAATTACCAATATCAGGAATGAGATAGGGGATATTATTTCAGAATCTAAAAATATTACAAGGAAAGTGAAAAGATGTATTAATAAATGTAGGCCAATAAATCTGTAAATTTGGATGAAATAGACAAATTTCTCAAAAAATATAACCTACCAAAGCTAACAGAAGAAATAGAAGATCTGAATAGTCTGATATCTAATAAAGAAACAAACAATTAACAAAAACCATCCCACAAAGAAAGCCCAGGCCCAGATGGCTTCACCAATTAATGCTTCCAAATATTTAAAGAAAACAGTAGCCTCAATATTATAAAAACTCTTCCACAGAATCTGAAAGGAAGAAGCTTCTAAACTCTTTGTATAGGGCCACTGTAAGCTTGACAGCAAAACCAGACAAGGATGTTATCAGAAAGAAAACTCATAGGTCTGTTACTGCCCTGAGCCTAGGCGCAAAAATCCTAAACAAAATATCAGCAAGTCAAATCCAGAAATATATGAAAAGGGTACTACATCGTGACCAACTGGGATTTATCCCAGGAATACAAAGGCTTTTCTACAAAGAGAAATCAATGTTCTTCCACACATTAACTCAAAAAAAGAATCATACAATCATCTCAGTAGATACAAAAAAAGCATTTATCAAATTTGACACTCATTCATGATTAAAAAGAACAAATTCTCAGAAAACTAGGACTAGAAAGAAACTTCCTTAATCTGGGTTTCAAAAATCTATTAAAAACCTAAGAAATATCATTCTTGACAGTGAAATGTTGAAGATTTCCCCCCAGAGATCAGGCCCAAGACCATCCCCCTGAACTGGAGGTGCAAACCAAGGAAAAAGCAACAAAAGGGACAAGAACTGAGGTGGGAGAAACAGGACTGATATTATCCACTGCCGACAAGAAGAGTCATCAAACTTAAAAATAATAAGTGAATTTAGCAAGGTCATTGGATACAAAGCGAAATACAAAATTCAATTACATTTCTATACAGGAGCAACAAACAAACAAAACCCAAATTGGAAGCAGCACAACATATGGAGAAAGGGACAGTCTGCCCCATAAATAGCATGGGGTCAGGCAGATATCTTCCTTGAAGGAACCTTGACCACTTACCTACGTTATATAAAAAATCAATTCCAAACAGACTGTAGATCTAAATGGGAAAGGTAAAACAAAGCTTTGAGAAGAAAACACCTTCACAGCCTAGGAGTAGACAAAGATGTCCTAAATAGGACACAGCCTAACCACAGAGTGAAAAAAAAACCCCCAAAACTAGAACTACATTAAAATTGAATGTGTTCATCATCAAAAGAATGGAATGAAGAGGCTGAAAATGCAGGCCACACAACGGGACAAGGAAGATATCTGTAATTCATAAACCCAATAAAAGGTTCGGAGCCACCATATGTGAAGAGTGTCTACATATAATTGAGAAAGACATGGACGGAAGAGTTGAACAGACACCTCACAGAAGACGATTTCCCAACGGCCCATAAACAGGAACGTGTTTCCCAACTTCATTCGCTGTCAGGGAAGTGCAAATCAAAGCCGTAATCAAGGCTACGAACACCCACCAGAATGGCTAAAATTCTAAAGGTGTGGTTCAGACGTGGGGCAACCAGAGCTCTGATATCCTGCTGGCGGGAGTGTCACTGGAACTCCCACTTTAGAACAGCCTGGCGGTGTCTGCTGCGGTGGGACGTCCACACTCTGTCCGACCCACCAATTCATTCCCAGGCGCGCACCCACGAGAAATGCAGATGTGTTCACCCAAGGACACACACTAGAGTGCTCATGGTGGCATTACTCGTAACAGCCACACCGGGGAGCGATCCAAATGGCCGTCGACAGTAGAATGGGTGAATAAACGGGCACACGTTCACGCCATGGGGTACGTTCACGCCGCAGGAATGAGCAGCCTCCAACGCACCCCTGAGTGTGGGTGAACTTCACGAATGTAGCGCGGAGCCAAAGCCAGAGATAGAGCGCGTGCGGTGTGAGCGACGGTAAGCAGCACAGTGAGTCCAGTTTAGAGTCAGGTGGCGGTCGCCCTGGGGAGTAGTGACTGCAGGCGGTGGAGGGGGGCTGACTTGTTCTGATGCTCGACCTGGGTGCTGGTTGCACGAGTGTGTGTGCTCAGTGTGTGAGAGCTCTGTGCTGCACACTCCAGCCGAGCTCTGTGTTACACCCCACGGCACACTGCGGTGCTGGTCATAGAGTTACACTCCACGTATCTACGTTCCAGGCCAGTTATACTTACAAAGGGTAACACAGTTAGGAGTTCAAAGACAGAGGAGCTGAATAACAGAATCGGGTAATATTTTTAGATACAAGTAGACCATAGCAAAGGTACCACTGTACAGGCGTTTCTATGGATTCCATAGAAAAATAAATACATCCCATCATTCTAGGGGCAGGTTCGGAGGACTTTCTCTCGCGGTCTTAATCTAAAGACTCAAAGTCTGAAAACAACAGAGGACCGGAGACGGGGTGGGGCAACGAGAAACCGAGGCCATTTTCTGAACAGGCCATTTTCTGAACAGACCAGTTGAGGTGTCCACGAAGATGCAGAGGACAGAGTGCTGGGTCTGAGCTGTGAGGAAAGGTGGGGGAAATGGGACCCCAGGCAGGGTGATGAACCCCACGCCCCCCAGAATCAGACTGAACTGGGAAGTGAGGGCGTGCTGGCCCTGGAGGCTGTGTTCCAGGCACCGCCGGGGCCGGTCCCCTAATCAGGAGATGTGTAAAAGTCACAGTGACACATCATCTCCAGCTTGGTGTGGGACAGAGAGGAGAAGCAGAGGTCATGGCAGCACGCGCGCACGCGCACGCACAGTCGGGCAGCACAGCAACTCTGTCCTTCTCTAATATAAAAACATACACGTACTCAGCTTCTCAAGCTGCTCCCGGAGGGTCTGTAGCCACAGGTGACACAGCTGCTCATCGGCACAGCAGAAAGTCACCTGTGCACACTTCCAGCGGTGGCGCCGGGCTCTCCTCACTCGGTGCACTGCGCAGAAACAAGTGCGTTAGTTCTAGGGACCCACCGTGAGAACCCGCAGGGGCGCCCCGCGCACCCAGCCCCACATGCCCAGCGGCTCTCCTTTCTTCTGACTAGTTGGTAACTTCCAAGGTGTATTAGGAAAAAATCCCATTTCTCAGTTCTTTTAACCCATGTAAAAAAATAAAGCAAATAGAAAATGATCAAAACCAATAAATACATTAATGACAAACTGCAGGAGAACACCCTTGGGCTACATTACCTGTGAAAGCGTGGGGCTTTTCGATTTTCTGCCATTTTCCGCTGCTGTAGTCTTTCCCATGACTGTCTGTTTCCTCAACGGTGATGATCTCAGAGACTGGCACGGAGCAGGCATCTGTAACAACACCCCATCCGTGTGGCCAATGAGCCCATTCGAATGCACACAACCACAAGTCCAGCTCCCAAATGCTGGGAACTGTTCGCTTTAATATTCATTAGAAACCCAAAAATAAAACAGAAAGGTTTACATAATTTTTAAATTCAGGGCTAACTAAATCTGGGAAACTCCATATTATCAGAAAACAAGGTGTTTTACCCAACAGAATCACCAAATGTAGTGTGCAACTTTTCAAATGATTCGCTCAGCCAGTCAAGCAGCGCGTACTGACTTCCAGGCCAGCTACTGCCCTCAATTTTAGTTAAGATGTTCAAGACACAGTGTCAACCCTCAGCCTGGCTCAGAAATCCAAATGGGACAGAGAGAGGCACATAGCAGAGCCTGGGACAACCAGGACCCAGGACCACTGCGAGTCAGGGCCACACCGAGGCGGAGGCTAGGGGTGGGCAAGGGGCTCTGGAAAGACCCGGATGGGTCCCATCGGATGCAGCAGGAGGAACGGGGACACTTGGCTAGACCTAGGGGATGACAGCCCCGGACATTCCCTATTCCGGGGAACCCAGGAAGAGGCTGCACCTGAGCTACCCAAGGCCTGCTTGGGGCAGTTGTAATTACAGAACTGCAGACGCCTCCAGGTCAAGCTGGACATAAACACAGCTGTGGGAGGGATGGGAAGACAGCCTGAAACTGACACTGGGGCCTGGAAGAACCGGCCCAGGAGGGCAGAGGACTGGGGAAGCAGAGCTGACTGAAGAGAAGCCCCCAGAGGCTAAGAACTCAGCAAGAATCTGAGAAGGTGAACAGCAAGTTGCTGGAGTACACAGGAAACACGGCTCCCATCAGGTCAGTTCCTGGGGGCATGAGTGGGGCCACCCACGGTCCTCTAATGGTGACATGACATTACCCTACACTGGTCAAGCTGAATGTGCTGGCACGGCGAAGAGGCACCCCCCAGTGTATGCTCTGCGAACACACCGAAGTATAAACAGGAACAAGAATAAATTAGTGAGTGCACAGAAAACTGCTGGAGGAATGTCTTGCAAAGAGTTGATAGTAACAATGAGGGGCACTTTTTCATTGTCTGCATGCTAGGGGTTGCTTGTATTTTGCATAATCTTGCACTGCATGTGAGATTAGATAAATCACTAGATGTCAACATTGACAAAGATGTTGGAATTATCTGACGAGGATTTTAAAGCATCCAGGATGAAAATGCTTCGTGAGAAATTACACGCTTAAGCAAATAAAGACACACAGAGGCTCAGCAAAAAAACAGAAGATCTAAACGGGAATTTTAGAACTGAAAAATATAACCAAAAAATAAAACAAATGGGTGAACTCAGCAGCAGAATGAAGGGACAGACAAAAGAATCAGTTAACTGGAAGATATAACAATAGAAATTACTCAATCTGAACAACAGGAAAAAAAACAGATTTAAAAAAATTAACAGGGCCTCAGGGACCTGTGGGACAATAATAAAAGATCATTTGTGTCATTGGAGTTCCAGAGCAGAGACGGAGAGGGGCTGAAAAAGGATTCAAAAGATAATGGCTGAAAACTTCCCACGTTTGGCAAAAGACATAACCTCAAATACAATAAACCCAAATAAATCCAACCGAAGACACATCATAACCAAACTTCTGAAAATAAAATACAAAGGAAAAAAATCTTAAATGCAGTGAGAGAGAAACACTTTACGTAGAGGGGAAAACAATTTGAGTGACAGTGGATTTCTCAAGGGAATCTATGGACGCCAGAAGGAAGTGGTACAATATTTTTTCCAGTGGTAAAGAAAATAACTGTCAACTCAGAATCTTATACCCAGCAAAAATGTCCTTCAGGGGTAAAGGAGAAATCAAGACATTCTCAGATGAAGAAAACGAAGGGAACTTGTTGCCAGCAGACCTGCCCTGAAAGAATGGTTAAAAGAAGTCGAAAGATGACTCCCTCAGGGCGGTGGGGAGGAGATGAAAGAAAAGAAGGAAGAACGAACGAACACGGGAAGCAAAGATGCAGGAAATTACAATAGAGTTTCCTTCTCTTCTTGACTTTTCTAAATTACATTTGAGTGTTGAAGATAAAGATTATAACACTAATGTGGTTTTAAATGTATGTGGAGGAAACTACTAAGACAATTATAGAACAGGGGAGAGCAAAGTGATGCAGAGAGTGGTAAGGTTTCTACACTCTACTCAAACTGGTACAACAGCACCAGGAGACTAGGATGAATTAAGTATATGTAAACCAATACCTAGGGCAACCACTCAAAGGCTACACACAGAGATGCACTCAAAAACAATACAGATATTTTACCACAATAAAAAAAATTAAGATATACAGACAAGTCAGAATGGAATTCTAAAAAATTTTTAAGTAATCCACAGGAAATCAGGACAAAGAAAACAGAGAAACGGGGCCAGCCGAGTGGTGCGTTGGTTAGGAGTTGGCTTGGGACACCAGCTCTGAGCAGCAGGGCCGCAGTTCGGATCCCACATGAGGGCCAGTGATGCTGCGCCCTCTACAGCTAAGATGGTGAACAACACCTGGGCTGCCATGAGTTGCCGGTGACGATGTAGGCTGCAGTGGGCTGCCGAAGGCTACCGTGAGCGGCCGGCAGCCAGCGTGAACTGCCAAGAGCTGCTGTGAGCGGCCGTCCAGTGGCCGGCGACCGATCTGCCTCACCGGGGAAGAGCGCAATGATCATACCAACATGGGCCAGTGAAGCGACGTCCTCCACAATTAGACTGAAGAACAAAAGGACAGCAACTTGTTCCCCTTCCCTGATTCCCCAATGCTGTTCCCCTCCCCCAATTCCCCAATAAAATCTTAAAAAGAAAAAAAAAAGAGAAATGAAAAACATAAAGAAAAAGAGAAAACAAAAAATACAATGGCAGACTTAAGCCCTAACATCAATATTTACACTAAAAAGCAGGGACTGGCTGAGTTGATTAGAAAATATGGCTCAATTCTATGCAGTCTAAAGAAACTCACTTCAAATCTAATGATGTAGGCAAGTGGAAAGTAAAAGGACGGAAAAGACATGTCAAGCAAACATTAATCAAAAGAAAGCGGGACTGGCTATGTTAATACAAGATTACCAGAGACAGAGAGGGTCGTTACGTAATGAAAACAGGGTCAATCCAAAATGAAGACGTAGCAATCCTGAACACGTATGCACCAAATAACAGAGCATGAAAATATGGAAAGCAAAACCTGACAGAACTACAAGGCAAAATAAAGAAGTGCATAGTTCTAGTTGCAGAATTCAACACCCCTCTCTCAACAATTGACAGAACAACTAGACAGGAAATCAGCAAGGATATGGAAGAACTCAACACCACCATCCACAACAGGATCCAACCACGTTTTCTACAAAGCTCCACCCAACAACAGCAGAACACACATTCTTTTCAAGTGCCCATGGAACATATTCCAAGATAGACCACGTCACTCCAATACGGTCCTTTTGTTCTTGAGTTCACTTCAAACTTTGGTTGATATGAGCTGGTCTGTATGACCCTGGTTAGAGAGAAACAAACCATCCCAATTCTGATGCCTGAGGTCAGGCTGCAAATACACATGCTGTTCCTCAGAGGAGGCTTCAATCTACCTTTTTTTGTTTTTTTAAGATTTTATTGGGGAATTGGAGGGAGGGGAACAGCGTTGGGGAATCGGGGAAGGGGAACAGACAGGTAGACAAATTGCTGTTTTGTTCTTCAGTCTAGTTGTGGAGGACGTCGCTTCACTAGCCCATGTTGGTATGATCATTGTGCTCTTCCCAGGTGAGGCAATCGGTCGCCGGTCATTGGTCGGCCGCTCACAGCAGCTCCCGGTAGCTCACACCGGCTACTAGCCGCTCACACTGGCTGCCAGCCACTCTTGTTTTGATGGGTTTTCTGCTTACAGACAAGTGCACGGCTAGATCAGGACTCGAATGAATGTGTTCCCCAAACTGCAGCAGCGGTTCTTCCAAGTGACAAGAGCTGTTTGTTTTGAAGTACATCTGGATTAGCTGCTTTTATAACATATCGCACTGTCATTCCTCCTTCAGCAACAATGATTTAGAGCAGGGTCACCAAACTGCAGGCCAAATCCAGCCGGCTGCCTGCTTTTATAAATAAAGTTTTATTGGCACACAGCCACATGCATTCGTTTACATACTGTCTATAGCTGCTTCTGTGCTAAAACAGCAGAGCTGGGACATTGTGACCCACAGAGCCTAAAATATATTTGCTATCTGGCCCTTTAGGAAAATGCTTGCTGACCTATTTTAGAGCAACGAGTAAAAGTCCACCTCAGAATAATCTCAGAACAATGACAGTCTTCCACTACTGCTAAATCCTGTGGTCCGACAATAACTGAGGCAAGTGCCTAAAGAGACACGGCAGGGAGGAGGACCGCTGTTTTTCTGACCTCTGCTTACACCTCTTCCCATAGTGGCTCATGTGCAAATCTGGAAAGAGGTTCTAGGTGTTTTTTAAAACAGTAAACAGATTGCCACTTATTTCCCATTCAGACACACTAAGACGCCTCCATACCAAAATATGTAGGTCATCAGCCTATATAATCTGATGATCTGCGTGACTTCTGGCTTCATAATGTCACATAAGACACTCAGCACATGTCAGGCGGGTATCTATGCCGCACTTTAGGATTTGGGGGCTTGACACAAACTGTTAGCTTCCTAGCCACTCCCAGTGGTTTCAGATCCACATCTCTTTAGAGAAAAGTAACGGTGCTTAAGCGAGAACAGCTCGAAATCACTGGGACCCCCTCCCCCAAAGCGCTCATGCCAGGGGCAGTGGTGACCCCAAAATTCACTCTTGCTCCCTGCAGAGGGGAGACGCAAGGTGGGAGCGCCCGCGCTGCTCTCCTCCCGCTACTTAGAGGGACAGGGGAACCCTTCCTCACACACTTCCTCGGCCCCTACTGTGTACACAGCACTCGAGGCGCTTCTGGGGAACGGGGAGATGAGGAGGAAATGAAGCCACCTGACACTGGATTCTGCCCCCAGAGA
>NW_017731514.1:2023124-2025375 GCF_001890085.2 Hipposideros armiger
GCCCCCACATCAGGGCCTGGTTCTCCTGACTTCGCTTCTTCAGTCTATGCAGACCCAGCCCTGCTCAGCATGACTCCTGCCTGGCCCAGGCCAAGACTCCTGACTTCAGGCCTGTCCCTCCTCTGTGTGCTCCTCCAGAAGGGGCCGCAGGGATCGTTTAAGAACGTTAAGCTGGACACAGCTGTCCAGGGGCTTCCCTGGCACTCACGGTAGAAGGCCAAATCCCCATGCAGCCCCTTGGAGTCAGAGGCCCCGTCCCCCGCCCCCACCTGCACACCCACACAGCCTCCTGGGGGTCTCAGGGCCTTTGCACTTGCTCTTCCTCCGGCCTGGATCGCCTCTCCCCGACGCCCACAGGTCTCGCCAGGTCTCTGGTCAAATGCTGCCATATAAACGAGGCTGCTGGGACCACCTGTCTCACAGCGACCTGCCCCCGCCCTGCTGGCTGTCTTCAGACAGACAGCGCCCCTGTGCGCCTCCGTCTCTCCCTTTAGTGGAGAAAGCTCGGCTGCGCTGGGGCTCTGTCATGCGCGCCCGGCCGAGGCTGGGTGCCACCGCGCCCTCCCCAGCAGGCCCTCACGAACCACCTGAGAAGACAAATGAATGAGACGGCGCACACCCGCACTGGCCAGCTCCCGGCTTCTGTGCCTGGACACCGCCTCCCTTCTCACTGCTCAGACGCTGCCTTTAGTCCCCCCCCCCCCCAGATCCAATGACATCTCCGCGACGAGCCTCGGCCGCCAGGCGGCTCTGCCGGGGAGCCCGGGCCCCTTGGGGAGAGGCCCGTGTGCACCCGCCGCCGCAGCGGAGTCCTCCGGGCCGGCTCTTACCTTCTTGTATCTAAATTACACTTCAAACCCGGAGGGCTCTGGAGGCCATGCGTCCAGCCTGTCGCACCAGAATCACACCCTCCCCCAGCACATCCGGGGCAGAGACCACGCGCCCCTTCCCTCACTTTCCCCCAGAACGAACCCCGCTCCCTGCGAGGGGGCCCCTCGGTTTCGGGTCCCCGCTGAAGACAAGCATCCGTCCCGGGGTTCAAGGCACAAGCCCGGAGCGCCGCCCGCCCCCTAGGGGTCCTCGCACCCCGCCTCGCCCTGATGGCGTCCTTCAGGTACCTGCGCGCCGGTCGGGCAGNGCCCCTACTGTGTACACAGCACTCGAGGCGCTTCTGGGGAACGGGGAGATGAGGAGGAAATGAAGCCACCTGACACTGGATTCTGCCCCCAGAGATGATGCAGGGGACAGAAACAAGTCAAAAGCTGGGAAAGAAGGAAGTAACTAGCAGAGAGGTACAAGCAGAAAGTCAAATAAGATTACCGACGGGTATTAGGAGAGCTGGGCCTTGAACAAGGGTGGGAGCTGAATACGGGGAAGCGAGAGCGGACACATCTCAGGAGCAGAGGAGCCGGATGAGTGGGTGATAAGGGGGTACACAGGTGGACTCAGGCATGGCTCAGCTGGAGAAGGGAGCAGGTGGGGGGTACATGGGGTCACATGGTGGGGAGACTGGAATGCAAGCTGGGGGGGAGAACAACCTAGGACCAGCGAGCCGTGAATATGGAAGGGCTTTCTAGCAAGGCAAGCATCCAGGGAGAGGCAGCCAGCTGCCCGCCACGGAGCTGCACTATCTGTGGCTTGCCTACGTTTTGCTGGTTGCCGCATAGAGAGTGTTGGGGACACGCCGTGTAAATACAGCAGTGACCTGCCCAAGGAGCTCACCACCAGCCTTGGGTGTCCCAGAAGGGACTGGCGGAAGGAACGGGAGAGCTCCCCTTCAGAGGGGGAGCCTGGGCAGTTCCCCCACCCCATCCCTGGACATTCTCTCTCTCTCTCTCTCTCTCTCTCTCTCTCTCTCTCTTCCCACCCCACCCCCCAGCCCCAACTCTAAAGGAACCCACTCAGAGTCTACTTGAGTGTGTTTCACTGCAGCCAGGGGTATAATGCAGATGTAGTTTCAGTTTGTTTCAAGTTCAGCTAGCATGCGGCACTTTGAGAAGCCCCGGTCAGGGTTTCCTGTTTTCAGTCGGCCCGCTTCCGACCCGGGAGCACTTGCTGGCTCACAGCTTCCTTAGGCGCAGCCCTCACTGGTCCAGAAACCCTGCTCCTTTGAGTTCTTAGTACCACCTTTGCTGCCAAACAGAGCCACATTTCCAGCATGAGACTCAGAGAGCACAGAGCACAGGCTGGATAAAAGCTAGCTCCCTCCCGTTATACATACATAATGTGCCCTACAAGCAGTCAACTTATG
>NW_017731514.1:2028751-2031109 GCF_001890085.2 Hipposideros armiger
GGGGGGCGGGCGCTCGCCGGGGCGCGCTCTGGGGGCTCCGGCCCGCGGGACGGCGCGCCCCCCGTAGCTGGTCTGAGGGTCCGGCCGTCGTCTCCGCGGGCGCGGCGCTCGGTAGCGCCTCCCTGGCGGGTTGTGAGGACAGACGGGATCCTCCAGGGGCGCAGAACTACGGCCCGGGCAGGCGTGTCGGGGCGGCGGGAGGCCCCGGCTTCAGGCGGGCCTAGCTGTGGGGGCGAGCTCCCGGGGGCCCGTGCCAACGCGGATGTGGCGACCGTAAGCGGGGTGACTGTGGGCATCAGGTCGCTTCCCTGGCTGGGCTGTCCCTGCCGTCCTCTCGGAAACAAGCTTGGAGGCCAGGACAGGCCCCCACGGCAGGGGTGGGCCCCATTGGACCCAGCACGGAAACAGACACCATCTCCCCTGCTATAGGCTCACCTTCAGGACCACCCCGGGAGGCAGGTGCACCCCCACTCCTCAGGGGGACAGGCCTAGGCGCTGGGGGTTCAGCAGTAAGGGATGGAGCCAGTATGTGAACCAGGTGGTCTGGGTCCAGGGGTCCCTCTGTGCCTGCGCACCCAGGCTGAGGACGGAACCCCCCCTGAGGGGGCATGTCCTGGTCACAGGCAGCGGAGCTGTCGCTCAGAGGCCCGCCACGGCTCAGGCATCTTGACTGCCCATTAGAATACTGTATGTGCTCCCACCTGGGCTGGGCGCTGCAAAGAGCAGCTAGGGGTCCCACAGCCCCTGCACTCCCGCCCCAGGTTCTCATGGCCACCTGCAAGGGGTGGGGGGGGGTGGATTCTGGAGTGTGAGCTGCCCTGGGAACCCCCAGAGCCAACGGTGCCTGCAGGCTGGCAAGCAGGGAAGGCTGGCAGGAGGAAGAGGTCTTTCTCCTAGGGCCCTGGGAGAAAGCAGGGGTTGGGGAATGTTTTGGGGGGGGGCCTGGAAAGGGGGGAGGCCAGACAGCTGAGCCTTTCCCTACTGAACAGGTCAGAGGAGAGGGGGTTGCTGTTCTGAGCATTTTGCAGAGAGATATCACCCCTGTGTCCCCAGATTCTCTTCTTCATCACCCTGGTCCAGCTCAACCCTCCCCTCTCTGCAGGAGGGACTTCCTTAACCACCCAGCTAAATGGACCACCGATTGCACCCCAACAGGGCCCTAGCTTGCCCTCAGAGCATGTCTGCCCCCCTCAGCTCCATGAGGACATGATGTCTTCCCCTGTAGCCCTGGTGCCAAAAACAGTCCCAGCACACAGTAAGCCTGCAGTCTTTGTTACACAAGGGCATCTGTTCCAGATTTATCAATGAAGACGCTGCGCTCAGATAAGCGGAGTAACGTGCCTGAAGGCTCAGGGCTCAAGGGACAGAGGTCTGGCTCCAAGGGCCCCAGCTGCCCGCCTCTGTCAGCGCTCCTTATCCAGCCCAGCGCCTCCGTAGCTCCTCCCACAGGAGCCTTCCCAGCAGATGTGATGGCCGAAGGGCGAGCCCGCGCCCTCCCCCATCCTTGCCTGTGCCTGGCACTGGGCAGCCACATGTACAGGTCTTATCTTGCCAGCACCCTGTGAGTCACTCCTCCCTGGGAGCCCAGCCCCCCTCCAGGCTGCATGCAGGTTGGGCAGAAGGTGGGATAAATCCGAGCCCCGCCCTTGGGCAAGCCATACCTGATCCTCCCTCCCACGACTGCTGCTCTAAGGCTCGAAAATGTGGATGTGAAACTTCTCTGGAAACCCTGCACCAGTGCTCGAAAATGTGGATGTGAAACTTCTCTGGAAACCCTGCACCAGTGCCAGGCGGGGCCTGGTGTGGTCACGGCTGCGTGTGAAAAAGGGTGGCAGGAAGGGGCCTGTGGGTAGGGACTCAGAAACACCAGCCTCCCTGTCCAGGCTGCTCTCTGTGGCCTCCCTGGGCTAGGCTCCTGCCCCTGCTGGGTTATTCATTTAGAGATCCCTTTTTTTTTTTAGCTGAGCCATCCTGCCCCCTGTTGGCAGCTCAGCGGCAGCGGCAGCTCAGCTCGGGCCGGGCATTGAACCGCTGTTGCTCAGAGCTCGCACTCTTGAGCAAGCGCTTAACCAACTGAGCCACTTGGCCGGCCCTTCATTTGGAGATCCTTTAACGCCACACATCAGTTCATACAATCCTGTAGCCTGAGTGGGGGGCCCAGAGAGGACTCAGACCCTACCTGCCCCCAAGGAGGCCTTTGGGGGAGACAGCAATATCATGGGCGCAGCCCAGCCAGGAGCCCAGACAGTCAGGCCCTGCCTTGCCACCTGCCCCTGCTCATTCTGCAGGCTTGGGTGGCGGCCCGAGTCTGGCCAGCTTGTCTAAGGCAGACATCCTGCTCAGCAGCAGCCGACACCC
>NW_017731514.1:2031279-2085099 GCF_001890085.2 Hipposideros armiger
TCCTGTCCAGAGAGACCTTCTAGCACCAACCCCTCCATGGCGTCTGACCTACTTTCTGTCTATCCCGGGAGCCCCTGGCCTTGTTTCTGGCGACAGCCCCCTGCAGATCTTCCCAGGCGTCCTCCCCATGCCATCAGACACACGATTTGACATCGGGATGCTGCTGGGTGGGGCGGGAAGACACCTGCCCCAGCGGCACACTGGCTGCCAGGAATATTGCCCTCTACCACCCCCCACCCCCACCTCCTGCCCTCCACTCTGGAGGAGAGCTTTCCAACGGCTGCCCATCAGGGCTGACTGCCTAGAAACAATGCCCTGGGCCCAAAAAGGCCCACGCATTTGTATGGTAAGCTGGTGATTTGCAAAATGGCACACATGACCCAGATGATAATCTGGGCATGAGTTATCTACCCCACTTGCCAGATGGAAAGACTGAGGCCAAACCCACGAAACTAGCCTGACTTGCTCAAGCTACACAGAAGGCCATTAGGCGGGTGGGTGCTCCTGCGTCACACTGGTGTGGGGGAGTCTGAAGTGTGAGAACAGCAGCCCGCATAGCTGTAGCCTCACCCTCAGTGGGCACTGCCCCGGGCCCTCTGGCGAGGCCAGTCTGTTCCACCCTCCAGGGCAGGCAGGACTGTCCTGCTTGACCTGCTCATGCAGGAAGATAGTGCTACCCACCTGAGAAAGCCGGAGCCCCGCTGGGGTGGAGGGTGGCCTTCAGGACGCAGTGGCCAGGGGGTGGGTCTGGGCTGGGAGGGCCAGTGCAGTGGGACTGCTGAAAATAATGCCAAAGGTGGCCAGGGATCAGGGCTGCTCGAACACCCGGGAGCCGTGGGGAGCACCACACCCAGGGGAGGGCCTCTGAGGCCATTTTCGGGTTTGGTCTGGACCCTGTGGGCTCCCAGGCACATCAGGGTAACTGCCTTGGTTGGACCCTGGCAGGATACCTGTCACTGCTTAGCGCTGGCTTATTCAGTCCTTATTCTGAGATGAGGGAACAGTCCAGTGAGGTCAGGGTGCTGCGGTGGCGAGGGGTGGGCCTGGGAATGAAACGCAGGGCTGTGGGCTCAGAAGCAGCCCTGCATGGCCTGGCCACCTTGTGGGCAACGTTCTGGGTTTGCTCCCCTGTCAGGGGGCCAGAAGAGGGCCAGTCTTCCTTTTGTGAGGGGCCGGTTTAGTCGCAGACAGCTCCTGTTGGGTAAACTCGGGGGCACCTCAGGGTGGAAGGGAGACTTCCCTCTGAACCCCTGCAGCTGGAGGAAGCGGGACAGCTGGGCGGGTCAGAGGGTGCAGGCCGCTGGCCTTGGAGGCAGGGGAGCTAAGGCGCAAGCAGGGCGGGCTTTGGGAGAGCACCTGCCAAGTCCACCCTTGTGAGAGCCTGCCTCCCCAGGTCTGCAGTACGGTGTCCACTTCTGATTGAAGCAGTGTGGCTTTGACTGCTGTTAGGGGGAGGGAACTGCTAAATGTCCAGCCTCAAGGGCTTGGGGAGCCCCCACCCGGTGACACCTGTGACGCATCCTGGAGCTGGGCTGAGAGACCTTTGCACTCCCTGGTCTGGTGGAGTTGGGAGTTGCCATGGGAAAGACCTGATCTGTGCCAGGGCTCCCGGGACCCAGCGGAGGCGGTTACTGCACAAGAAGGCTGTAAACTATGATTTTCAGGTCGGCAAGAGGAGGCCAGGGAGCTTACTTAGCATGTTTATTTGCCCTTTAATATCTGCGGTCTATAAAGGACAAGAAAGGAAAGGGCAAAGGCCCAGGAGTCAGGCGACCTGGTTCCGCCCGGGGTGGAGGAGGGGCACCGGTAACTTCCCTTACCTAGGGGTGGGGTGCAGGTGGGTCTGGGGACGGGAGGGCAGGGATGGGCTGCATTTGGAGAAGAGGGAGAAAGCCTGCTCCAGACAAAGCCACAAAAATGCAAACAACATCCTCTGGAGGAGAGACGAACAAACAAACACAATCTGTGTTCAATCCAGAAGTTTTGCAACATAAACAGAGGATGTAGCACTGAGTCCAAAAACAAAACAAAATTAAAAAGAAGAAAAAGGGAAAAAAATCAGTGGAAACAACACGAATGGCAGGCTGATCTTGGAGATTTCCCACTGGGGAACCAAGACGAGCCACGCTGAGATTGCTGGGCAGCAGTGGGCGGCCAGAGGACACCGTCCCTGGGAGGTCAGGCGGGAAGGACTCCGAAGAAAATAAAGGACAAATGGAAAACTGTATCCTTCAACAGTCTGTGGACAGAAGCAGGAGAACCAGGGAACCAGAAGGTGATGGAACTCGACCTCAAGGCCTGGAGCTCTGCCCTGAGAATAGTGCTGACAGGGAAATCGGGCAACCTGGAGCAGCTCACTCCACCCCCTTTCCAGGTGGGCAAACTGCGGCCAGAGAGGGGCCGCAGCCTCTGAAGAAGCCATTTCTGCGACTCACGTTCACTGAGTCCCCCTGTGTGCCAGGTTAAACGAGGCTGACCCGGGGCCTTGGCTCTGAAAGCACCCAGCAGAGCGTCCAGCCGGGCCCAGAGTCAGGAGGGCCTCCTGGGAAAGGGTGTTGAACTGAGGGCTGGAAGGAGAACTGGGGGAGCACTGGAAGGGCAAGGAGAGCCCAGAGGCAATGATTAAAGTCCTACTAGAAGAAGGCTTTTCACGATTCACAGAACTCAAAGAGGACGCAGGGAACTCGCCAAGCCCAGCAGTGGCCACCGCCCCCTCTTTTAATTGATGCTCTGCTCTGCATCAGTGGGGACCCAGTTCATAGCATTCCTCAGAGGCAAAGCACATTGTCCCCATTTCTCAGATGAGGGACTTGAGGCTCAGAGGCCAGTTTGCTACTAGAGCAGAGGTTTTGGCCGTGCTTTTTCTGAGCCAAAGCAGACACACACACACACACACACACACACACACACACACACACACACTTTGTGTTTCTATAAGCAGACTCCCTGGTCAGCAACAGAGAGAGACATTGAGATCTTTTTGTTATGGAAACAACCCAGAATTCCTCAAACAACCAAACCAAAAGAGAAACAAGAACACCTTTAAGCCCCTCTGGTTGCTGTGATGTCCCAGGGTCCCCCAGAGCTGTGCCTATATGGTCTAGAGGGTGAGAGGAAGCTGTCCCCATGTGAGGGATTTGCTTGCCAGGCTGTCATTCGCAGGTGAAGGTGACAGGGGACTTTCCCAGGCAATCCAGGTTTAGGGAAGTTGACATCTTGCACCGTATCTTCGAAACTCCTAACAGGGAGCTGCTGTGGCCTGGGACCTGAGATTCACAATTGCATCTGGACATGTTAGAGGGACCACTAAACACACCCTGGAAGGAAAGGGTGTTCCCACAAAACTCCTGGAACCAGCTGATCTTCCTGCTTCCCTCAGCAGCCCAAAGGCTTCCTTGAAAAAGGAAAACAAATGGCACCTGACTCCTTCCCTGCTGCCCCCAGGGCCCTCCCTGTCCACCCCTCCACTCGGCTCCTTGCTCTCACCAACCAAACCTGCTTCCTTGATAGTTTTTGAGCAGCCAAGCGTGATCTCACCTCAGGGCCTTTGCACGCACCAGTTCCTGGGAACAGTCCCCCAATCCTCGACTCCTATAGGCTGCATCTCCCTTCATTCCAGGCTCTGCTTAAATGAGAGTGACTCTCCCACCTGCCCCCGCCCCTAATCACTCTCCACTCCCTCCTCCTCCTTATTATTTTTATAAAGCATTTATCACCACCTCAATGCTATCGTGGGTGTGTCTGTGCTTGTTCATTTAAGGCTCTTTGATCGTGCTGGAATGTGAGTTCCAGAAGGGCAGGGCTTCACTCAGGGTCCCCAGTGTTATATGTATATAATATATAAATGTCGTCGTGGTAACTGGGGGCTAGTTTACCAAGATTATGCAACAGAGCGACATGCTGGTCCTCTGACTCCATCTTGGCCAAGGCTGCTTTGTTCCCAGGGCCTTCGGGCTAATGGCTCCTTCTTGGTGTTGCCCGTAGACACACGGTCATTGCAGGAATTCCACTTGGGGCTTGAGTTTTACAAAACCAGCCCCTTGTCCCTCCCCAGGAGATGAGGGAAGGAGGTATTGTTTCCCAAAGATTTGCAGGAACCTCCCAGACGCACATCCACTCGGGTCAACAGACTAAGAGCACTCTTCCCGGACTCTGCGGGCTCCCACAAGTCTGCAGCTGTCAGTCACCTCTTACCCCTCCCGTTCCCCTTCCCTCCACAGAAAAGAAGCCTGGACTAACTTTCTTAAGATGGATTTGGGGATTAGGTCGCCCATCTTCTCAGTTCTTTCCAAGTGTGGGGCACACGGACTTTAGACCAGTGACAGTTATACAAAGAGTTTGGGGGTAGATTAAAACTCAGGCCTCAAAGGTATATTGCTTACAAAGGCTGCTCTGAAAACAGAAGTTGTGGAAAGAGTGACGCAGTGTGAGCTGACAGCTTCCCCTTGCGGGCCTGAGGCCGCTGATGACTGGCTGCCTGCTCTAAGATCAGGTGGAAGGCGGACATGTCAGGGCCATCTTCCCAGATCCTCCTGGTTATATTCTTCTCCACTGTCATCGCACCTCCAAAGCACTTCTGATGACACCTCCGTCTCAGCCTGGCGGCTTCTCCCCCACGTACATCTGTGACCTGCCAACTGAGTGGCCTCCTGCTCTGCCCCCCGCCCCCGCCACACTACTGAGAAACTTTTAAGTGTTCTTTCCTATAAGAATGTTAAGTACAGAAATGTTAAACCTCCCTAGTTTCTTAGTTCCTTAGCTCTTGGCTTTGATTACTCTTCTAACCAGTTTGTGAATCCTAGACTAAAGACCACCGCCCCCCTCCCCCTTTTTAATTGCTTTTAAATCAGTTTCTGAATCCTAAGCAGTAGATTGTAGAGCTAACAGATTTATTAATTAAAATCTATTTTTCCTCATTCAGAGGCCTTAGGGATACAGATGACACCCTAGCAAGATTGCCAGTCACAACCAAAGAAGCCAACACGGTCTTCCAGGCAGATCTCGAGACCCCTTCCTCTCATCTGAGATCAGCTAGGGTGAGGCTTCTGTGAATCCCCCAATAGGCAGGGACAGCTCTACGCCCCTGCCCAGCAGGAAGCAGATACAGAAGAAAAGACCTCCTGTCCCTCAGCTTCCCATAGAGATTTAATGGGGATCACGTCTCTCAAGGGGAAAACTAGTCAGGCAGTTAGAGGCAGGCATTGGGCCTCTGCATTCCTGCACGTCCCACGGAATGCGACCACCCAGGAGACCTCCCCTCTCCACCCAAAACTTCCTTTCATTGTAACTATCTACCCCTGAAACAAATGGGTCCTGTTGTCAATTATGGGTGCCAATCAAGGGGTCCCACACCCAGAGGGGAACAGCCCATTCTAGAGAAAAGGGGATTAAAAACTCCAAGTCCTGGGCAGTCCCCCCTTTGGACGCCTTCTCCCCTTTTTGACCGCTTCTTCCCTTTTTGAACCCCTTCCTCCCTTTTTTGAGTCTTTTGAGCCCCCCCTTTATGCATTGCCCGCTCCAAACTCTTTGGAATGTAATTTCTCTTCTAATGATGGGCCCACTTCTACTTCTTTGAAATGTACTATCTCTTCGAATAAACTACTTTTTCAGTTACTTTACTCCGGCATCTCGTTCAATTCTTTGCTCGAGTTGCCAAGGACCTGGACTTTGCGTCGAGAAGAGCCCACTCTCCGACAACACATCCAGAAGCCAAAGTGGAGCCGAAGACACAGACACGGTGGGTGCTCCCCCAGGGGGTGCCACCTCGGCGAAGGCCTGTGTCCTGGGCAGCAGCCATAGACACTTGGGAGGTCACAGCCGGGGGCTTAGGTCTTAGAGGTCACTCCGCAGCCTGAGTGAGCGCCCACCTGAGACCCTGACGGGTGGGCTTCCGTGACTGCCAGGCATACCCCAGGCTTTCTCCCCTTCAGAGTAGCCAACAACCAACCCGGCTAGGAACTGGCCCCACGGCAGGCACACCAGGATCGTCCCATGTGTCCTCGGTGACTGACTCTTCCTGGCCTGCCTGGGGCTTCCCGCTTCGGGCACTTGAAGTCCGTGCCCTGCAAATCTTTCCGTTTCGAGTGGCTGTCCCGATCCAGGTTTCACAGCCTTCCCCAGGCACGGAGCTGGGCAGCTGGGCCCCTGGGCAGACAAGCTCTCCAGCTGGGCTCACCTCAGGTGACACTGGGCAGGTGACCTCATTTAGGCCCGCAGCAGAAATAGAACAGGCAGAACCAATTAGCGGCTACTGTGAGCCAGGGGCCAGCAAATCCTGCACAGCCTCCCTGCAGACAGACTTACAGGGTCATGGAAAATTCCACAGCAGTGTTCTTCCACTGTCGGGGGGGTCGTGAGGAGGCCCCTGCCCAAGTTTTGCCTCTCGCTGTCCACAGACCAAGGGCAAAATCATTTAAAGCTGGTGCATAGAGACTCTGATTCAGTGGGCTGGGGGCAGGGTGGGGGCGATAACCCGCAGGTTCTCCACTCCCCAGGAACCTGGATCTACGTGTTCCTTGCACTGCCTGGAAGGACGTGGAGGGGTCCTGCCTCACTCTGTCCCACCCAGGGTTGGGGGTCCAGTCTCTGAACCCGCTCTGCACCTGGGCCTGGGGCCACCTGCTCACTGCCCCTCCCTAGAGGCCAGCTGGTGGGTAGATGCTTGGATGAAACCTGGCACAGAGCCTGGCACCATGTCACTGCTGCTATGAACTGGTCTCTGACTCTCTGTCCAATTGGAGCTCTGGCCTTGGACACACAGGCCGCTGGGGTGGGTGAGAGAGCCCTGGCTGGGCGCTGAGGGGCCTCTTCTGGTCCCTGATGCTCTGCCGGCCCTTCTCACCCTCTTGCTGGGCCCACTTCTCTTGGAAGTAAGCATGGGGGTTGCAGGAGGCCAGGTGGCCTCTAAGGGTCTTTCCTGCGGACAGTGGAGCCTCAAATGTGCTTTTCTACTCTGAAGGCCCTCCACTTTCCAAGGGAAGCTGTGGTCTCAGTGGTCAGGGCCCAAGCAGCTGGACTTCCCCATGGGCAACTGCTTGAGGGGTCAGGAAGTGGAGTGCTCTTTTTTGGGAGTGCCCCTCTGACCTCTGCCCTGTAGCCCCTGCAATAGTGTCCCAAAAACCAGGGCTAAGGGAAGAGTCTGAGAGAGGCCACCCCTTCATTTGTACCCCCTTCCTCCTTCTGAGGGGGCTGCCTTCTCACGCTGCGCCTCTCGCTCTGTCCTCTGCCTTTCCTCCCTTTGGGGACTGCTTCCTGTCATGAGTGGAGGGGGCAGCAGAACACTCTAGCTGCGGCATCAGGGGAGCAGGGGCTCAGTGCATCTTGGCCTTAGATATATCTCTGGTTTCTGAGCCTCAGCTGGCCCACCTGTAAAATGGGGGTGCAGAAGAGAGGGGTCTAAGGCACCCACTGGCCCTGGCACTCTACGGCTCCCGGGCTCAGTCTTGGCCCCCAGGCACTGAGCTGCTGCCTGCTGTTCCCTCTGTCAGCTGGTGACTTCCCTGGGAGCAGTACGTAGGAGGGCTAAGTCTCCAGGTACACAGAGCCTGCTTTGTCTCCTGCCTACACTCCACGGAAAGAAATTCACTCTTTCCTTACCCTCTTCCTCCTCCAGTAAGGGAACGGCCTTACTAGCGTGCATGACCATGAGTCACAGCGTGAATCCAGATCCGTAGGCAGACATTTAAAGGATGTTCCTTTGCCAGGCTGCCCCTGCCCCTGGGGACAAGTGGCCTCCAAGTCAGGTCGGCTGTTCCTGTGGACGCCTGGACCAGAATCCTGGGTGGGCTGCAGGCCGGGTTGCGGCTGTAGCAGGCTTGGCTGGGGCTGGGCGGCAATCAGGCTGTGTTGTGCGTGGCGGCTGGGAAGCAGGAGGGGCTTCAGGGGTGTGTCAACTGATTCTCGAGCACTCAGGAGGCTCTAGCTGTGCCAGAGTCCCACCCAGGGCTGGCCCAGGCCAGGCTGTGGGGGGAGGAGGAGAAGCTAGCGGGGTTCAGTGTAGTCGTCCTGGCCCCCAAATGACTAAAATAGCCGTCCTCGACATTGGTGCCGTGTCTGCATCTCATCGAGGCAATTTCCCACTTACAGTCTCGTCTGGGCATTAGAAGAGCCTTGTCGGGAACACGAGACAGGGAACGTGAGGCCCAGAAAGGGGCTGGGCAGAGCCCCGGTTACACAGAGTTGACTGAAGTGCGTCTGGCACCAACCCAGGCTTACAGTGAGTGATGTGATGCCTGTGACTCGGGGACGTTAGGAGACGAGGGCAGAGGAGCTGTGGGGTGGGCAGGCTGTGGGGCCTGGGCCCCAGCCCATGTGCTAGGGCTGCGGGGCACGGGCTCAGGGAGGCTCAGACCTCGTCCAGTTCCCTTTTCTGATTTCTCTGAACACTTGGGCCCCAGACACTCCCCGAGCCCCGGGTCCATGCCTGTGGGTGTGATGACTCAGGGCCTCTCAGCTCCCGCAGCTCACCCTGTGCCACGAGCAGGCCACCTGGCTGGCTGGATACCAGGTGTGGCTGAGGCAGCAGCCGTGGAGGAGCGTCTGGGGTCAGCGGTTGACAGGAGTGACCCAGGAAAGGAGGAAACAGGCAGGGCCGGGAGGGCACGGCTCTGGCACCAGGTGCCCAGTGCCCCTGGCCTTGGCGGGGGCCCAAGAGCGGCAGCTACAAGGACGCAGGGCCACGCCCAGCTCTGACGGCTCCAGGAATGAGCCCCACCCAGGCTGAGGGCAGCCCTGGGTCGGCAGCTCATCGGCACTGGAAATGAGAGAAAGCCCCTTTCAATCTCCCCACTCCTTCCTCCGTCCCTTCTGCCCCCCCCTTCTCTCTTTCCCCTCCTCCCCCTTCTTCCCTCCAGCTTCCTCGCTTCTCCCTTGACCTCACAAAGGACCACGTGAGGCACCCAGGATGAGATGATGACCCCAGACGGGAAAGGTGAGGCCCAGAGAGGGGCCGGGACTTGCTCGGGTCGCTTTCCTCCGTTCCTTCCACCTGTGTCCTACCGAGTAACGTCCTGCACCAGGCCTTCCCGAGTGGATTCTAGACCGGACACTGACATTTGCAAACCATGCGGCCCTGCTGGGGAGCAGAGCTCTCCCTTCGAGAGTAAATCCTGCCGTGGCCAGTTGCTGTCTGGGCGGCAGAGCTGCAGCAAGGGCCAGGAAGGGGTGAAAGGGTTCTGGGGCCGGGATGCGGCGGCCGTCGCTGTTCATGTCTCCATTTCCTCCTGGCCACTTCTATCCAGTTCACCTGACAGGCATACCCAGCCTGCTGCTCCTGACCAAGTGGCCCAGAGGCGGCCGGGTGAGGTGGGGTGGGAGGTTGTCGCCTACAGGAAACCCCGGTGGCCAGAGTGGTGGGGACAAAAGTGAGGAGCTGGTAGGCACACTCAGCCTGAAACGAACTTGCAAATTCGGGCCAAGAGTGACGCAGAGGCTGCAGGCAGCATCGGAGCCCAGCAGGCGCTACCAGCCCTGAGGTCGCAAGGGTGCCTGCATCACGGACCCCTGTCAGACGGCCCCTCTCTGCCTGCCTTGGCCGGCCTGGACTCCTGCCACTGCTGGCTGCCACTCTCCGCACGCGGCTTGATGTTCAAGGCAGGGGGTGTCCATCGTGGGCTTCCTGGCCTGCCCCCACACCAGGCCAGGAAAACCTGGAGGATTTGGGTGCAGGTGTCCGAGGCATCCACAGGGTTCCTGGATTTCTGCCCAGGCTCTCATTTCAAACGCGGATGCATTCCTATGGACCAGGCGCCTCCCCGAGCAGCCTCCCGTGGTGGGTAATTCTGGCCGAGGCATGTTCCTGGGTGCGGTGGCCTGAAACTTGGCTGCACGGTGCGCCATCTAGAGGGGACTAGTAAATGCTGCAACGAGGGAATCGACCTCTCAGCAGAGCCTCCCCGTCTGGGAAGGACCTGAGTCCCGAAGGTAGATGCGGGCCCACGTGTGACAGGAGAGGGACCTGGGAAGCGCAGCAAGGACAGGGCAGGAAGGACTGAGCCTGTTCGAGGAAGTGGGTGGGTAATTCCTAAACAGAGGCCCGCCTGAGCTGCTGCCCGGGGCTGTCCTTTCCACCCCAGGTCCAGCCTGCACCCCGGGACAAACAGTGGCAGACGAGCTGAGGTGTGGCAGACGTCCCCCGGACAGTGCTGTAGGGTCCTGTCACAGCAGCTGTGCCCTGGGCTTGGTCCCTTGAATAGGGGCTGCCTTTAGATCCCTTCCTAGGGGGCCTAATTCCCTCAGAAGGGCTCCCCTGCCCCCCGCGATGTACCAAGCAGATCTGGCTGGGCAGCCACTATCTTCCTTCGTAAGAACCAGTCACATCTACAGGTCACGCGGGAAGCTGGAGGAGGACAAGAGTGGCCAGTGCAGACCCCGCGGTGCATCCACGTACCTCGAGGCTTGTGGCTGTAATCGCAGAACTGGGCCCTTAAAGACCAGATTCCTGAATTTTATTTTTGTTCGGGTCACTGAGCGTCTGGGCTGTAAAGAACAAAAGGAACCCTGAGTGGAGTCCCATGGGGCGCAGAGCCCTGAGTGGGGTGAGTTCCATGACTGTCCTGGCGCGTTTCCTCTCCTCTCTGGCGGTCCCAGTCCCTCTTCTTCCTACTGCCTTTCCTCCCCATGCACCTGCTCTGATGGAAGTTTCTAGAATGTAATGCTCACCCCAACCTTGGAACCAGGGGGAAGCCCTTATCAGCCCATCTTCATCTTCCAGCATCCGCCTTCTTCACGGTGGAGATGGAGGGGCCACAGGGCAGGACGTCAGCAGTGGCAAGTAGTACCCTTGGCATTGAGGAAAATTTTGCAACCTTTAGTCAGTCCAACAAGCGTGCTCTGAGCAGCTCCATGCGCCAGGCTGGGCACAGACAGTGTTTGGGGCATGGCACGCCAGTTTGAGCAGCTCTGGGTCTAACCGGTAAGCATTCCGTTTGCTGGAGGGCACAGCAGGACAACAGGGCAGGAGGGTGGAGGACGCATTGTACAGTTTAGCAGGAAACAGGTGCCAGTTGCTTATTATTGGCAATAAGACACCAAGGAAATAAAAATCTGTTTATTCCAGCGTCTTCTAACTTTATTGTCCATGTCTATCAGTAAATGAATGTTGAACTCAAATCCTAGTAGGTGCACAGTTCTTTATAAATCACATACATGTACCTCTATCAGTTCACATCCTAAATATTAGCAAATTTTAATTTCTTTCCTTCTTTAGCTAAAAGACAAATATAAAAGGAAGCTTGACTCTCTTTTCCCCATACCCAGTGACTCATCCATGACAGCTGGTTTATAGAGCAAGTCAGACATGCCCTGGTCTCATAGCTGATCCCCTCTGAGGATGTCCAGACTGGCCTCACGCTGTCCTCCCGGCCGGCCTGTCCCTATTCCCAGCACGGCAGGAGTGGCGGACCTCTGTTCAGGGTGATGGGGAGAGCTGGGCTGAGGAACACCGGGATCCAGGGTCCTGAAAGCACCCTTGCTGTTCTTCTCTTTCGCTTGCTGTTCCCTGCGTCACACAGCAGGGCACAGGGCCCAGCCGCCCTGAGCGCCCATCTTGCTGCTTCTGCCCTGTGAAATGGGCCCATCGCCCTGCCTCTCATGCTGAAACCATCATGGGAGGGGAACTCATCACCCCAGATCAAGTCAGACGCCCACTGTTGCACAGGACGACTATAGCCACGGGGCAGAGGCTCAAGAGAACACCGCAACCTGTAGGGACACTTGTGTGTGGGGAAGAGGGGATTTTGGGAGAAGGGGTACTGTTCCTAGGCAGGTGGTCTCAGGGGGCTCCCACCGAGTCACACATCTGCTCATGCCACTCTGATTTCTCAGGCAAGGCTCTCTATGACCTGTGATGTTAGCCTTACTTTTCTTTACATTAAAAGAACTTTAACCCTGGGCTGGCCGAGTGACGCATTGGTTAGGAGTTGGGTTGGGATGCCAGCTCTGAGCAGCAGGGCTCCAGTTCGGATCCCACATGTGGGCCAGTTGACGCTGTGCCCTCTACAGCTAAGATGGTGAACAACAGCTCGACCTGGAGCTGGGCTGCCTTACGTCGCCGGCAACAGGGGCTGGCCGGCAGCTGGTGTGCACTTTCAGGAGCTGCCGTGAGCGGCCGTCCAATGGCCAGCGAGCAACTGCCTCACCCGGGAAGAGCACAATCATAACACCAACATGGGCCAGTGAAGCGACGTCCTCCACAACTAGACTGAAGAACAAAAGGACAGCAACTTGTCTGTTCCCCTCCTCCAATTCCCCAATAAAAATCTTTAAAACAAAACAAAACAACTATAACCTTTTTTATAAGGTAAAAAAACATGAAAAACTATCAGAACTAATAAGAGATTATTTCACAGTGGGGGCTGAATATGAAAGCAAAAATATTCAAATCCACTTACCTGAAACACATAGAAACAAAGCTAGTAAGGACGGGACAGACCCATATGAAGAAACGATAAAACAGTGCTAAGTTCATGACAAATATGGCTAGAGTCAATTAGGAGGGAGTTTTATTGGAGTAAAGTTGGTCAAGTAATTCACGTGACACGTGAGCCTTGAAAGACATTTCTGAGTTTCTTAACATACAAAATATTTCCAAAGAATTTCCTGTTATCCGTCTACTCAAAGGCAGCTACTGTTGCATTTGGGTGCCTTCCTGTGGTGGGCGTTGTGTGGTCATCCACCCCACCCAAACCCCATTTTTGTAGAGGTCATGGGATTTGAGACAGACTGACCCCACGTCCGGCTGCAGGTGTAGCAAGGCTCTCCTCCTTTACAGAGTGATTGCTTTAGGGGTGGAAGTAATCTGAGTCTAAACCAGGCCGTCCTGGCCACGTATGTGCCTGGCTCAGGCATGGCGCCGTCAGAGTGAAGCTTTGGGGAACAAAACTCTCACTCCCTTGGCTGTGAACAGGGGCAGCCCGTAGCCCTGGTGGCTGCTGGCAGCCATGTTGTGACTGAGGACAGCCAGCCTGAAGCCCACGTGTCCACACAAATGGGGAAGGTACAAGAACACTGCAGAGAAATGGTCTGCAGCCTGGGCTGAACTGTGTCAAAGGCTTTCTCAGACCTGGACTTTTCAGGTGCTGAACCAACGAAACCCCTTTATTTATTGTTTAAATCAGTTGAATCATGTTTTCTTCTTTTGGGAACATCTTAACTGAGGCAATAGCCTTCTAGAAGCTTCTTCTAGGTCTATATGTAAAGCCTATTCCAACAAATGTTGTAACCCACCTATTGCACTTAACAATATACTGTGAACAACTTTCTTTGTCAAAAAAAAAATCGATGTCATCATTTTTTTTTTTAAAGATTTTTATTGGGGAATTTGGGGACGGGAAACAGTCGCTGGGGAATTGGGGGAAGGGGAACAGACAAGTTGCTGTCGTTTTGTTCTTCAGTCTAGTTGTGGAGGACGTTGCTTCACTGGCCCAGGTTGGCACCATCATTGCGCTCTTCCCGGGCGAGGCAGATCAGTCTCCGGCTTCTGGACGGCCGCTCACGGCGGCTGCTGGCCGCTCACGCTGGCTGCCGGCTACACACGGTAGCCCATGGCAACCCATTGCAGCAGGGGCTGCAGCCTACGCCATCACCGGAGACTCACGGCAGCCCAGCTCCAGGTTGAGTTGTTGTTCAGCATCTTAGCTGTAGAGGGCGCAGTGTCACTGGCCCTCATATGTGGGATCTGAACCAGGGCCCTCTGGCGTCCCAAGCCAGCTCTTAACGAATGCGCTACTTGGCTGGCCCTGATGTCATCATTTTTAATGGTTGTGCTGGGTTACGATGGCTGTCTCATGATTCATTTACAGTCAAACATTTCTATTGTTTCCAATTTTTTACTGTTTTCCATAATGTTAGAGAGTGTATCTGTGGGTGTGTATCTGCTCACTCGTCCAACTATTTCCTTAGGATAACTCGTAGGAGAGGAATTGGAGGGTCAAAGGGTGTGGGTGTTCATAGGGCTTTTGACAAACTGCACTTCACAAACGTGACCCCAGTTTGCATTCCTATAATCAGCGTGTCCACTTCCTGGCACCATGTCCACTTCCTGGCGCTGTAGACCAATGTCATCCTTTTTCATCTTTTCCGGTCTACGGATAAGTGGTATTTCATTTATTTTCTCTTTAAAAAAATTACTGAAAAGTCCCATTTTATTTGTTCATTTACCACTTGTATTTCTTCTTTAACTAAGTCTTTTGACCTATTTACTCAAACATTTAAAATAGGTACTTAATTTTAAAAATCAGACTGCTTCCTATTGGGGCCTTTTACTTCCTTTTTTGTAAGATTTCCATATATTAACCTTGTGTCAGACATGGTACATATATTTTGTCCAATTTAAAAAAATTAACAAATGGGCCGGCCGAGTGGCTCAGCTGGTTAAGAGCTCGCTTGGGACGCCAGCTCTGAGCAGCAGGGCTGCAGTTCTGATCCCACATGAGGGCCAGTGATGCTGCCCTCTATAGCTAAGATGGTGAACAACAGCTTGACCTGGAGCTGGGCTGTTGTGAGTCGCCAGTGATGGTGTAGGCTGCAGTGGGGCTGCAGTGGAGCTGCAGCGGGCAGCCGTGAGCTACGTGAGCGGCCGGCAGTGGGAGAGATCTGCTATGAGCCGCAGTGAGCAGTCGAACAATGACTGGTGACCAATTGCCTCACCCAGGAAGAGCGCAATGATCATATCAACATGGGCCAGTGAAGTGACGTTCTCCACAACTAGACTGAAGATTAAAGGACAAAACAGGAATTTGTCTACCTGTCTGTTCCCCTCCCCCAATTCCCCAATAAAATCTTAAAAAAAAAAATTAACAAATAAGTTAACATGTTAGGTCGGCAAATCTATCAGTTTTTCTCAACATGGCTCCTGCCTTTGGGAATGTGGTGGACATGGGCTTCCTCCCAGCGTCCATGCCACCCTTCCCTGGTTGGCATCCTGTGACCTCAAGGTGTCACTGTCCAGCAGCTGTATCAGACCTTCTCCAAACTCAGTCACCTCTGGGCTTGTTCAGCTACGGAAGCCAAGAAATTCCCTTTACAGTGTGACAAGGACAAAATGCTGAGATGCTCTGAATTAATGACAGCAGGCTGGAGGGGGGACTGAAGAGACAGACAAGGTTAATCAGTTAACAGCTGCAGGGCAAAACCAACAAAACACTGCTTACATTCCTGAGCGCCTGTGGAAACTCCGAATTAACTTCCAGGTGGCTATTTCCACGATTAGAGAGTCTGGCCGGCCACCAGGTGCCGCGCCATTGTGCTTCCGTATGAACTTGGACTGTTGGCCGCAGAATCGGACATTTCTCCCTTACGGACTCTGAGCCTATCCCAGAACTAGCCCCGCTTCACCTCCTCCCACCCCCTCAATTCTTTAAAAATTTTTTTTTTCAGATTTTATTGGGGAATTGGGGGAGCTAACAGCGTTGGGGAATCGGGGAAGGGGGACAGACAAGCTGCTGTCCCTTTGTTCCTCAGTCTAGCTGTGGAGGACGTCGCTCCACTGGCCCATGTTGGTATTGTGATGATTGCGCTCTTCCCGGGTGAGGCAGTCGCTCGCCAGCCATTGGACGGCCAATCACGGTGGCTCACGGCAGCCCACGCCAGCTGCCGGCTGCTCATGCTGGCTGTCGGCCACTCACAGTAGCTTATGGCAGCCCACTGCAGCCCCACAGCAGCCTACGCCGATGCCCGTGCCTCAAGGCAGCCCAGCTCCAGGTCGAGCCACCATTCACCATCTCAGCTGTCACTGGCTCAGGTGGGATCCGAACTGGCGGCCCCACCGCTCAGAGCTCGTGCTCCCAATCCAACTCTCAACCAAGGAGCCACTCGGCTGACCTGCTTCAATTCTTTTAAAACAACTTATATCTTTCTTGTCCAAACTCATTGTATAAAAGAGCCCTACTACTGGTGGTTTAGACCGCATGCCCCCGGACCTGGTCCTTTTTCTGGCTAGCACGTGGCTCAATAAGCCATTTCTTTCAGAAAAGCTTTCGGCCTCAAAGGATTGTGTAAGCAGATCTGAGCTGGGTTTTGTCCTTTTTGAAACTACCAATGTCCTAACTCTCGCAGAATTTAGTACCAGGAAGTGGGATGTTGCTAGGGGCAGACCTTAAATTCTAGAAATGGCTGAATTGAGTTAGAGGTGGGGGGAAAGGGAAGGGAGAAGGACCCCGTCTCTCATGGGGAAAATTGGGAACCTTTGCTCTGTGCCATGAATTGTGGTTGGCTGAGTAATGGCCCCCAAAGATCTCCTTGCCCAATCCCCTAGAACAGGGGTCGGTAAACTGCGGCTCGTGAGCCACATGAGGCTCTCTGGGTATGTTCCGTCTTAAAAGTTTGCCAACCCCTGGAAGAGCCAATCCTGTCCCTCACAACAATTTAAAAATTATTTGAGGGCCATAAATATATTTTCCCATAATCTCCATTATGTGAATAATATCCTTTACAAGTTTCATAAATGAAACTGTGATCGTTTTATTTTCATTTTCAATTTTACTTCAGAGCCACACGTACGTACCCAAAGAGCCGCATGTGGCTCGCGAGCCGCGGTTTGCTGACCCCTGGCGACTCTTCCCTGTCTCAAAAGTTTGCCGACCCCTGGTCTAGAACCATGACTGTTTCCTTATACGGCAAAAGGGAGCTTGCAGGTGTGGTTAAAGGCCCTAAGATGGGGAGACCCTTCTGGATAACCTGGGCAGGTCCCTGTAAGAGGGATCCCGGAGGAATCAGAGTGAGAGAAGATGATGTGATAAATTAGGCAGGGGTTGGAGTGTCCAGCTTTCAAGATGGAGGAAGGGGCTGCAAGCCAAGGAATGTGGACGGCCACTAGAAGCTGGAGAGACCAGAGCAGCCTCTGCTCTGGAGCCTCTAGCCAGCGGTTCTCAACCTTTCTCAGGGGTCACCTAAGACCATCGGAAAACACATATTTTCGATGGTCTTAGGAACCGAGACACCGCTCCTCTATCCGTCTCCAGGCCCACATGCAGATACGCCCACATACGAGTACCCGGCGACCCCTGTGAAAGGGTCGTTCGACCCCCAAAGGGGTCGCGACCCACAGGTTGAGAACCGCTGCAGTCTAGACGGAACGCAGCCCTGACCACGCCCTTGACGGTGACCTACTGAGGCTGATTTTGGACTTCTGACCTCCAGAACTGTAAGAGAATAATTTATGATGTTTTCAGCCACTTAGTTTGGGGTAATTTGCCACAGCAGCACTGGGAGGCTAATACAAACATAATGTCACCTCTTTACCTGGGGCCATGGGCTATGTGCCTGTGAGACTGAAACACCAAGAGAGTCAGCGGGGAGCCTCACAACGCAGAGGCGTCGTGGCTGACTCACTGAGGTCCCATGAAAGACACTGAGACATCATAAGTCTGAAACTGGCCCACCTGAACTCAGAGGAGCCAGAAAATGCCGCTTTTTAAAGAACTGAATAATCAGGTGTTTAGTAGAGGCGAAGAAAACAAAGCCTTTTCTCCAAGCTACGGTTATGAGAGCTCAGCTGGCAGGCTGGTGACTTAGGAGGGGAACATCCTGGGGTAGGAGCCCAGAGGATGCCCAGCTCAGCCCAGCGCAGCCCAGCCCCAGGCCCGTCTCCAGCACATCCCCAGACGCATGTCTCCCTCAGACAAAGAGGACATGCCTCCTTTTTGTGGACAGCTGGGATGCAGACTGTAGCAAAGCACATAATTGGCATTTCATCACCCGAGGCTATTTCAATGTCCTCACAGCAGAAAACAACAAACTAAGAGGGTGGGGAGGGGATGTTTAGGCAGAATAGCGGGCCCTACTGCTGCTAGGAGACAGAAATTTCTAGTTTAAATTCTACCCACGAAGTAAGGTTTTTGGCTGTGGCTCCCAGCCCTTAGAATTGACTAGAAACAAATGGGCTGAAACTTACTAAGATTTTAGGGTGGCTGTGTTGGTAGGGAAATCTCAAGCCTGGCTGCCCATAGCTCGGCCCCCAGGCTAACCCCCCAGGCCTCCAGCCTTGGCCATTGGGAACTGAGCTGCTGAAGTCCTGCAGCTCCCAGAAACGACATCCTCCCCAGTCCCATCTCAGAAGTGGCCGTGGAGGACAGGGACAAAGGAGAGCCAGAGTGCTGGGGGCTGACCAAGGAGCCAGGAGCGCACCTTCTCTCTCCCCTGGTCCAGGTGGGCACTATGTGTGCTCTGGGCCATTTTGCGCCGGGGTTTGCTTCCCTTTCCCCCTTCCAAAGCCGTAGTTTTTCCTGGTAAGTGGATGACTCAGTCCGAGATCATCTGACCCTGAAAGGCTCCATCTGACCCCAGCAGAGAGAACATCACCTCACCCAGGTGTGGGGGGCCTCAGTCAGAAGACCACAGCTGGCTTCCTACAGGGGCGGGACCACACACGAAGGTGTGGCCAGCTGTGAAGGGGAAGGGTGGAGGGGAGAGTGTTGGCAGCTGATGGCTCAGAGGTAAGTCCCTCCTTGGGAACTGCTCTCAGCTGCAGGGTGCTTCCTTTCTCCGTTATGCATCTCCTCCCAGGGGGCAGCCCACAATCAGTCACTGCTCTGCGCAGCAGCGTTAAGGCTCCACCCACTTGTCTCGATGCAGGACATCTCTGGAGCGCCATCCCTAGGGTTTGCCTCATGCTCCATCACAGCCCATCACAGTTCAACTTCTCCCCTGTAAGCCACCTGCATGCAGATATGTCTCTCCTTGTTTCCTGCGAACCCTACAGCACAAATCTAGCCTTACTAAATACTAACGTGTCATCCAGCACTCTGGTTTTCTCGTCTCCTTGCTTCAGCAATGACTTTCCTTTGCCTGGAATGACTTCTTGCATTTTTGCCTGGTCACACCTACTCAACCTTAAACAATAGTCACAAAGCTTATCAGTCGTTCTGACTCTAAGCCTCTCCATGAATATTGTCCATGCATCCCTTATATTTGTCTTTTCCAAAAAGAGTGTCAAGTAGCTCAGTGCATAGCCTAGAAGAGCTCCATAATTATATTTTAATGTGCTATGAAACAATTTATAAGTGCAAAAAATCATAAAGAATATAACAAAAACTGAATACATCCACTGCCTTAAGAAATAAAACATAATAACATAACTGAACTCCTTGTGACGTCCTTATTGATCTGCGGCTTCGCCCTTAAGGGGACCCGGGGCCAGACCCAGGCCGCCGCATTTCCCCCGCGACGCCTCTTGGCGTCGCCCTTTAATGTCGTCGGGCGCCCCGCTCCGTGCGTCACGCGCTCCTGGGACGGAGGCGGGACTTCCGAGTGCGCGGAGACACAACTTCCGGAGGGAGGCGGAAGAGCCTCTCGGCTCTGAGCTCGGGAGTCCCGGGACGGCGGAGGGGCCACCCGGGGTACAGCGAAGGGCCGCCGGGGCGGGCCAGCAGCGCTCGGGGTGTCGGGGCCGCAGGTCTGAGGGATGAAGAGCGGCCATGGCCAGCGACGGGGCCAGGAAGCAGTTCTGGAAGCGCAGCACCAGCAAGGTCCCGGGCAGGTGGGTGTGACGGGGAGGACAGGGTCGGGGTCAGGGGTCAGGGGTCAGGGGGGGCGCGGCGGCCTGCTGGGCTGCGGGTCGAGCCCCGGCCTGGGGTGGGGTGGCCTGGGCGCTGAGGCGCCCGCCCGGGGGTGGGAGCGTGAGGTCTGGGAGACGGCAGTGGCTTCACGTAGGAGCGAGGCTGGAAAGGAGGCGGGGAAGCCGCCGGCAGGTCTGTCCCGAGCCTGGCGGGCTGCCTTCCGCGAACCCCCGGGCTCCCTGGGGAAGCTGCCAGGCCGCGACTCGGGTCGTGGTGCGAAGAGCTCGGTGGAGTCCGGACACGGGCCGCGACAGGCCGTGCCTGCCGGCGAGATGGGCGTCCGCGCGGGGCGCGGCGGCTCTGACCCGCTTGACTGGCCTTGTCCCTCTTGCGGGGGCTGCTGCGTGTGCTTCGAGCGAGGAAGGGGCAGTGAGGCTCCCGGCGAATTTCCATGTTCCCGCTTTTGGCCTCAAAACCAGCCCCTGTCTTGAGTCAGCAGCAGGAAGCAAAAAGTTAAAAAAAAAAAAAAAGAGAAATTTAAGTGACTGCGGTGACCTGGGTGCACCCTGGAAGCTGTACGGCTCCAAAGTCCTCGCCTGGTTGGCGTGTCCCTGAGCTCTGGCCGGCAGCTCTTGGTGAAAATAGATTAGAAGATAAACTTCAGGATTTCTAAACACCATTTGTTCGGTTTGGAAACCGAAGCCCGAGATACTGAAAATTGCGAATTACAGTATTAAAATAACCCTTTGTAGAATCATTCACAAAGCACGGCTTCCTCATGCGAGTTGCGTGACACACACCGTTGTTTGAGGGGTAGAACTGTAGACACTGGGATTCACTGTGTCCCGCCAGAAGCGAGACCTGGGAGTTAGCGGGAGGGAGTTACGGGCAGCGCAGACGCAGCGATTTTGGGGGTGGGGGTGGGGGACGGTCACCAAAAGTGGCCGAAGACCCTATTTTACTCTATAGGATTGAGTTTGATTGAAGAACAAAAACTTTCACCAAAACCAACGTCCAAGACGATGTGAAAACTCTGGAATGGCGGCGCATAGGCGTGCCCCTCGTAGTGCCAGGGACCCTCGCTCCAGACATGGACTCCGGAGAAAAGGAGCCACGTGGGAGTAGAACTTCTGCATGTTGGTTTTAGACCTTGGGATTTGGTTCCTCCTCAGTCTAAATAAGCTAATTCTTAACAACCAACCGAGATACAAGGATATTTGAGCTCCTGTATGAAGTTATAATGGTGAATAAACCTTTGGATTGATGACTGTGTCTCTTGGTAATTTGCCCTTGGTTTGGGTTCAATAATGTGCCCCCAAATTTCACGTCTATCTGGAACCTGTGAATATGACTTTATTTGGAAATAGGGTCTTTGCAAATGTAACCAAGTTAAAATTAGGTCGTACAGTTTTAGAGTGAGCCCTAGTCCAGTGACGGGGGGTCCTTAGAAGAGGAGGGACAGACGTAGGGAGGATGGCATGTGAAGAGGGAGGCGGAGATGGGGGCGGTTTGTCTATCAGCCAAGGGATCCTGGAAACCAGTGGAAGCCGGAGAAGCGAGGAAGGGTGCTCCTCTGGACACTCCAGAGGGAGCGCGGCCTTGCCGATGGCTTCATTTTGAGCTTCTAGCCTCCGGAGCGGTGAGAGCGTTGTCACAAACACAGGAAACTAGTACAGCCGTCCACTTTCTCCTGTGAGACTTGCTTTTTCCTTTGATTTTGGTGTGGTGCTGTGTCTTCGGAGTTTCTGAGCGCAGCTCCCGTGTTCCAGTTGCGGAGTGGCGGTGGAGTCTTGGAGAACTGTTAGAGGCCGTCCGTGCGGAGAGCAGGCCCGCCAGAGAGGCCTGCACAGCTGCTGTGTGCCGCCTGCCTCCTGTGGCCTTGCCGCTGGCAGTGCCGCTGTTTCAGGTGACAGGAGGAGCTGCAAAGGTCTGTGCTTTCTCCTACTGGGAGACCATGGCGACCACTCGCCTTGTACCCAGTCTTGACCTGCACAAGGGCAGTGCTGTCAGGGTCCTGGCCAGACTTGGGCTTTTCCAGTGCTTTCAGTTCTTCCCATGATTGTTCGACTGTTTTTTTGAGTGTGGACCTCAACCCAGAGGAACTCAGAGGAGGAGGAATGCACCTACCACAAAGCACATAACTTAAGGGTTTTTTATGTAGGCAACCTTTAATAATCAGTAATTCCTTAATGATAATTCCCACATGGTACTTCCTTGTGCCACTCATGGCTGGTGGTCACTGAGCACTTACAGCTATTCTTGATGCTGTACAGTGTACAGTCTCCCCAGCATTTTAGAATTCACAAAACACGTGCTCTGTCTTCCACGTGATGCTCACTGAGACAGCCCTGGTTTAAGAGCCCCGAAACACCGTGCTGAGAAGCGGAGGTGTTCTGGTGTGATGCCTAAGGCCTGACCCCGGCGTAGTTCTTCAGCCGTATCTCCCACCCCCCGTGCTTGAACTTCACCCTGAGTGGTGCCGATGGACTTGCAGGTTTCTTGGTGGGCATGCTGTAGGATGCTTCTGTCAGTTGCTTGCTCTCAGAGCCTCCTTTATGCCTGGTCATTATTACTATTTGAATTTTTAAAATTCACCTCCCTCGCACTTCCTTGCAAAGCCTTGCCTGTTTTCATGCAGTCTGGACTAACGTGCCCTTTTTTGCACCAGACTTAAGTTCGTTGGTTTTTGCTGCGTTCCTTTACTAGACGGTGAGCTCTGCCAAGTTCAGGGCATGTGCCTTCCTCATCTTTGCATTGTTAGTGCTGATAAATGGTGCTTGATCAAAACTATCTTCCAGATTAACCTAGACGGAATAAGTCACTTGGCCAAGGTCTCACGCTGCCTGAGAGGTGGTCTTGCGTGTAGACCCCTGTCCTCTGCACACCACGGCTCTTAGGTTGTGTGTGTGCCTGGTGCTTTCTTAGACATTTCTTCTATGGACAAGGCAGGATGTGTGGAAAGACCTCTGATGGGAGTCCGTGGTCTGGGTTTTAGCCTCTGTCACTGGGTCGTGTTGCTCCTGGCGCTGTCAATTCCTGCATGTGTAACTGGAGGGAGCTGCATTAGACGGAAGTGGCTGTGACCTGCAGGAGGACGTTTGTTTGGCCTCATCTGATTCTTTCTGATGAGAATGAGAGAAGAAGGCCTCTTGGACATTTGGAGAGTTGGATAATTTGTTCGTTCTGTAAATGTTCATAACCCATACCGTGTGCCGGTAACAGTTGCAGGTGCTGGAGACGGATCAGTGGAGGACGCAGACCCAGATCTGCGCTCGCACAGAGCTCGCGGTAGAGAATACCTGAGCGAAGCAGAGCGTGAGCTGTTAGAAGGTGACAACTGCTCTCAGGACGAAGCAGGGAACTGCGCACTTGGAAGCAGGTGCATGGGAGGGTTTCATGGTGATCGAGTGGCCGGGGACCCTCACGGAGGAGGTGACATTTGAGCAAGATTTGCAGGAGGTGAGGGAACAGGCCCCCCTGAGTGATGGGGGCGAGTGGTCCAGGCAGAGGACTAGCCAGTGCAGAGGCGCCGGTTTGGGAGCGGAGATGGTGTGTTTGAGGAGAAGAGCAAAGGGGTCATGAGAGCCGAGGGAGAGGGAGAGCGTCTGGGGCCCCGGGCCCGGGGGTGGGCCTCGCGGTCACAGTGAAGACATGGACTTTCAGTCTTTTATCCTGAGTGAAGGGGCCCCTGGGAGGCTTCTTGGCAGAGGAGTGGTGTGACCTGCCTTGGGTGTGGCAGGATTACCTGGGCTGCTGTGTTGAAGGCAGTTGGGGGCTGAGAGGGCAGAGGCAGGGAGGCCAGTTAGGAGGCTGTTGTGACATTCAGGTGAGAGACGATAGGATGGCGGGCTTGATAAGAATCAGCAGGTGGGGGATAAGAATCAGAAAAGGGTCAGCATCTGTCCAAGTCTCTGGGGCCTGTTCTTTCTTGAGCCACCCACTGGCTCGGCCCCCCAGGGGCTGTGGCTTCTGCAGTGCAGTTGGCGTTCTTGCCACACTTCACTTGAAATGCCAAGACAAAATCCTAGCACACTGGGTGTGAGAACAGACAGCCTTTCAGTGGGTCCCGTTCCTGCTATGTTAGCGCTGCCTGGCAGTGTGCTCTGCTGACGGAGGGTATGCTGGCAGCTGAGGCAGTGAGCATTGACATTTGTAAGTGGGATGGTGGCAAGAAAGGCCCAAATGGAATGTGGCAAGGCTGTGGGTGCCTGGGGTAGAGCTGGCGTAGAAGGCAGCCCACGGTGGCGTGGTTGTGACAGCTTTCAGCTTATAGCTGTCAGAGCAATGAGGAGTCTCTGAGCCAATGAGACTGTCAGCTCAGCAGGCCACCATCACTCCTCATCGGAAGGAGAGCAGTTGTTGGGGGTAATTCATTCATTCAGACACTACTTAGGAGCACCTTCCTGGTGCCAGGGGCCATGCTGAGCTGTGGCTTTCAGAGACCAAGGCTGAGGAGACAGTAAGCACATAGATATGTAAATAGTGCCCTTTCTCCTGGCAGGGGACACACCCTGCTGGGAGACCAGTGGCCCTGGGGGCGGGGAGCCATGAGGCGGTGTGTGAGATGAAGGTCGGGAGCACCCAGCACCCAGGGCTGTGAGGGCTGTGGAGGAGATTTGGGGTCCTACGAGCCATGGGAAGGCACGGAAGGGTGGCACCACGGTCCTATTCATCCTCCTGGAAGAAGGCGACAGAGGAAGTGGGCCCTGGACGGGGAATATGAGGGCAGCGGCGGTGGGGTCGGACAGGAGGGGACAGGTTCAGGGCCTGTGGAGGAGGAACGTGCAGGATTCACTGATGGGCTGGATGTTGTGGGGTGAGGGGATCACCAGGGTTCCGGCCTGAGGGGTGTGGTGTGGTAGGCAGAATAACAGCCGCCTGGAGATGTCCACGTCCTCATCCCTGGAACCTGGGAAACGTCACGTTACATGGCAAAGAGGAATTAAGGTTGTTAATCCGCTGACCTTGAGATGGCAGGTTGTCCTTGGGTCGTCTGCTGGAGCCAGTGGAGTCGCAGGAGCTCTTAGAAGTGGTCAGAGGGAGTCGTCATGGGAGCCATCTGGTCTGTGCTTGTTGGTTCTGACGATGGAGGAAGGGCTGTCAGCCAGGGGCTGCTGTGGCCTCTAGAAGCTGGGACCGGCCTCCTGCGTCCAGCCAGTGGGGACCTCGGGCCTACACCCGCAAGAGACTGAATTCTGCCAAAACCTGAACAAGCAGGAAACGGATGCTCCCAGAATTGCATCCCAAGATGAAGGGAGCTGGCTGACACCTGGACGCTAGGAGACCCAGCTCAGACCTCTGACCGGAACTTTAATAGATGTGCCACTGAGTTTGTAGTCATTTGACCCAGCAGCCGCAGAAGAGGAGGGTCAGGGAAGCGTGCCTGCGGCATGTTGGATGGAGAGGGGTGGCAGGTAGCCCTGCACAGCCCTGCATTTGAACGTGGATGGGGTACTTCGTGGGTGGGCTGGCCCCTCACCGGTAACCTCTGCAAAGTGCATTTAGTCCCAAGGGACTGGGACTAAGCTGGGAGGATCCTTCCTGCGTCCCCTGCCCCCTGCGCTGGGTCCCAGGCACCACGAGGAGCCTCTGCCTCTTTTCTCAGAAGCTCTGAGCTGCTGCCCCACGATCTCTCTTTTGCGTTTTTATAAACCTGTTTGTTTCCTTGCTTGTGTTTTTGAAGCGGCTCTTTGGACTGAGTGCCTCTTTGTTTCCATTTTTCTGTGGAGCCGGGGAGTCTGTGCCCTGCCTGTGCTGGCGTGTTTTCTGGGGCTGGGTTTCTCTGGTCGCCGTCTGGGAGTGGAGATGGCCATACTGTAGCTTGGAAGCACCAGTGGGTGGGTTTTTGCTGTATTCATGGTTCTTTGTGCTTGTTTGTTTTTCCGTGGCCACATTTTTATGTTATTCAGTGCCTTTTATTTTGTCTGGAAACAGTTTGAAAATAAATTTTATGTGGATCGTGTCCCCCTCCTACATATTTGTCTAATGTAGCAAATCTAGACTCTTTTGGGTGAATTTTAAGTGAGGACGAAAATGATTTTTGAAAAATAAATTCCTGATGATTTTGGATTTTTTTTTTTAAATTTTAAAAATAAGAACAGGAGGAAGTATCCACTTCCTTGCCCGTGAAGGCAACATCAAGGTCACAGATGGAAGTGAGTAGAGCATGTGTTGAGAGCCCACTTCTCTGGCTTTCTGTTCTCCAAACTGCCCTGGTGGCCTGGCCTGAGTGTGGCTCGGACAAGGGTGGTGGCACAGTGAGGGGCCAGTGGGCGACCTCCGCTCCCTCCTCGCCCACTCCAGTAGGCTTCGTCCTCTGCTGGCCACTCGTCAGCTCGTTGGCTCCTCAGTCCACCAGGCCTCCTGAGGACTGGCCCCTGCAGGCCCTCGGGTCCCTGCGGACTGCTGGGCGTGGGCCGTGCCATTGTGCTGGGCCCCGGGAGGCTGGCTGACGGCCTGGTTCTTTCCCTGAGGAGCCCAGGGAGAGCTGCTGTGAATGATTGTCCCAGGGCAGGGCAGGGCAGGGCAGAAGGGAGATGGCACGGGCCTGCAGTGACCCGCATACCAGTGAGCGCTTACTGCGTCCCTTGTGCTGGGCGCGTCACACGCAACAGCCCCTTGGTCCTCACAGCCTGGGGCACTGCTGGTCCCCGTTGTGCAGACGGGTCTGAGACTGCAGCCGGTGGCAGAAGTGGGCCTGCCCCAGGGGTCTTGACTCAACCTGCGGCCCGACCCGGGCTCCTCCGGCTGGGAGCTGGGGACATGCTTCCTTTGCGCCTCAACTCCCGCATCTCTGGGGGCTCCTTAGGGGTGAGATGAGCAGCTTCTTTTATGTTCACCCTGATGTTCCCCTTCGCAGGCGAAAGGCGGGGTCAGGGGTCCCAAAGGGAGCGGGCAGTCTGGCTTCTTCCTGTTGATGGGGCCCTGCGCCATGGGGAACTTTCGTTTTGAGTATCCCCAGTCTTTTTGTTCCCCCATTCTGAGGTGCTGTTCCTGTTTTCTGGGGATTTACATGAAAATTTCAGCTCGAGTGCCCAGGGTGAAAAGGCGCATGTAACCTCAGTGAGTTTAGTCGGCTTGAACCGCCCTGGAAGCCCCTGGTGCCCCCTTGGGAATGAGGACTGAACACGTGGTCCTGTCACTGATCGGGCATGCAGGGGGCGCGCGCCAGGCACGGTGGCAGACCTTCACGTTGTGCGTCTGTCTGCACACACAGCAGTCGGGAGGCTGAGGCTTTGCCCAGGGCCCCCGCAGCTCCGCAGAGTGGGCCGGCTTGGACCTCAGGCGCCTGTTCAGGCCACAGCCCGTTCTGGCTGCACTGCCCGGACCTTTCTGGGCCCGTATCCCCGTGGGCCCCTTCCTGCGTGTTCTTGCTCATCCTGGGGCCCCCAGGATCTGGAGTTCACCGGCCCTTCCAGGAAACAGTACTGGCCCTGTTGTGCACACTGCCCGGGCTGGCGTGGCCATTATCTGCCATCTTCCTTCTCACACAGACTGCGCACTTGAGCTTGGCCGTGCTGCTGGGAGCTGGACCTCCTTGATACAACCTTAAATGTGCCACATAGCGGTTGTCCACCTGTTTCCTCAGACATCTTGCTGCAGGGTTTGAAATGAGCTTTCTTTCCATAAGCATTTCTACTGAACTCACAAACGAGGCTTGCTGGTTGTGACGCTTACATCTGGAGAGACACACGATATTTGATCCCTGTTCTCTGGGTGAGCTCCTGATCTTGGCCTCCGCCTGGTGACAGACTGTCCGAGGGTGTGGGCACAGCACGCGTGGAGGCACGGGGCAGAGGACAGGGCCTTGGAAAGGGGACCAGTCCGTCGGCGTCACCACGGACCTTGGAGGCTGGTGGCAGTCCCGTAGGGAGTACTCAGCGTGCCTGCCTCTCTTGTTTTCCCGTGAGCATGTGTGCAGGTGCTGAGGCCGGCCAGTTGGTGGGACTGTGCGTTGCACTGTTGGGTGGGAAAGAAAACGGGGGCAGGGGGCTGGCCATGCTGCTTTCAGCTCAGACGGCGTCTGGGAGGAAGAACAGGTGGGAGAAGATGAGCTGCAGCTTTATGGGGTTTATCGTCTGGTGAGGCTGTTTCCCCTCCCGGCCCTCCTAGGGCTTTGGGACCGGTTTTATGGGGGGGAGCACAGAACGCCACCTCTTCTGTCTCGGAAATAAGCCTGCCTCTGCCGTGACAGTTCCCAGGTTGGTCGTGCTGTGGGTTAGACAGGGAGGGACGGTTCACCGAACGGCTTAGAGAGACATGTGGGCTCTGGACCCATTTTGTTTTCTCTTTAGAATTATCCTCTATCTTGCGTTAATGTTCTGTTCCAGAACCAGTCCCTAAAGCCATCGTGGCATTTACTGTCCCAGCCAAATGTGATTTCACAAAACATCGTGATTTTGAGTAGCTCTGACAGGACGGGTCAAGCAGAGGCGCCGCGGGAGCTCTTTAGAGGGCGGATCTTGTTGTGTTGTCGTGAGTCCTGAGAGAGCTGCTTTGATCATTGGAACTTCACTCCTTCAGGTTTAAAAGGCTTAATCATTCCGGTATTTGCGTGGTAAGGAAGAGAGCCTTAAACGTAGCGGGCATTGATGGGGTGCCTTCTGTGTGCATTCCAGGCCCTGGGTGTGCAAAAGTGAATGGGCTGTGATCCCTGCAGGGAGAGGCCTGCCTGGTATTGGGGAGACAGAAGCAGCCAGGAACCCCACCGCATGGCTTGAGATGTGCTGTCAGAGGGGGGATGAGGAGAGGCCTCTGGCAGCGTGGGCTGGGGTGGGAGATTCCAACAGAGGGCTAGGGTGACTTCAGACCGTCCATTCCTTTAGACACTTATTTGGGTGTGTAGACGGGCTGGGGCTGGGCCTTCTGGGCAGTCAGGGTGGCTTGAAGGAAGGCCTAGATGAGGAAAAGGTGGACAAGAGAGAGAAGAGCCCTACCTACAGGGATCTGACCAAGGGGAGAAGGATGGTCGGATGGAGAGGGCTGTGGGCCGCTGCGATGGGGAGTGTGCCGGCCCAGCCTGGGGTGCTGGGTGTGAGGGGAAGGGAGGGCAAAGCACCTGAAAGGTTCCAGTTCCCCAAGGGCAGCAGGCAGACCTTGCAGACTTGAGCTGGGAACTAGCTGTAGGGGCAGCTGGGCAGGCTGCTGCAGCTCTCCCTTGGGGACGGCGACAGAGAGGAGGGCGTAGATGTATGAGAGGTTTTGGGGTCCTGGAGGACGTGGAGTTGGGTTGAATGTGGGTGGTGAGCGTCAGGGAGGGGGCAAGGGTTGCCTTGTGTTCTTGGAGATCAAGTCACAGAAGGAGTGGATGACATGGTTGGCGGGGAGGAATGGAGCTCTGGTCCTGGAGGTGTGGACAGCAGGTGGGCCCAGGGAGGGCCAGGAGGGCCTGGAAGAGGGTGTAAGGGAGCGGCACGAGGCAGGGCGAGCCCATTGTTTTGTTCCTGGGTGACGGTGGTGATATTGCTGTCCAGGGGCGGGACAGTGAAAGTAGGTGTGAGGCATGGCATTTGGGGCAGAGCTGGCTTTTGGGACGGACTCGGTAGTGTACGTGGCGCGTGTGTGGCCGAGAGCTGGCAGTGGTGCCAGAGGCAGCTGTTTGAAAATCGTTTACCCAGAGATGGTCAGTAGTCAGGAGAGAGCATGGCTTCCCCAAAGTGGGGAGGGGGCGGGATTGAGGACTGGCTTTGGGGAGGGAGGCAGGAACCACAGAAGGGCCTGAGGTGCAGGCTGGCAGAAACGGGGTGAGAGGGTGAGGGAGGGAGACGGGCTCAGTGCGGTGAGTCCAGAGGTGAAGTCCGGAGAAGCCACAAGGAAGAGAGAGGTGAGGACATGGGACTTGTCATGCCTGGCTGCCCGGCTGGCGAATTGTACTTCTCCGTGTTAATTTCAAAAGGGTTCCTTTTCCTTGTTCATACTTTATAAGTTTTCTATAATAAACACATTGCTTTTCAAATTGTGATGTAATGGACACACAACGTTATATTAGTTTTAGGCGTACAACATAGTGATTCGATATTTGTATAGTTTTGTGAAATGATCACCACAGTGAGTCCACTTAACGTCGTCACCTCACACAGTTACAATTTTTTTTTCTTGTGATGAGAACTTTTCAGATTGACTCTCTAAGCAACTTTGAAATATGTAACACAGCGTCATTAACTGTAGTCGCCATGCTGCACATCACACCTCAGGACGTGTTTGTTTATAACCAGAAGTTTGTACCTTTTGACCCCCTCACCTATTTCGCGTTCCCCCCACTTCTGGCACCCACCAGTCTGTTCTCTGTATATCCATGGCTTTTTTGCGTGAGGAATTTATTGTAAAGATGCTGATTTCTGAGGTATGCATCAAGACATGTCCGTGAAGCAACTTGCTTTTTGCTCAGTAATTGCCTGAGTCTTCACTGGGTTCTGGGGACCACAAGGGATGTGACAGGAGACAAAGCCTCGTCCCTTATGCAGGGAGCTGGTGGCCCGGTGGGGACACTGGCTTGTTGAGTGCTTGCAGGACAGGATAAGCATGACTGCCAGGTGGAGTGGTGTGGGGCCTGTGGGGCCACGTGTTTCTGCAGTTGACTGCGTGGGGCAGATGCGAGTTTCAGATTCTGCTGTGGGCGGAGGGGACGATGGAATTGTTTACTGTTGTAATAATGTGTTTCATACATTTTCCTCCAAAGCCCTCTAAAGCCAATGTCCTTGGAAAACTTACTTCTTCTGCACATGTTTTATAAATCTGGGGAGCCTCGCTGGGTGTGAGAGGGAGCCTCATGGTAAATCAGCCGCCAATTCAGTTCGTGTTTTGGAAATCACTGTGGAACCCAGAGGGACATTGAGTGGTGACTGTGCTCCGAGAAGAGAGGTCGGTGAGCTATGAACGGAAGCTCAGCACACGATTTGCCTGCGTGTTCCGTAGATCCGAAATACAGGGGAGCATTTCCTCGTAAATGTGGTCACAGCGGTTTTCATGTGTTTTATGATGCTTAGGACATGGCAGCTGGATTTCTTTCTTTTCCATTCTTTTATTTCCTCTCAGTCTTCCTGCTTCACTCATTGCTATTTGCATCCACAGCTATTTAACCTTAACTTAGAAAAAGAAAGCTGGTCTTGTCCAGTCAGTTTTGTTTCAAAGCTGGCACCTCGGTGTAGGGGTCCAAGTTCAAACCAGAAAGAAATTCTCCAGGAGGCACAGGAGAGGCTCACCTTACTGTCAAGACCCAGAGGCCCTGCGACGCTGGATCTTGACGACTCCTTCCTTCCTGATGTCTGCCGTCACTTTACCTGGTTCCCACCTTTCTTCTCCCACCTCAGCGCTTCCCGTGCCCTGATGTTTACCCGCCATCGCGGGAGCAGCCCGGGCAGGCGCTCACTCGCTCCCTGCTGTCTTTCCAGCACCAGTGTTGGGCCTGGCTTGGAGCAGGCGCTCAGCTGGTTTGTTGAATGACTTGAATGAAGAGCATCATGACAGGGTCGTCTGATGAGTAAGGCATCGCTGTTTCGTGGCGCTCTCCAGGTGGAGACCAGGCTGCAGAGCGTGGCTGTCCAGAGGCAGGCCCTCAGACAGCCTCCGATCATGAGTTTTCTAAAAACTTTCTTGACCTGTGCTGTGAAGGCAGCCTGGACAGAGTCCTGAAGAGATGGCATTGATGTCAGGGCCCATTGTCCCATCTGACCACTGTCTCCTGCCTGTCCTCGTCTGTGACCGCCCGCCAGGGGCGACATTAACCCTTAGCTTTACCCCATCCTTTCTCGTTCTCCTTTCCCTGACCAGTGGGGGCATTTTAGTGATGGGGGAGATACTTCTAGTGGGGGTCCCCTTCACAGCGCCATCCTGGGGCATCTCTCCGCCTGCCCCTCCCTGGCCTGTCCTGTGCTGTCCCTTTGTCTGGACGCCACCCTCTCACTTAGGTGAAAGCCTCTGCTGTCACAAGGTTGGAACCTAGATGCTTCATTAGTTCTCTGCATCATTTGTTCTTCCTTCTGAGAGTCCTTCCCAGCCCCTCAGTTGTATGGTCATCAGGATGTATACAAATCATACCCAGAGAAAACAGCTAATACTGCTCACTGTTGCCTGCTGGTAACAAATTAACCCTTCTTTCTTAAGTTTCATTGTCTTAGTTTGGGGCGGGGTGATACAGTGTCTGTCATTTTCACATGAAGCGTGTAGAAATGTTTTGTTCTGTGACAATAGCATTACCGATTTTTATTGATCTGAGTGGACCCGGGCCTGTTTAAGGGTTTGTTGGGTGACATGGTCATCCGGGCACTTGGTGCTTATCGAGCCCACCTCCCAGGGCACACCCACCTTCCTGGGTACCTGGGTCATGCAGGGGGTCTTCTGGTCCTTTCCTCCCTCCTCCCTTCCTGAATCCTTTCTTCCTTTTCACATCTTTTTTTTTTTTTAAAGATTTTATTGGAGAATTGGGGGAGGGGAACAGCGTTGGGGAATCGGGGGAAGGAGAACAGACAAGTTGCTGTCCTTTTGTTCTTCAGTCTAGTTGTGGAGGACGTCGCTTCACTGGCCCATGTTGGTATTATTATTGTGCTATTCCTGGGTGAGGCAGATCGGTCACTGGCCGTTGGACGGCCACTCACGGTGGCTCATGCTGGCTGCTGGCCAGCCCCACTGCAGCCTACGCCATCGCCGGCGACTCACGGCAGCCCAGTTCCAGGTCGAGCTGTTGTTCACCATCTTAGCTGTAGAGGGCGCAGCATCACTAGCCCTCATGTGGGATCCAAACTAGGGCCCTGCTGCTCAGAGCTGGCGTCCCAAGCCAGCTCTTAACCAATGTGCCACTCTGCCGGCCCTCTTTTCACATCTTTATGTATTGTAGATATCATTTATATACCATGCGTTTCATCCATTTAAAGTGCACAATTCAATGTTTTAGTATATTCAGAATTGTAACCACCACTACAGTCAATTTTAGGACATTTTCATCACCACCGAGAGCAACGCCGTGTTCATTAGCTGTGCTCCCTGCCCCCTGCATCACTAACCTCCTTTTTGTTTGTATAGATTTGCCTATTCTGGACATTTCATGTACATGGAATCATATAGCATCTGGTCCTTTATGACAGGCTTGTGTCACGTAGCGTGATGTTTTCGTGGTCCATTGTGTTGGAGTGTGTGTCAGCACTCTGTTTCTTTTTATGACCTAGTGATATTCCACTGTATGCAAGGCTCACGTCTGATGTATCCATTCATCAGTTGATGGACGTTCGGACTGTTTCCACATTTTGGCTGTTATGAATCATACTGTACAAGCTTTTTGCGTAGGTATGTTTTCATTTCTCTTGGGCATCTACCTGGGAGTGGAATGGCTGGGTCATGTGGCAACTGTTGGACCTTTGGAGGACCTGTCACACTGTGTTCCAAAGCGTCTGTATGGTTTCTCGTTCCCATCAGCAGTGTAGGAGGGTTTGTTTCGCTGCCTTCTTGTCCACACTCACAGTATCTTTTTCATTTATGCCATCCTACTGGGTGTGAAGTGGTGTCTCATTGTGATTTTAATTTGCATTTCTCTGATGGCTAAGGATGTTGAGCTTTTTGAAAGGGTTCTGTGTACAATGTAAAAAGAATGGGGGTGGGGCAGGGAGACTTAGAGTTATTAGAAATGTGGGACACTCCATTTTCTGACCCTTCTGGGGCGAAGGAGACACTTCTCTGGTAGCTGTGTTTGCGTCTAGTGCACAAACACCTCACCTCACAGAGCCAGAGAGCAGCCTGTTTACAAAACGAGAACACGCTTACACGCACCTGAATGGTCCAGCCCGCTGCACACCCAGTGCTCCAAGCTGCCAGCCTGTACGGCACGTTACTGCACAAAACAGCACAAGATTGGCTCAAGCACAAGAGGAAATGGTGCCCTCAAGAGACACGTAAACACGGATGGATGAGGCTGCTGCCGGATGACACGGCCACTGTGTACAGCAGACTTTTTTTTTTTTTAAAGATTTTATTGGGGAATTGGGGGAGGGGAACAGACAAGTTGCTGTTCTTCAGTCTTTGTTGTGGAAGGCATGACTTGCCATCTGGCTTCCTGTCGGCAGCTCGCGGCCTCTTAAGCTCAAGGTGCTGTGTTCAGTCTTAGTTGCGGGTGGGTGTAGCCACCATCCCACGTGGAAGTCGAACTCGGCAGCCTTGTTGTTAAGAGCGCACGCTCCATCCACTGAGCCATCCGGGCGGCAGCTCAGCTCAAGGTGCCGAGTTCAGTCTTAGTTGCAGGTGTGCGTAGCCCACCATTGAACAGGCAATCTTGTTGTTAAACCAGCCGAGCCATCCTACCACCTGTTGGCAGCTCAGTGGCAGCTCAGCTTGGGCGCAGCGTCACTGGCCCACGTGGGAATAAAACTGGCAGCCCTGTTGCTCAGAGCTCACACTCTTAAGCCAACTCCTAACCAACTGAGCCACTCGGCCGGCCCCCTACAGCAAATTTTTTTATAAGTAGAAATAGTACACTCTAAAGTAACCATAAAAGTCTAGTGTAGTAAATACATAAACCAGTGACAGTCGTTTGTTATCAAGTATTATGTGCCGTACACAATTGATGTGCTGTACTTTTAGACAACTGGCAGTCAGTGCAGTGGGTTTGTTTATACCAGCGTTTTACACACACATGTGAGTCATGTGTTGTGCTACGTCACTGTGACCTCACTAGGTGACAGGAGTTTTTCAGCTCCAGTATAATCTATGGGACCCACGGTATGCGGTCCATTGTTGATAGAAATGTCGTCATGTGGCACATGACTGAGCAGATTAATAAACGAACATAGCAGACACGTGCCCTCCATCCAGCATACGGAATGAGCTGTTGCACACACACAGTTGAGGCTGTCGTGTTCTTTTCCTGGACCCAGCTCCTGACTGCCCCATGTCTCCCAGATGATCTCTGTTCCACATTTGTGTTTTCATGGCCACCCGTGCAGCAGGATTTCTGACCTTCGTGTATGTATCCAAAAACGACATATACTATCATTTTCCATTTTAAAAACTTGTATAAATGATGTCATACTGTGTATATTCAACTTACTTTTCACTGTCAGGTTATGACATTTACCTATCTTAATTCTTGTAGCTGTAGCTCATTCATGGTTTTTGTGGTTACTGTTCCATTATTATATATGTATTCCGGTATGTTTATTCATTATTCAGTTGACAAAGGATATCTAGATTTTTCTTAAAAAAACAATTTAAAAAAAAAAATTTACAAACGTTGCTGACCCTGTCTCCCTGCATACTTGTGCAAGGGTGTATAAACTTAGGGTCCATACTTAGAAGTGGAATTATTTCATGTGTGTCTGCTTTTCATAAGGAATCACGGGTTCTCTTTAAAACAGTGAATTAGTGTAGTGTTTTAAAGCAGTATAATTTATAGAAGAGTTTATTGGTTAATATATTTTTAAAAGAAAGTTTTCATTATCTGAAATGAGGTAGTATGTTAGTTGCCACTTATTATTTTTTTTTAATGGCTTCGGTTGGAGCCTGTTTTTCTTTTTAGCTATGCAAGACCAAATAAAAATGCAATTTTAATGAGATAAAATGAGGTTCCTTTTAGTCTGAGCTTGAACTTTGTTGGAGCATTTTGTGCTCAATAAACACAAGTGGTGTGCCCATGAAGAATTAATGAGTTTGCTGCTATGCTGGGAGGGAAGGGACTTGCAGCTTGCGATAATGCTGCAAGACTTCTGTGAAAATGACATGCAAATGTAGCCGGCAGTTCAACTGCCGACAGGCTTCGAGCTATGCAAATATATTGAGACATAATGGGAGAATGCAAATGTTCAGGCAGGTTGCTCGTATTGGTAAATGCTGCTTGTAGATCCCTTTGCAGGATTCAGCGGCTGCCATGCATGGTTAGCTCCATTCATTCTCGTTCCCGTTTCCGGGACGAGGAAGCTAAGGACTGAGCAGTTGCTTGCTTAACACTGTGCCAGGCTGGGCCTGAAATCGGAAGAAGGCCGATGCCGGCCGTCAGCGGGGACCTGAATTTGTGCTGGCAGTTGCACTGCTTATTGGTGGGCTCTCCGCAGGCTGCACGGGCTTCCCCAAAAGCATGATGACTGGGTTCCAGGAGAGGGCCCAGGAGGAGCAGGTGGGAGCTATAGGATCTTTAAGAAAGTGACATCTGTTGAGATTCACATGTATATAATCCACCCATTTAAATTCACATACAGCACCATTCACTTAAAGTGTAAACTTAAGTGGTTTATCAGTGTATTCAGAGTTGTGTACCCCTCGTCACGGTCAATTCTGGAACATGTTTATCACCTCGAAAAGAAACCCTGTACTCTTCAGCTGCCACCCCCCAGCTTCCCACCGCGACTCCAGGCAACCACTCATCTACTTTCTGTCTACAGACTTGTCCATTCTAGACATTCTGTGTGAATGAAATCATGCAATGGGTGTTTTTTTGTGGCTGGCTTCTTGTACATAGCAGAGTGTTTTCAAGGCTCTTCCGTATTGTAGCGCGCCTCAGCACTTCATTTCATAGCCGAATAACAGTCCATTGTATGGGTGGACCACTGTCTCTTTATCCGTCCGTCTGGTGATGGCCAGCTGGGTTGTTTCTACTTTTTGACTATTATGAGTAATGCCTCTGGGAACGTTCCTGTACAGGTTTTTGTGTGGACATGTGTTTTCATTTCTTGGGCATGCACTGACGGAATGGAATTACTGGGTCATATGGTAACTATATTTAATTGTTTGGGAAATTGTCACACTGTTTTCTGAAGTGGCTACACCATTTTTCATTCCCACCAGCACAGTATGTAAGAGTTCCATTTTCCCCATATTCTCACCAGCACTTGCTATTGTCTGTTTTTTTAAATTTTAGCCACTAGTGTGTGTGTGAAGTGGTACCTCACTGTGGTTTCATTTCTTTAACGGCTAGATGTTGAACATCTTTTCATGTGTTGCTTGGCCACTTGTATATCTTCTTTGGAGAAATATCTGTTCAAATTCTGTGTTCATTTTTAAATTAGTTTATCTTTTCATTATTGATTTTAAGAGTTCTTTACATATTCTAGATGCAATCCCTTATCAGATACGTGGCTTGCAAGAAATTTCTCCTATTCTGTGGGTCGCCTTTCTACCTTCTTGATGTGTCCTTTGAAGCACCAAGGGTTTACATTTTGACAATGTCCAGTTTATCTTTTTGTTGCTATGATTACTTTTGGTGTCATTCTAAGAAACCATTGCCTAATCTGAGTTCTTAAAGATTTACTCCTGTGTTTTCTGCTAAGAGTTTTATAGTTTTAGCTCTTACATTAAAGTCTTTGATTTTGAGTTAACTTGTCTAGGTTGAGAGTCTAGTGTGCGACTTGATTCTTTTGTATGTGGATAGCTAGTTGTCCCAGCACATTTGTTGAAAGACAGTTCTGTCCCCATGAAAGGGCCTTGGCACACTGGAAAAGAATCAGTCAACTGTAGATGTGCGGCTTTACCTGTGGACTTTCGAGTCTCTTCCACTGATCTCTATGCATATCCTATGCCAGTATCATCCTGACTTACTACTGAATCCTTTAGGAAGTTCTGAAATCTGGAAGTGTGAGTCCTCCAATTTTGTTCTTTTTGAAGGTTGTTTTGGTTATGCTAGATCCCTTGAGTTTCCATAAAAATTTCTGGATCAGCTTGTTAGTTTCTGCAGAGAAGCTAGCTGGGATTTTGATCGAGATTGCATTGAATTTATGTTGAATTTGGGGAGCATTGCCGTCTTAACAATATTTAGTCTTCTGATACATGAATGTGGGTGTCTTTTTATTGATTTAGGTCTTTTTTAATTTAAACAATATATTTTAGTTTTCAGAGCATAGGTTTTACACACCTTTTGTTAAATCTATTCCTAAATGTTCCATTCTTTTTGATGCTATTATAATTTTTTTTAATTTCATTTTTGGGTTCATTGACAGTATACAGAAATATAATTACTTTTTGTATATTCACCTTGTATCTTGAAACCTTGCTGAATTTGTTTTTAAGTTCTGATCCTATTTTTAGTGGATTTCTTAAGATTTTCTATCGACAAGATCGTGTCATCTTGTTAGTTTTACGTCCTCCTTTCCAATCTGGGGGCCTTTGATTTCATTTCTTCTTTCTGCCTGATTGCCCTGGGCAGGCCCAGCCCAGCAGCCAGTGCTGAGGGAAGTGGTGAGAGTGGACACCCTGTCTTGTTCCTGCTCTTAGGGGGAAACATGGAGGCTTTCACCATCAAATGCAGTGTTAGCTGTGGGCTCTTATGAATGTTCTTTGTCAGGATGGGGACAGTCCCTTTATTCCTGGTTTGGTGAGCCTTTGTATCACGAAGGGGTGGGTGTTGACTTTTTTCAGATGCTTTTTCTTCTGTGACTACCGAGATGATCATGTGTTTTTTTGTCCTTTTTTCTATTAATGTGGTATACTATATTAATTGAATTATGGTTGTTACACTAGCTTTGCATTCCTTGGATAAATCCCCCTTTATCATATATAATATTTTTTACGTTGTTGAATTTGGTGTGCTTGTATTTTGTTGGGAATTTTTGCATGTATATCTATTAGAGATACTGGTGTATAGTTTTCTTGTGATTGCTTTGTTTGGTTTTGGTATCAGGGTAATACTGGCCACACAGAATGAGTTGGGAAGTGTTCCTTCTGCTTCTAGATTTTGGGAGAATTTCTGAAGAATTTGTATTAATTCTTCTTTATACATTTAGTGGAATTGACCAGTGAAAGTGTTTGGACCTGGGCTTTCTGTAGGTGGTGTTTTAATGACTAATCCAGTCTCTTTACATGTTATGTGTCTATTCAGGTTTTCTTTTTCTCCTTTGGTAAATTTCAGTTGTTTTTCTGGGAACCTGTCCATTCATCTACGTTACTTAATTTGTTGCTGTGTAATTTCATAATATTCTCTTTTACAGTCCTTTTTATTTCTGTCAGGTCGATAGTAATGTCCTCTCCTTCATTTCTGATGTTAGTACTTTGAATCTTATCTTTTCCTCTTAGTCTAGCTAAGGATTTCTCTACTTTGTTCATCTTTTCAAAGGACCATCTTTGGGTTTTTTTTTAATTTTTCTCTACCGTTTTTCTAAGGCCGTATATTTTGAAGAAGTAACCAGACCAGTGGTTTTCAGTGATTTCCCCTTGCCTCCTGCTGTGGTTCCTCGGAGTTTCATTCTTCTCAGATTCTGTAGGAGTGAGTGGGTGGGCTTCTCCTGTGTCTGCTGCGTCCTCGCTTCTCCAGAACAGCTCTGCCTCCGCCTGTATTGTGTTTCCATGAAAAATGCTTTTGAAAAGTAGGTTTACTGCTTAACACCCCCCCGTCACACATTAAATGAAACCACAGGACAACAAAGCTGGAGCTATGTGTGCTAACACTGGCACATAAAAAACAGTCTCAAGAGAAAGTAAAGTTGCAAAAAGGTATTTACAGAGGGTGCCAAAAACATGTATACACATTTTAAGGAAGGAAAAAACTACTAAAATTGTAATACTCAATATGTACCGATAACAAAAGATGAATACAAGTCATGTTTGACTTCTGGAATTACAAGAGCTGCTCAAAGTGGTTACCAACAGCGTCCCGACACTTCTGATTACAGCGAACTACTGCTTGAGCAACGCTGACCAAAGTGTCCACTTGTATACGTTTTTTTGGCACCCCTGGTATATATGATCTATATACCGGGGTATATATATTGGTATATATGATATTACCAATACAGACTTTACAGATGTACAGAATAATATCACATGTTGCCTAGAGATGCAGGAGTTTTCAGTAAAAATATAAACACTTTCATGGGAATTGTAAGTGTCCAGTTCAGGTTGGTGGTTACCTGTGAGGAGGCAGGAAGGGAATTAGATCGGGAGGCAGAATGTTAGGCTTCGTGGAACTGACTCGCTGCGAGGTTGGTGGGTATTCCTTATGTTCTGTGTGCCATGGAGCTGGCTGTGTAACCTGCTAGCTGGGCAGGCGCGTTCAGCTGTCTGTCCCTTGGTTTCCTTACCTTTCCGGCTGCTGGCGGCTCCCCACAGTCCTGGGCTCGTGGCCCCATTTCTCCGTCTCCAGAGCCAGCGTGGAGCACGGCGCCAAGCACGCTCCATGGGCAAGGCTCCCCTGACCACAGCCTGGAAAGTTCTCCACTCCTGGGGCCTCTGGTTAGATGGGGCCCACGTGGATGACCCAGGGTGCACCCCAAGGTTATGTCCTGAAGCACGTTGACAAAGCCCAAAGCCCCCTTTGCCATGGGAGGTGACATTCACAGGTTCTGGGATGAGGATGTGACATCTTTGAGGGGCCATTATTCTACCGACCACACCACCTGAATGACCAAGGGGTCCTCTATTTACAAGGAGGTTTTTACGAATCAGTAAGAAAAGGGTGAGCAGCCCCTTAGAAAAATGGCCAAAGGGCCTAAACGGGCAGTTTACAAAAGCAGTATCGCAAACGAACAGAAGTGTTTAAAGGATGTTCGGCCTTCCTGGTAACCGAGGAGACGCACCACTTTTCGCCCATCAGGTTAGCGATGACTTACGGCCTGCCCACGTGGCTGCTGGGAATGGGAGTGCTCCGTCTGTGGCCATGTGTGCCAACAGCCCTATAAACGCGTCCTTTGTGTCCCCGGCACTCCATTTCTGGGAACCTATCCTCATGAAGTTCTCCTAGTTGTGGGCAGGTATCTGTCCCCAGAGACGGTTTATTGCTGTTTTTGTAATCACAAACAGTTTTAAGCATGTTGAATGTCCCACAGTCAACATTGGTTCAATAAATTACGGTGCAGCCATACGGTGGCACAGTGTGAAGCGAGAGGTGACACTGTCCAGGGAGGTGGCACGGTCAGCGATGAGTTCACTGGTGCTCATTCTATTATGATGGTTTTTAAAGACTTCAGTAATTCAGAAGCAAAGATAGATTTGCAAGGAGTTGCAGAGAAATGCATAGGGAAACCCCGTGTGCCCTTTTGTTGCTATGATTTTAAATTTCTATATGCTGCATATGTTTTTGTATGTATCAGGCAGTACATATAAAGTAAATAAGTGCTGAAGTACCTTGAAGAGTAGTAATGATACGGGGCAATAGTCGTCATATATTGCTGAGTACGGAAGGTCGGATTTCATTCTGTTTTAATGAATTAAAATAGTCACCTGCATACCCAACACATCTACGTCTGTGATTATCTTACCCCCTGCCGAGGCACTGCGTCAGTGTCCCAGCGGCTGCCCTTCCATGCAGACTGCACCTGTGAGCGCGTCTGTGCCTTACACTGACCGGCGTTCACTTCATGCAGATGGAGGTCTGAGGAGGAGGTCCTGGGCGGACTGGCCCTGGTCTGGGGCCGGAGCCCCGCACTCTTCCCCTCTTGCCCTGCCACCCACCGTGGGTGGCTCTATTCCTCCTGTTTATTTCTCACCGTGGCAAGATGGCTGAGGAACCCCTAGGCCTCACATCTGTGTCCCAGGCAGGAATAGGGGGCAAAACCGAGGGCCAGCGTGTGCTGGCTACATGGTGCCATGTTCGGCGAGGGAGAGCCTGCATTTATGTCACATGGCCACCCCTGGCTGGAAGTCCCCGGCAGGAAGGGGTGTAGGGGGTTGCTGAGCTGACCAAAGGGGTCATCTGCCACACGGGTTATTTTATTGTCACCTGCTTTCCAAATTTACCCTGATGAGCATATGACTTTTATAACAAGTCTTATTATAAAATAAATCTATTTAATAGGAGTGGTACCAGATGAGCCTGGCATTTCATGGTCAGGTCTTAGTCCTGCCTGTGACATGCGGTCTGGAGCAGAGGCTGCCAGGAACTTTGCTGGCCTGAGTACTGCCAGCTCCCAGCAGCCCTGTCGCCGGTCGGCGCCCAGGGCTTGTGTGACGCCGTTAGGGCTGTGGCTTCTGGCTTCTGCGCTGAGGCCCGTTGGCAGGGAGGGCTGAATGCTGTGCTTGTTTGTGGGCTGTGAGCTTGTGTGGCCCATTCATGCCTTCGGGGGGGCGTCAGGGTGACCTGCGTCAGGTGATGGAGAGCCGCTCCCTCAGACCTGTGGGTTCCAGGAGCTGGCCGTCTCCCTGAGTCGGGGGCGGGCCCTTGGGGAAGCCGCAGGGAAGCTGATGGTTTTCCTTTTCTTTTTAAATAGCATCCAGCACGTGTATGGCGCCCAGCACCCCCCTTTTGATCCACTGTTACATGGCACGTAAGTGAAGCCTCAACTCTACAAGGCTGTTCAGGCCCAGTTTTGGGGGGCTGTGGTGAACCCCCCTCTCAGCTCCCTGGAATTCCTGAGGGGGAGGAAAGGGGCCTTTCGTTCAGCAAATACATGTCAAGTAATGGTTTGGATGGGATGCTGCTGGCCTTGCTGAGCTCACCCTCTGCGGCGAGGCAGCCGTGGAAGCCACAGCTGAAGTGGTGTGCCATGCAGGAGAGCACAAGCTGGCACCCCTCAGCCGGCGGGCAGGGCCTGGCTCCGGCCGTCAGGGGTGGTGACTCATCTGCCCGCTGCCTGCGACTGCTCCTCTGCCAGAGGCGAGCAACCGGAAGTTACTGGGCACATGGTGGGGGGGGGCGGCGGTATTGTCCTGGGTCCCCCTTTGGGGACCCCGAGTTAAACGTTGGTACCCCCAGGGCCTGCATCCCGCTCACTCCTCCAGCTGCTGCCTCGGAGGTCCGCAGGCATGGGGGTGGGAGAGTGCGCTGGCGCCAGCCACCGGCCCCGGTGAGGCCGAGGCCTGAATGGCCGACCATGATGCTGTGCTCCCGCACACACTGCCCCTGTTCCCGGGCAGACTGCTCAGCGAGACCCGAGGTGGTTCCCTGCCTTTCCTGTCACTAAACCCTCAGCAGCCTTGCCTTGTGCACCGTTTACCCGGGGCTCCCTTCTGCCCCGTTGCGGGGAGAGGCCTCTGGGGGCTGCGGGGTCCAGTCAAGACGGCCTTTGCTTTGCAGCTTGCTCAAGGCCACGCCCAAGGCGCCGACCACACCGGTGAAGGCCAAGCGAGGCAGCACCTTCCAGGAGTTTGAGAGCAACACCAGCGACGCCTGGGACGCCGGCGAGGACGACGACGAGCTGCTGGCCATGGCGGCCGAGAGCCTGAACAGCGCGGTGGTCATGGAGACGGCCCGCCGCGTGCTGCGCGACCACAGCCAGCGGCAGGAGCGGCACCAGCGGCAGGACGAGCCCTCGGCACAGCCCCCTCCCGTCTCCGGCGGTGACCTCCGGCTGGTGAAGTCCGTCAGCGAGAGCCACACGGCCTGTCCTGCAGGTGGGATGGGGACTCGGATGCACGTGTCTGCACACGGGAGGGGCTGGGGTCCTCTTGCTGGGGACAGTGAGGAGGGCTCCCTTCGCGTCTGGGGTGGGGATCCCTGCCCTTGAAAGCCTGTGGGGCGGTCATGCCTGTGGCCACAGGCCTTCCCGTGCTCATCTCTGTCCCCCTAGCTGAGTGCCTCTGCTCCAGATGGATTGGCAGGGCGTGTGGCTTTCGTGGGCTGGCTGTGACAGGGCCACAGTGAGCACAAGGGCTTGGGGACCCGCCTCCCTCCTGAGTATGCCTTGCTTGCTGTGGGGTGACGTTTCCATCTGAGGTTGGGGTGGGGGGGGCGGGGGTCGGCCAGCCGCACGTTCAGAGAGTGCACTTCCTTTGGTAGCTTGCTGTGACCCCCAGGGCACGTACGTGTGGGCTCAGGGTCTGGGGGTTCCGATTTTTGGAACTGCCATGTTCAGATTATAAGCTGCATGAGGGCGGTCATGTCTCAATGTGTGTCCACGGGCCTGGCACTCGGCGGCTGGTCTTGAGACTGCACTCGTTACTTTCACCCTTTCCGTGTTGGAAGGTCTGTGAGGTATGACAACCGGTTATTTAATGAGCACCTGTGATGGGCCGGGCGCTGTGCTCAGGGCTTGGGGTGCCCCAGTGGCAGGCCAGGTGGAAGTCTTGTCCCGTGGAGCGTCCTGTCTGGCGAGGGGGGCCTGTCACATGCAGTCAGCTGGGCTGCTGCCGCACAGCTGTGAGGTTACGTCTGACAGAAAATTGTGTCCTCACCGCCTGGAGCCTGGACGTCCGAGCGCAGGGAGCCAGCATGGCCAGGCCCTGGGGAGGCCCCTCTGGGTCGCTGACGGCCACCTTCTCATCGCATCCTCTCGGTGAAGAGCAGCAAGCTGTCACGGGCACTCGCCTCCCGTGGGGACCCCCCTTCATGACCTTGTTCAGTCCTCATCTCTTCCCAGGGCCCCTCTTCCTAACACCGTCACACGAGGGTGGGAGTAGGGCTTCAGCACAGGACCTCGGGGTCACAGAGGCGACGCATACGGTGTGTGGCTGGGGGTCCTGGCTGCGGAAGCTTGGGCTGCCCCCCGCCAAGCTGGGGGGCCTTGGGCTGCTCCCTGCTGTAGAGCCAAGTGAAGGTGCTTCCGGGGCTTGTGCTGTGAGGGGGCCGGTGGCAGTTTGCCTCCTGCCTGTGCCCACCTTGGAGTTGGTCACCTTGGCCTCCTGGGCAAGCCTTTTGTGCGCATTTGCACGAATGATAATAATAGCTAGCACTTACCCCTCATTTCCTGTGCAGCAGGTACCACGAAGCCTTTGGAACAAATAAGCTCCTTAGGCTTCGCAGCAGCCCTGGGCGTCCTTCACAGGAGACTAGGCGGTCTTGTGGCCCGCCCAGCACCACAGGCTGGGGTGCTGGCTCAGGGCAGCAGACCCAGCACCCCTGCTGTTAGCCGCCCAGCAGGGCTTCTCCCAGGGGCCATGTGGCAGTGTCTGCGGATGTTCCTGGCCGCACACCTGGGGCAGGTGCGTGTGCTGCACGAAGCGGCCAGGCGCCGGGGTGCTGCTCGACCTGCGAGACCCCCACCTGCACGTGTGTGGAGCTGTGGGTGCGAGGCCTGCTGAACCCTGCCCTCGAGCCCCAGGCGCTCCTGGGCCCCTCTTGGGAGCTGTCCCCCTTGGTGGCCGGCAGCGGCCAGGGTAGTGGAGCGGGCAGGACACTTGGGCCTGTTTGCAGTTTTCGGGCCTCTTGGCCCGTGAGTCATCGGGACAGCTTGCTCAGCAGTGGCACCAGGGTGAACACACGCCAGACCTCGTTCTCGTGGGACCAGTGCTGGCACAGCGAGGCTCTCCATACCTGTGCGGTGACTCCCAGTCCAGCGGGGAGACGCGAGTTCTCGGGAGCTTTCATTCCATGGGCGGACGGAGCCTGGAGTGGCGCACAGGACCCAGAAGCTTCTGCGGGTGGAAGTCTCAGTTTCGTCTCGCTGAGGAGGGCCAGGGATGTGTCAGGGAGGCTTCGGAGAGGAGGTGATGTCTGCAGGGTCCCCGGGAGGTGAGGCTGACCCGGCAGAGGGGAGGCCCCAGGTTGGCGGGCCTGGCCGGTCTCCCTGGGGCAGGGTCGTGTCTGTCTTGCGCTTGGTGAGTTCCTGAAGGCAGGGCCCTCGCCCCAGGTACCTCGGTTTCTCCCTGGTGTCTGGTGTAGTCACACCAACGCTGCTGAAGTCAACCGGGCTCACCTCAGGCCTGGCGACCATGTGGCTGTTCCCCTGTCTCCCCTCGCCACATGGCACCCACATCTGTCCCTGCACGGGGACCCACTCCCCAGGACCAGGCAGGGCCTATGCTCAAGGAGGGACCCGTGACTTCCATTTTGTTTTGTAATTCTGCACATTCTGGAATGTTGCACTTCATGGGGTACCGTCCACTGAGAGCACTGCCTGTCCTGCTACGTGGGTGTGCCCCTGCCAGCATTTATGTGGACGCCTGTCCCTCACAGTGGGCCGCCGTGTCCCCGCAGTACCTGTGGGGCCTGCCGCTGCTATCACCTTTGGCCCTCAGCCTGGATACATGGTGGCCTGAAAGTTGAGTGATGGGCAGCCGGGGGCTTGTAGGCTGACCTCGGGTGTCTGCTGTCCAGACTTTCTTAGTAAATGCCTGAGAAGCCTGTCGCCTTCGTACCAGACATCAGATGCACTTGGCTTGTTTTAGGGTGGCAGCAAAGTGTGTCTTTGGCTGGGAAGGGCTCAGTGGGCACAGCCAGGGGACAGTTGTCCCCAAAGCTGACCCAGTGATGGAGTCTTGTGTAATGAGGTCTTGTGTGAATGCTGACTGGTTGTGGTCAGACCCTGGGGGTGGGATGTTGCCGTGTCTTCCATTCACGGTGCAGGGACTGGTTGCCGATGTTACTGTTTCCTCGGGGACGTCGCTGTCGCTTTACCTCCCAACTTCTACCTTCCCCATCTTGGAGGGAGGGCCGGAAGTGTGCTCTGCTCAGGAGTGCGTCCTCATGTGTCTTAAAGTCACACGAGTCATCTCTGGGACTGCAGGTGAATAAAACTGAGCACGTTTACTCCCTTGACACTGGACCCGCCCTCCTGCTGAACGCTTCCCTGCGCGATCCTGAGATGCGTGGAAGGCATGGATTCTAAGGAGGAAGAGGCGCGCCGAGAGTCTCACCTGTCCTCTGCGCACCCCTTCAGCCTTCCCCCTTAGCGCTTCCCCGTGCAGGCTGGTGGGGAGGCCTCCTGCAGGGGAGGGTCAGCCTGGGCAGCGGGAGAGCGCTCTCTGCGCCCACTGTGGCAGGCTTTTCTGGAAGCTCTTCTGGGCCAGACTCTGACCGGAGGCCGCGGGTCGCCCGCTCCTCTGTGCCTGGGGGACGCAGTGTGAAGCCTTTCCCGGCCATGTTTTGGGGTGATGAGCACACTCTGCACAGCAGTGCTGACTCCCGCCCCCATCCCCACTCCCGAGCCTGGCAGCAGCTGCCGCCAGGGCACGTGTGCCTCACCGTGTGCTTCCCGCCCCGCTTCCTGGAGCTTAGTTTTCACTCTGCTTTAAATTTCCTTTTCAGAAGCTGGGATCGCTCGAAGGCATTTAGACCCGGGGGTTTCGAGCCTCTGGTGCCCCTTGCTCGTGGGCCCTTTGCTGGTTTTGGTGGCTGTTTGTCGAGTTGCTGGAGGGCCTTGGGCTCTTCCCTTGGCTGTGCCTGGTTCTAGGCTGCTGATGGGATGTGCTCTCACCTCGCCCCTGAGGGTTGTCTGGGTCCCTGTGGGCACAGGCCCTTCAGCCTGGGCGAGGGCTGGGCAAGCTTGTGCTCGGCGCCCCTCCTCCTGTGCTCTGGGGATGCTGGGTTTGCGCTCTTGCAGCGTCTCTGGTCCCTGGCGTGCCCAAGCCTTTGCCGCCTGGTCTCAGCGCCTTCTCGGCTGCACCCCCATCGCAGGTGACCCCGGGCTTCCCTCCATGCTCAGGCCTGGGCGACCCATGCAGGCACCCTCCTCCCGCCCTACACCCACAGATCTTTGGTCATGTCATCTGGGCAGGTCTGATCTGGGGGTGCCCTGGCCTCTGTCATGTCCTGCGGTGGCCTGGAGTTTTTTGGTTGTCATTGTCTTCTATGTGGGGCGTGTCTGTTTTCCTGATGGATGATACTGTACCAGTAAGGCGGGTGAACTTCATAGGTATTAGCTAGTTCCATCTTACTGCTCAGGAAACCGGGGTCGGCGCTGCTCAGTGCTGGGAGGAAGAACAGCTGTGACACGGCAGCATTCACACAGGGCGAGCGGCACAGCAAGTGGGAGGCCTTCTTGGTGGAGGCCAGAAAGTCCAGGGGCCGCCCTCACCCTCTGTTCTCTCTCCCTCCGCAGAAAGTGCCAGCAACACGGTCCCTCTGCAGAGGTCCCAGTCTCTCCCACACTCGGCGACTGTCGCACTGGGAGGGACATCGGACCCCAGCACCCTCAGCAGCTCAGCGTTAAGTGAAAGAGAGGCCTCCCGGCTCGACAAGTTCAAGCAGCTCCTCGCCGGGCCCAACACAGACCTGGGTAAGTCGCTGGGTGGCGGACTGCGCAGGCGCCTTGTTCCTGAAAGAGGCCCAGTTCTTGGGGGACCCGGTCTGCTGTTCAATGCACTTGCTTCCCTGTGTGATTCACGTTGTGTACACATGTTTTGTTACTATGCGTCCAGTGCAATTTGATCAGTATTTTCTGTTCTTTTATTTTCTTAAGGCCCCAGCTGCGTTCTCTGGGCTTCAGAGCTGCCCGTGGTTTGCTCTGTGAGGCTTGGCAGGTGGGCATCTGCGTTCTTCATAGTGTCCCTGGGGCCAGGCTGGCGACCGCCGTCAGGACCACTGCTGACTCTGCACCTTCCTGCTGGGGCCTCCCAGTCGGCGTAGAGTGTGATAGGCTGTGAGCACTGCAGGGGAGCCGGGGCGAGCCTGGGTAGGCCGTCGGGCCTGCGGGGGACAGTGCCGTCACCAGTGTGGTTCTTGTGGGTCATGATACCTACTGTGGACGCTCTGCAACCAGGCTTCGAGGCACGTGCTTGCTTCCAAGTCGTCTGCCGGAACTGCACTTGAATCTGTGTTTTCATTTATGTATCTCCTCTTTGTCAAGTGCCACCCTGTGCTAGGTGTTTTGCTGGGTGCTGGAGCTTTCAGGATGGTCAGGAAATCACTCTTGGTTACGGGGCAGGTGCCAGAATGGAGGAGCTCTGAGGGCTGGGCACCCTGAGGAGGGCAGTGCCCCGCTCGGCCAGCAGGTGGCGCGTGAGACCCATGAATGGGTGGCACTGAGCAACCAGGTGGGGCGAGCCTGGCCAACCGGAAGCAGCCTGCCTGGGCCCAGGAGGTGGCCGGGAAGGTCTGGTAGCCCTGTTCTGGGGCTCTGGGCACCATTCTCACAGTGCGCTCCCGCTTTAGTTTTACTGGTTTTTGCACGTGCACATGTAGGGCAGTTACAAACACTTAAAGGGCGTTGAGGGAAGGTGAACCCCTTTCCCTTGCCCACCTCCCCCCTCTCTTCCTTGTGCACCACCCCAGGAGTCTTCTTCCAGAGATGGTCCATGCAGTGTTGGGTCTGACTTTTGATTTTGACATAATTTCAAATTATAGAAAAGCATGAATAGTATAAGCAGCTCCCATATACTATTTGCCCAGATTCACCGGTTGTTTACATTTTGCCCCGTTTCGTTCTCTTGATGTATGTGCTGTGTGTGCACGTTTTTCTTGAACTACTGGATCATATCTCCTCACTCCTGAAAACTTCACTGTGTGTTCCCTGAGAATAAGACATTCCCTCCATATAGTCACAATATCATTATCAAAGTTGGGAAATTTGTGGAATCTAAAGAACAGAATAAATGAGCGAACTAAACAGAAATAGACTCAGAGATATAGAGAAAGAAACTGATGGTTGCTAGATGGGAGGGGGGTGGGGACCAGGGAGAAGGGGAAGGGATTAGAAAGCACAAATTAGTAGTCACACTGTTGCCATGGGGATAGAAAAGACAGTTTGGGGAATATAATCAATAATGATGTAAAGGTTTTGTAGGGTGTCAGATGGGCACTGGACTTATTAGGGAGACCACTTCATGGACGGTGGAGATGCCTGACCTCTGAACTGTCCACCTGAAGCTGAAGCTGAGTAATAACGAATGTCAACTATAATTTAATATTTGTATATGGTCACGGGAAATGGAGCGCAGCATAGGGAACAGAGTCAGTGGAACTGGAACAGCTGTAGACGATGTCAGAGGGGCAGTAGACTGCGGGAGGGGTTATCAGAACTTTGTGAGGGGTGTGAATGGTATGTTGTTTTGTACACTTGAAACTAATAATGATAATTAAAAAAAGGTCAGGAAATGGAACACTGTACGGTGCTCTTATGTAATCCACAGCACGTAGTCATGTTGACCAGTATATCTTTTCTGTAGTCCAGAATCCTGTGGGACCACGTGTTGCGTTTGTGTCACGTCTCCCGTTGGTGTTAACCTGCCGCAGTACCAGCCTTCCGTCCCGTTCTTTGACCGGAATTTATTGCAGAGTGTGGGTCCCTCGCGGTGGGCTATGGCATGTCCTCCTGATGGGATTTGGGCCGTCAGGTCATCTGTGTTCTTGGTCGCTGTCACAGGAGTCTGTGGGGCTGGTTTGTCCTGTTGCTGACGACGTCCACTCTGATCACGTGGTTAGGATGGGTCTGCCAGCTCTTCCAGTGACGAGTTACTCTTTTTCCTTGGTGGTTTGTGGAGACACACTTTGGGGTCTGTGCATTTGCACAGTGTGCTTCTTTCTCCACGGGAACGGTAACGCTGTTGCTCTCACTTTGTCCATGGAACCGTGTATTTCCTCCTAAACTCTGGAGAGCGCTGTAGCCTGTACAGGGCTCTGAGCGTGCCCGTCATGGTGCCCCGTCGTTCATTTGCCGCCCCTCCGATGGACACTACAAACTTCCTGTTACGACAGACGACTTGACAGCTGCTCTCCAGACGTCCCATCCTCCCCTGTGCAGGGACGTTCTAGAGCATCGCTAGTGTGGGTGGGCGAGAGGGAGACCTTGAGGACCGGGTGGGAGAGTCCCCATCGCTCTGGGAAGGACAAGTGGGTCGTGTGGGAAGGATGTACCTTAGCCGCTGGCTTTCCTGGTCCCCCAACAGACGTCTGCCTTTCAGGCGGTGGAGGGGGGCCACGGTACAGAGCGGCAGTGAGAGTAAGGTTCTGGGGACGGGCTGCCTGCGTGGAGCGCTGGCTCCACTGCTTCCTCGTCGTGTCCAGGCCCTTGAGCCGGCCTGGTGACTCCCAGGCTCAGTCCCCTCGTTCATCTGGAGGCGTAACGGTAACAGTACCGGTTGTGCAGGTAATACACATAACGTGCGTAGGCGGGTGCCCAGCACGTAATAAATGCTCCGGAAATGTTACTGTTTCATTTGCATTGACCCATTTATCGTCTAACTTGACTTTTAGAATATGGATGTATGTGGCCACTTTTGTGATCGTTGACACGTCAGGGTGGCTTCTAGATGCCTTCTTGGTTACGTTCAGCGGTTTCTCGTTGTGGGTGGCAGGGCGAGAGCTGATGAGAACAAGACTGCCTGATGGAATCCCCTTCTGGGCCAGGATCTGAGCCCCCAGGTAGAATCTTCTCGTGGACTTTGTCACTGGGGTAACTTGGGAAATTAAAATCATACTTAAAAATAAGCTTTCAAGACTTGTGGGAAAATGAGTGGATGTATGGATAGATTGAAAGGTTAACATGTAAAAATCTACTTCTTTTGTTAGGTTGGTGGGATTATGGTTTTTTTTTTTCTTTCTTCAGAATTTTGTTTAAATATCACATCTAACACCAAAGAGCTAAACCCAAGGCTTTCACAGCTAAACAATTGCTGGATTTGTGTTTAGTGGCAAGAGAAAGCACAGCCGGTAAGTTGCCTGTGTGTGGAAGGCATTTAAGATCACGTTGGAAGACAGCAGAGTGTATCGTCTTCACGTTACGTGAAAGACGCGCGTGGCAAATGTTTGCCAGTCAGTGTTGGAAAGCAAATCACTGCGGTGAGAAGCGCCCACAGGAATGATCCCGCCTGCTGAGCGCCAGCCTGTCCAGCGGGGCGCGGCTCCTCGTTTAGCTTGTGCTGGTGGGAGCCGGGGGCAAGCACAGCAAATGAGCGTGACAGCCCATTCTGCCCTCGCAGTGACTCAGACGTCCTCACACACGGCTGTCTGCTCTGGTGCCCACAGAAGTGGCACTCGGAGGCCTCTGAATGGCAGTGCAGCGTGGCAGTGTGTGGGGCCTGTGGAGTGGGGCCTGAGGTTAGCGGGTGTGTGACGCGTCCCCTGGCACTGCAGTGTCAGACGTGAGTACAGAGGGAGCAGGCAGGCCGGTGGAGGCGGGCCAACCCTGCAGGGTCCTTGTATCAGGAGGTGATGTCCGAAAGGTACCCGCGTGGTTCACTCACTCACTCAGTGTTCATGGAGCACCGGCTGCTGGTGGGGGCACCGTGGCAAAGCGGAGCGCCAGACCGGGGCCCTGCCCACACGTTCTGCGAAAGCTGGGTAGGCTGGGCAGCAGGAGGAAGCCAACACGGTCCCCGCTGGGCCAGAGGCCGCAGAGATAGGGGACAGCTGGTGGACACAGGAACCAGAGCATGCCAAGAAGTGTGTCATCTCACTGGGGAGACAAAACCAGGCACTTGTGAACCAGCCACGGGGAGCAGTACAGTCACCCCCCATCCGCGGTTTCACTTAACTGCGGTCAGCCATGGCACAAAAGTATTAAATGGGAAATCCCAGAAATAAGCAGTTTGTAAGTTTTAGGCCACACTCCCCATGACACCCTCTGCCCCTCTCGCCCCTCCTGCCACCTGCACCACCATGGGCACCACCCAGCAGCTGGCAGGAAGAGGGCGCTTCGTGAGGCAGAGGCTTTGACGAGTCCCTGAGGGGAGTTGGAGTAGGGATGGCTCTGTGAAAAGCGGATGCCATGGCCAAACCAGACTGTGTCACCACTCCCGACGGCCACAGCCTCCCCTTAAAAACTGAGAGCATGTTGAAAACTGCATGTGACCTGGGAGGGAGTTTGAAGAAACTACAGCCGGTGGCAGAAAAACTCAGACTGTCTGCAGCTTCATAAACAGCTCAGAAATGGGACGGGACGGAAAGCACAGGAACGAGAAAATGGGAAGGGGGGAAGCTAGTGGGGGCGTGAGTCATGAACAACATCACCTGTACTCGGGTCTCTGAGAAAGTAGAGGAAAAATTCCATCATCCTTCTGGACAGGAATTAGCTGCGAGGAGAAACAGACTCAGTTCAGTGAGCAAATCTCTCCAGGTTTTTTTTTCCCATTACTATTCAGTTATTTTTATCACAGACGTTGTACTGGCAACTGTTCCTCAGTGTTGGCTTAATTAGGATCAGCCCTTTGGTTAGTAAATAATGTGTTTCTGCTATAAGAAAATAAGTTTAAAAAAAAGTTTTATATTGTACACCACTCTGAGTAGTGTAATCCTGCTGTGTCTCCCGGGTGGACGGCTGTCATCCCAGCCACGTGCCCGCCCCCTTAGTCACTTAGTGCCGTCTCGGTTATCAGATCTGCTATCTGAATATCGCAGTGCATGTGTTCAGGCAACTCTTATTTTACTTAATAATGGTCCCAAAGCGCAGAGCAGTGATGCTGGCAATTCGGACACGCCCAAGAGATGCCGTCAAGCGCTTCCTTCCTTCAAGTGACGAGCTATGTGTGTATTGGAAAAATGGTATACAGAGGGTGCGATACTCTCTGTGGTTTCAGGCATGCACGGGTTGGGGGGGCGGGCCGGGAACGTGTCCCCTGCGAACAAGATGGGGTGACTGTCTATCCAAGTAATTACACAATTGCTGCCATTTTGGGTTCGTACTCTGTGCTGGGTATTGTTTCATGCATGTGTGTGTGCACAGGTGCGCACACACACACAGACACTCACATACACTTACACACACACACACACACATACTCACACGCACACTTACACACTCAAATACACTCATACACAGTCTCTCTCTCTCACACACACACTCTCTCTCTCTCTCTCTCTCTCTCTCTCTCACTCTCTCACTCTCTCTCTCTCTCTCTCACTCACTCACTCACTCACTCACTCCCCCAAACCCAGACACACCGGCTGTCTCCAAATAGCAGACTGCTCCTGGTTCATAGCTGACAAGGTTGAGCTTTCAGTTCAGGACCAGATGCTCTCCAGCCCCCTGTGAGTGCAGAGCTGGTCACGGCCACCTCGGGATGCGCTCACATGCCCGTCACACTCTCTCCTGGTTGGTGTACATGCTCTGTGTTCATCGGAGGCCTTGGGGAAAGAGGGGCCCTGTTCGCCCCTCGGGGCCCTGTCGGAGAGCCTGGAGCACAGGCTGGCCCTGGGCATTGTGGGATGGCTCCTGGCCGGCTGTGGCCAGGAGGATACTTCTTGCTCCTGCAGGGCCAGGCCCAGGGCCCGCAGCGCCCAGTGTGAGTCACCCTCTAGTGGCCAGGCGCCAGCCCTGCAGCCTTAGCTGCACTGGACCAGCAAAGCCCATTATGGAGGTGTGTGCATGGCCAGGTCCTCAGAAGAGATGAGACCATGAGAGGGACAGGGGCCCAGCTCCAGCCCACTCAGCCTCGCCCTGGAATCTCCTCAGGGAGGGACGCCCACCCCTGAGTGCAGAGACCCCAGTGGAGAGCACACACATGACTGCGGAGTCGGCGTGGCTGGCACTGCTGCCAGCTCCTCGTCCAGCCACCCCTTCTGTGTGCCCAGTGCTGGCCCTCCCCCGCCCCTCCCTTCTGCTCCTCTCCATCCCTCCGCCTCTCCCCTCCGCCTCTCCCCTTCTCCCCTCCTCTCCCCGTCTCGCCCCTCCTCGCCTCTCCCCTTCTCCCCTCCTCTCCCCTCCTCTCCCCTCCTCTCCCCTCCGCCTCTCCCCTCCGCCTCTCCCCTCCTCTCCCCTCCGCCTCTTCCCTTCTCCCCTCCTCCCCCCCCCGCCCCTCCCCCTCTCCCCTCCTCTCCCCTCTGCCTCTCCCTTTTCCCCTGCTCCTGCTCCTTTCTGCCCGCCCCCTCTTCTTGGCTGGGTGCACTTCCGCCTCC
>NW_017731514.1:2085115-2145381 GCF_001890085.2 Hipposideros armiger
CCTCTCCCCTTCTCCCCTCCTCTCCCCTCCTCTCTCCTCTTCTCCCCTCCGCCTCTCCCCTCCGCCTCTTCCCTTCTCCCCTCCTCTCCCCTCCGCCTCTTCCCTTCTCCCCTCCTCGCCCCTCCGCCTCTCCCCTCCTCTCCCCTCTGCCTCTCCCTTTTCCCCTGCTCCTGCTCCTTTCTGCCCGCCCCCTCTTCTTGGCTGGGTGCACTTCCGCCTCCCCTGTCACTGTTTGTGACCCACTGGCTTAGTTGGCCTGTTTACATCCCATTTCTAATCAGAGGTATGGAAAGTGTTTGGTTCTTTCGCTGGCTGGTGCCAGTTCAGCTCAAGATGAGCGTCTGTGGATAAGCCCAGAGGACTGTGGCGATGCCAGCAGTGCTTCTGGAAAGCAATTAGAGTGTGAGAGATGGGGCAGGAGTGATGGCTCCACTCAGGCTGTCGGGAAGCCTGGGCAGGGTTCCTTTGAAGGCCTGGCTTTATCTCTGCTCTGTGGTTTGAGAAAAAAGTACTTCTAGTGAAACAAACAGAGATGCTTTAAAAAGAGGGCTAACGAATTTATGAGACAGCCTGGGCTCTGTGACTCCGGCCTGCTCAGAACCAGCTCCCACGGTGTGGGTGCGGCTGGGGCAGGCCTGGCACGCAGTAGGTGGACGTGCACTTGTGGATGAGTGAGTGCATCTCCGTGTGAGGCCCCGGGACTGACAGGATTCTTCTGGGACCTTTTCATGGTTGCTGCGTCTCATTTTCCTGGGTGTGGACTGGCTTAGCCGCACCTCGCACGGGAACCGGTATTATTGCCAATTCTGATTCTGTCTGAACTGGGTGGGCTGTGGTGTGATGGGGTACAGAGTACGGGGCCACAGGAGGGGCCCCTGCCTCTGTGAGGCGGCAGGCCAGCTAGCTCCCACGGGGTCTTCGTGTTCTCCCGTCCTCGCCCTGCCTGTCCCCACCTCCCCTCTGTTCCTCCTGGAGTTTCCCATATTTGGTTCTCCGTGGTAGCATCTCTCTGATAACTGGGGGGAACGCTGGCAAAGCTGCTTTCGTGAAGAACACACGTGGGGGAGTTAGTGTTTTAAAAAGTTCACCTATTTTTAAAGCACTTTCTGGGCTGGAGGCGTCCCTGAGCTGCAGCACAGGCCTGATTCCTTCTCCGGGACCCGCCTGGCGCTCCCCCCAGCTCGGTGCACAGCAGCACCCCCTCCAGGGCCTCAGACCCCAGCTCAGCCCTTGTCGTCTTCTTGCATGTTCTCGTCATGCTCTGTCACCGGGTCTCGTCTGCTTCATCGTATGCTCAGCACTTTCACCCACGGCCTGGTCCCAGCTACCACCTCTGGCCTGATGGTCACAGTGACCTTCCTGCTGTCTGCCCCCCCCCTCCCCGCCATGAGCCCCTGTGCCCAAGAGTCATCCTCCACACAGCAGTCAGTGATCCTTTGAAAATGAGATCAGCTCTGGTACTTCTCAGCCACCCAGGGGCTCCTGGTTGGCTTGGGGACAGCCGCAGGCCCGACGACACGATCTGCCCCCGTTCCTCTCAGGCCTCATCTCCCCTGCTCTCGCTGTGTTCTGTGGTTTCTAGAACACACCAGCGTGTCTGTGCCCCGGGCTTCTGCTCTGCTGCCCCTCTGCCCTGGATTCCACGTGACTCACTTCCTCTAGGCCTCTGCTCACATGTCACCTCGTCATCAGCATCTCCTGACCGAGCCCAGCGAGGTGACATCTTCTCCTGCCCGCCCAGAATGCCTGTCCCTGGTTCCCGCCTCATCTTGCTTCGTTTTCCTCCCGGGCCCCCGTCACCCTCTGCCCGTTGTGCACCCGCCTCCTTCTCTCCAGGGGCCAGGACTCTGTCGCGCTCTGCTCACCCTCTGTGCCTGGCACAGTGAGCGGCTGGGAGTGGGCGCTTGGCTTTCGGTGTCGAGTGACTGTAGACATTTCTCCTGTCCTTGGGGCTGCATGGTCCTCTCTCTCTCTGGTTTTATTTTGTTTGTCTAAAAACAATTCCTAAGGAAGTAATTATTGCTAATATCGAAACAGTGCCCTGCTGCAGCGAGTTTCCCTTTAGCAGGGACAGAGTTTTCTCACCGCGGCTCCTAGTTTACATGTGTTCCGCGGTGTCCCCAGCATCACTGACACCATGCCTTCCATCCAGAGCCTCTGTCCCGCTTGCGGGCAAGCTGCTGCCCGACTCTTCCCGCCGAGGAGGGCGTCTCTGCCATCTCTCCTCTCTGCGTGATCTCACCGGAGCGTTTCGGTGATAATGTTACTGGAATGTCACTGAAGGTTAGAGAAATGAAAAAGGTAACGACACCAACACGTCACAGTTGCCCGTGTTTACGTGTGCTGTGGTGACTGCGGTGTGTTTTCTTCTCCGTTGTCTTCCCTCCTGTTGAGCTTGTCAGCCTGCGGAGCTCCCAGCAGGAGCTGCCCTGGGGTGGTCGTCCGTTCCGGTCTGCGGGGCAGTCGGGGGGACCTCAGGGACGTGGCTCCTGCCATCATTGCATGACCACCACCAGCATCCTTTTTTGGGTGACATTTTCAACTACTAGATATTTGAACTACCTGTAGTATCACTCAGCTTAAAGAAGAATTGAATATGATTAGGTGAAAGTTATGTATTTCACTTACTATCTATAGTGGAATAAATCTTCAGTTCAATAGGAAACCTTTCCGAGTCTTTCTAAGAACTTGTTTCTGTGGAATGGTGATTTTCTGTCTAGAATCTTAAAGTGATTGTGAAGAAAATGTTGTGCAATTTTTTTTAGCTGAGCCATCCTGCCACCTGTTGGCAGCTCAGCGGCAGCTCAGCTCGGGCTGTGAATCGAACCGGCGACCCTGTTGCTCAGAGCTCGCAAAATGTACAATTTTAAAGGAGCAGTCTTGAAAATCAATCTGTTGTATGTTTGCCTTTGTTCCTCTAATAGCGTCCCCTGTAGATTAGGCTGTTAACTACTGTGTGAGCAGTTGTGAGGCTGTGGCGTCTGTTTCCTGTATTTGAGGGAGACGGGAAGTGGGAGGATGTGTGAGAACCACTGGGAGCGAGCTGCTCCTTGCACCTTCAGCACTTGTCCTGTCCTTTAGCTCCTGCCACCTTCCGCCTCTCATCGACATTAGCATTGTGTCCATCTGACCACTAGACGGTGAGCTGCTTGCGGGCCATGGCTCAGTCACTCGTCCTCATTGCAGTGATGGACGGACACGTGTGTTCTCAGGAAATGCTGGCGGAGTCGTCAGGCCATTAGCCGTCAGTCTTACCTCTCCCGCCCCATGTCCCTCTAGCGGTTCACCAGCTGGCATGCATTACCTGGTGTCGGGGTGTATGTGAGTGTATGTGGCGGGGGTGGGGGGTGGGGTGGCGGTTTGACTGCAGGTAATGGGCTTTGAAACAAATAGGGATTTATTTTTCTCAGTACGATGTCTAGAGTTAGGTAGCTGTTGGCGTTGGTTCACGACGATCTCTTCAAGGATCTAAGCTCGTGGCCACAAGATGGCAATCATCATCTTGTGGTGAGGCGAAGGGCAGCCACATGGCAACTGTCTTCTTATCTGGAAAGCTGAGTGTGACCAGAACTGGGTCATAGGGCCACCCCTAGCTGCAGGAGTTGCTGAGAAAGGAGTATCTCAGGTGGGTTTGACCATTGGTACTTTCAAATTGGGGTTCTGGTAACAGGAAGAGGAAGGGATGGATATGGGGTAGACAGCCAGTTGTGTTTGCCACTCAGTAGACTTTCCGTCACCTTGCCAGAGGTCCATGACTGAGCTCCAGGGCTGTCTGTCTTCTATTGTAGCATTTAAGTCATGGTTCGCTTCTAGCACTTTCCCAAACATGTAGTAGAGACCTAGGGAATGTCTGAATTGCATTGAATCGTATAGAGTTTTGGGTGTGGAGGGAATGAATGAGTGAACTTGAATTTTCATAGTCAGAGACATGGCATTTAGAATGAGCCCTCCCTGTCCTGTCTACCCCACCCCCACTCCCCATGGAGCTGAGACTTTACAGACCACAAACCATTGCAAAGCCAGGTGTCTAGTCTTGGAAACACAAACACACACAAATTTTTAAAAGATAATTTTAAGTTTGTTAAAATCTGTTAATAAGAAAAAGAATGGCCACAGACCATTAGAATTGACATATAGAGCTGAACTGAGAAAAAATCAAGGTAAGAAAGGTTATAAGTATGTGTTAACTTAGACAAGTAGGGTGACGCGCTTTGACTCCCGGGGGCTTTGGGTGTGATGGTGAGTCGTTACCCACAGCCCGAGGACAGAGGGTAACGGGAGCCCAGGTGGACAAGGTGTCACACTGGGTCTGGAGTGGGCAGCATAGTGGCGATCCTCGGCCGGCCAGACCCAGAGTAGGTGGTTGTGGAATTGAGTTTGGTAACACGAGGGCTGGAAGTCCGACCTCCTCCAGGGACTGGCCTTCTGATGGTTGCTGAGCAAATAGGTGTTTGCTTCTCTGCAGGCGTGGCCCAGACCTAAGGACAATGTGTTTTATTAGGGGATTGGCAGGTTCTGTGTTCATACGTCCTACCTGGTGCAGGTTTCAAATACACATCCTGTACACTTGCCAGATGAAGCTAAAAGGAAGAGGATTTCTCTAAGGAGAGTTGGAAGAGTGGTGAGCGATTGGCAGGGTAGCGGGAACTATAGCAGTGGCATTTCATGACTTCTTTAGATTCAGATCAAGGGCTTTGGGATGGTGTGATGGTGATGGTGGTGGTGGTGGTGATGGTGATGGTGACGGTGTTGGTGGTGATGGTGGTGATGGTGATGGTGGTGATGGTAGAGATGATGGTGATGGTGGTGGTGATAGTGATGATGGTGATGGTGATGATGGTGGTGATGATGATGATAGAGGTGTTGGTGACAGTGGTGGTGATGGTGGTGGTGATGGTGATGATGGGTGATGGTGATGATGGTGATGATGGTGGTGATGGTGGTGATGGTGGTGGTGGTGGTGGTGATGGTGGTGATGGTGGTGATGGTGGTGGTGATGGTGATTGTGGTGGTGGTGATGGTGGTGGTGGTGATGGTGGTGATGGTAGAGATGATGGTGATGGTGGTGGTGGTGATGGTGGAGATGATGGTGATGGTGATGATGGTGGTGATGGTGATGGTGGTGATGGTGATGATGGTAGAGATGATGGTGATGGTGGTGGTGATAGTGATGATGGTGATGGTGATGGTGATGATGGTGGTGATGGTGATGGTGGTAGTGGTAGGGATGGTGATGGTGCTAATGGAGGTGATGGTGGTGGTGGTGATGGTGGTGATGGTGACGGTGGTGGTGGTCATAGCAGTGGTGAAAACTAACTTTTTGAGTGCTTGCTCAGGAGTCAGGTACATGGAAGTACATGGAATACCTGGGAAGGAGCCCAGAGAGAGCCTGAAGCACAGGTCATCTGCTTCTCTGTTACCCTCTGCGTCTCACAGCATCCTGTGCTTTCCAGGAGACAGAGGCCACACGCACTGTGGTACTTTCCCCTGGAGGTTCTGTTTGCTTACTCACCTTTCCTAGGGGGACACAGTGGGAGCTAGAGCCAGCTGGGCCCCCTGCTCCGGTGACCTTCTTGTGCCATCGGTTTGTCTGCTTGGCCCAGGAGGCCCAGAGAACTTACAGGTAGGAAGGGAAGTTGAATGTGTTAAAAGATGAAAAGCAAGAAAGTGGAAAAGACAAGAGGGGCCGGGTTGCCACTTTGGACTGTCGCTCTCAGGCCGTGTGTGATTCCTGAAGGGCCCGAGCTATTGTCCTTTCCTAGGAGGGAAAATGCAGCAGTCCTTTGTGTGCAGGGGTGGCGGGGCAGGAGAGGCATGATGTGGTGGCCCCTTGAGTTCTCATGACTTGGGCCCCCCTCTTGAACTGCCCTGATAGGGGGTGCCTGACGGAAAACCAAATGAAAATTGCTGTCCAGTGGGGGCTTTGATGATGGAAGCTTGGTAGACTGTGAACTGACATAGACAACAGGACCGGATGTCTGAGAAGCGCTCTCGGGCTGGTGAAGAGCGGGAGCCACCGCCCGAATGGGAATACGGGCCGCTAGGGACCTGCGTGAGTCCCAGTCCATGCTGTGCTCTGGAAGCGGGGTGGTGGTTTGCCTTGTCACTTAATGGGGTCCACTGGGCTGGTCCCCTGCTCAGCTCCACATTTTGCATTCTGTTGAAAATTCACTCTCAAGGCACACGAGTTGATGGGGTGCAGGCTGGTCCCCTCGCTGCTGGGGGCTCATTGATCACTGTGGACCCTTGGAGCCTTTCTGAGGACTTGCATTTGCACAGCCAGTTGTGACGCCTAGGACCTGCTTCGTGCCAAGCTCTTCCGAGGCGCGGTGGGCCTCGTGTTTCAGTACATGAGAAGGAAGGGGAGGCACAGCTGTCTCTCTGGTCGTAGTCACCGCGGGCTGCTATAACAGAAGGCCCCAGCCGGGGTGGTTTATAACCAACAGGCGTGTTTCTCACAGTCCTGGAGGCTGGCAAATCCAGGATCAGGGTGCCGGCAGAATCGGTACCTGGTGAGGGCCACTGCGCCTTTCACTGTGTCCACACGTGCTGGAGGGGGCAGGGGTGCTGCGGTATCTCGTATAAGGGCACAAATCCCATCCATGGGGGCTCCACCCTCATGACCTGAGCACCTCTTAAAGGCCCCACCTCCTAATCCCGTCACTTTGGGAGTCAGGATTTATAACATAACAGTTTGAGGGAGGGGACACATACACAGTCTGGCAGCCATTGTGCGTGATGAGATAGATCTGGCGCTACTTGGTCACTGCAGGGCACCACCCTGCCCTCTGCAGGATGATGGCCTGTGCTTGTAAAGCTCTTTCCCACAAATGAGCTCTTTGGTTCGGCATTGACCCTAAGTGGCAGGTAGACCTGGCAGCGCCCCCATCACCCCACTCTGCAGATTAGGAAACTGAGACCTAGAGGAAGACTGGCTGCCTAAGGCTCGAGGCTGCGAGTGACAGCTGTCCTCGGCCTTCTCATCTGGCCTCTTTGTTAATTCACACGTCACTTAATGTCAGGAAATGCGTCAATAGGTCATTTTGTCGTTGTGGGAACCCCGAGGGGCCGTGATGAACAAAACAGCATGAAATTAAATCAAGCACAAGAGAAAACGGTGCCCTCAAGAGACACGTAAACACGCGATAGATGAGGCTGCTGCCGGGTGGCACGGCCACTGTTGCAGCGGACTTGCTGTCAGTGGTAGGAGCCCACTCCAAAGTGACCGTTAAGTCCAGTGCAGTGAGCACACGAGCCAGCGACAGTCGTTTGTTACCAAGTATTATGTGCCGGACACACTGATGTGCTGTACTTTTACACGACTGGCAGTCAGTGGGTTTGTTTACACCAGCATCACACACACACACACACACACACACACACACACACACACACACAGGTACACACGTGTCATGTGTTGTGCTGTGTCGCTGTGACCTCACTAGGCGACAGGAATATTTCAGGTCCATTGTAATCTTATGAAACCACCTTTTTAAAAAATATGTTTTTTTCAGTTATAGTTCACATACAATGTTATATTAGATTCAGGTATATAGCATAGTGGCTAGACATTTATATAACTTATGAAGTGATTGCCCCGATAAACCCAGTACCCATGTGACACCCCACACAGCTGCTACATTACCGGGACCACCTTTAGTCCCAATGACTGGGTCTGCCGTTGACCAAGACGTCATTACACGGCGTGTGACGTGCTGCACACTGATTTGTTCATCTCTTCACTGTGATATAGAAAGCTCACTTGTAGAAATTTGATAAGGACTAAATCATATGGGGTTAAAATAAGAAAATGAAGACATTTTTAATCAACACAAATGCAAGGCATAGGAGATGAAAATCATTCCATTTGGCATTACAACTGGATGTAATACAGGAAGGGAGATCAGGAAGCTTAAAGTCAGCCACCCAGAATAAAGGAAACACGGGTTTCTGTGGGGAGTGAAGAAAATCGCCTTTATCCTGAATTTATTGGGAGGAGTGAAACGTCAGGTAGGGCTTCGGTTTTGGTTTTGAGCCAACTCTTGAGATATTAATATCAACTGAAAGCTTTCTGGTGAAACCTTAGACTACGTTTAAATTGATCCTAAAGGGGAAAAGTTCAAATTTGCTTAAAATGCTTAAAAATGAATGTCATTTTTCTTAGCATAGGATATTCTAAAAAAATTAGGTAAGGAAATCTTTTTAAACCTGTTTTTACGCGAGGTGTAGTCTAAGCCATGGATTGTTTTAGGTTCTAGAAGTAAGAACACCACATCATAGGAGAGGAAGACGCCACACTTGCAGGCACCCTGGCGCTGTGAGCCTTAGCATCTTGGGGGAATGGGGTGTGTGGGAAACAAGAGTGTGGGTGTTGTTGGGTCACGTCAGCTCATGGCCTCGCTTTGCCATTCACTGCCAGAGTGGTCTTGGGTTTTTGTTTAACTTCTTTCAGCTTCAGTTTCTTGATCTGTAAAATGGGTATAGTGATGCTTGCCAGTATAGTGTTTTGGAAGCTTGATGAGATAATCCTGCAAGAAGCGGATAGCGCTGTGCCCAGCGCACAGAGGGCAGCTGGCTGCCGCGTCTTTCCCCTGTAAATCCTCCCCCACCATGTTTTTCACAGAGGCATCCGAGAATATAGATGTGATTTGGTATCCTTTTTTTCCAGTTAATATTATGTCATAAGCCTTTCCCGTGTTGCTAGTCTTTATACCCATCACTTTTCATGGTTGCATAATGTTTTGAAAACGATCTTTACTTAACATTGTTATTAAAATTGTATATCTGTCGAAACCAACGTTTAATTCATATGCTCAAAATCTAGACATTTAATAGTATTCAAACAATGTAACATAAACCACACTGAGAGTTCCTCAGTGTTCTGGAGGCCAAGGAGGTGGAATGCAACAAGGCTCAGCACTGGGGAGAGTCACTGGTACTTTTTGCTTACTAAGTTTTTTTTTTTTTTTTAAATTGAAAAGGCTACATTATGCAGTGTGTAAACATCCAAATGGTCCCTAAAGGCTTACATGATGACAAGTGAGTCTCCGGCAGCCCCTCCTCCTCCTCCTCCTTTCAGAAGTGGTCTGTGTGTGTTCAAGCAACTGGGCAGGTGTGTGTGTCTGTCCCTGCCCATCCTTTCAAAGGTACAAGTGGAAACAGGAGTTTTATGTGCCCCTTTCCCTCACTTTGTATATATCGGAAAGCCTGACAACAGGTGATATTCAGCACATATGCACACCATTTTATTCACAAGTGTCATATGGCATAAAAATCATCCAATTTTCAAGTAAAATATATATGTTTTAAATCGAGGTGAAATTCCCATAGCACAATTAAGCACGTTAAAGTGTGCAGTTCCATAGTGTTGGTGCATTCACATTGTTGTGCAGCTACCTAATGTATTCTTAACGCACATAGACCTACGATGGGACCCCGCAGCTCCACCCCGGGGTGTTTATCCAGACAAAACAAAATCACTAACTCGAAAGGACACATGTGCCCATGTTCACTGCAGCGTTATTTACAACAGCCAAGACAGGGAGGACACGTGAGTGTCCATCAGTGGGTGAATGGATGAAGAACATGTAGTGTGTACACACACACACGTACACACAACACACACACTCACAGGAGTATTATTCAGCCTTAAAAAATGAGGAACTCTTGCTCTTTGCATCAACATGGATGGACCTTGAGGGCATTGTGCTCAGTGACATAAATCAGTCAGAGAAAGACAAATACTGTATGATCTCTCTTATATGTGGACTCTAGAACAAAACCAAAGCCAAACCCCAAACCAAACAGCGGGCTCCTAGATACAGAGAGCAGGCCGGTGGTTACCAGACGTGGGGGGTGGGCGAAATGGGTGAGGTGTCTGAAGATACACTTCCAGTTAGAAAGTGAGTCCGTCCTGGGCGTGTGATGTGACTCCAGTTAATGACACTGTGTTACATATTTGAAAGCTGCTAAGAGGATAGGTCTCAGAAGGCCTCGTCAAGGGAAACAGGATGTTAGCTGGACTCACTGAGGTGATCGTTTCACAATATATACAAATACTGAACTGTGAACACCTGAAGCTAACATAATGTTATATGTCAGTTATACCTCAACGAGCATTTTCTTAATGCGAAGACATTGTCAGATATGTAATCATCAGGAGTTTTTTTTTTTGGTATAATAGCAATTACAGAATTGGGGAATTTTGATTCCTATAATCAAGTGAAGAGATAGGTCTTTCTCTGACCCCTTGGGTTGCCTGTCTTCAGGGGTGCCCTGTGATTAGACATTTTTCAGTTAAGGATTAAATTACCTCTTGGACAATATGGTGCACCAAATCTGTGACTTTTTGCTCACGTGTGACTACCGTGGGGACAGCTGGGTGCTCCAACTTTGTACCACTGGCATCAGGTCATAAAGGAGGCTCAGGTTAGTGTGTGAGCAGCACGGTGTTACGCGATGGGAGTGCTGCGTGGGCCCGCTGGTGGGCTTCCTGGTTAGCAGGTGACCACGGTTCCCCAGAGCTGGACCTACTGGGTCCCACTCCCAGTGCCCGCTTAGTGCTCCGAGCCCTCGGAACTGGCCCAGGTCGTGTGGTCTTCCCATCTGACCAGGGACTCCCCGGGTAGAAGTGGCTGAGCTGGAATCGACCCCATCTCTGACTCCAGTTGTCCCTGTGCCTGGTGCCCCGTCCAGCTGCCTCTCGTGGGGACTCAGGACTTAGGTGGCAGAGCCAGGGTTCTGGGAGAGTTTGAAAAATAATGTGTTCACTGGTTTTGATGCTCTCCAGAGTCATTGTCAGGGATGTGAAACATCACCCAAATAACTCTTCTCAGGTGTTTAACAGATGGTGAGAGCAGCTTGGACCGGCCTTCATTCAGATGGCATCCAGAGGACAGGCGAGGTGAAGCCAGTGCGCTCGTGGGGCCCCTCTGCCCACCCGCCATGCCTGTATGCGGTGTGTGGACCTTTCCCCATTCCAGAATGGTCTACGCTTTGGAACTGAATGGTCTCTGTAGGAAAAGCTCTTCTGTGCAGTATTGCTAAAATCCTTCTTTTTTGTTGCCCTCTCTGCATACACCGGCTGTTTAAGAAGTTTACAATGTGGAGAAAGGGGTGCAGAACAGAACCAGGTGTGGGGCCCTCCACCCCAGCAGCACAGCCCGCCTGCCCTGGGCGCACCCGCTGACTTATCCTGACACCACGAGCACCTTGGGTGCAGTGTCAAGTGTTGACCCATCCGTCTTCTCTTTGAGGCAGACACCTTTGTCCTTGTGTTTTGCCTGAGTCATTGTCACCTGTATGGGGTCTGGCATATTGAGTGCTCAGTGTTTGTTAGATGACGGTCCTTGTGCCAGTAGGTGTTGAACTTGCTCTTTGGGGCACGCCTGGCGCTCCCTCATTTGCTGCTCACTGCTTTGTGTGTCCACCCCTGTAGCTGGCCCCGTGGGGCTCCTTGCCTGTCCGGGAAGGGGAGGTTGTTCTCAAGGAGGGGATGCTTTATCCCTAGTCTGCTGCCAAGGGGTTGGGGCCCAGCGGCTGGCATCCCCAGGCGGTGTTGCGACCTACACCAACCTTGGTGACTTCTGGCTTTGGGATCGTGGCCTGGCTAGGCTGTGTGTCCGGGTCTGGTCACTTGGCTGTGGTCAAGGACATGACTCGTTACCAAGCATCCTGGTCACAGGGCAGTAAGCGGGCCTCAGGTGCCTGTGGGCAGTGGGCAGCGGGCATCCCGACATTTGACGAGCTTGTTTTGCACAGGCGCTGGGCGACGACTGAGGCCCCCGTGGGAAGGCATCAGGCCTGTCGCTGGGCTGGCCAGGGAGGGTTGACGGGATGGAGCGGTGAGGAGCTGTCAGGGGACAGGCCGTGGTCGAGCAGCAGAGGGGCTGCAGGTGAAAGCTGGGCTCATCTGTCGTCTGCTTGCCCATCAGACATCTGGCGGATGCTTGCTGAGTGCCAGGCCCCATGCTGACAGGTGAGGTGTGCTTGACCTGTGCCGGGTAGGGCCTGCGTCCGCGGATGGGCCTTGTCCAGGGGTGTGATTTCAGTAGCTGGGGCAGGACAAGGCTGTCTCGATGCAGGGACTTGTCCAGGCAGGGCCCTGAGGGCAGGAGGCGTGGGTGTCGGGGCCCGAGCAGCCGCCCTGATGGAGCTGTGTGCAGTGGCCCATGCTGCTGTCCTTCTGAGAGACTTGGAGAGGTGACATCACCGTCTCAGGGTCACCCAGTCAGGAGAGCCAGCACTTGAAGCCAAGTGTGTCCGAGGGAGCGCTGCTTCAGTCTGCCGCACTGCAGGAGTGGCAGCTCTCTGAAGACTGCAGTGCTCGGCAAAGCCGGAGGTGCAGAGGCAGGTCCCGGGAGGCGTGGCGTGTCATTGGGTTGCAAGGCAGCCGTGGTGCAGTGGAAGATACACGGGCGATGCAGAGGAGATGCTGAGGTCTTGGGTTCAAATCCTGCCTCTGCCACCTTCTGCTCACGTGACCCATCCCTGACCTCGGTTTGCTTATTGGTAAATCACGGAGTTGGTGCTGATGGTCGCAGAGGTGTGGAGACCTTCCACACGCCGGCTGTTCCCTGGGCTGTGCCCTGGGTAGCTAGGAGCCGGGAAGGCTTGGGTAGGGGAGTGCAGTGGTCAGGACTGCGCTCAGGGGCGGCTTAATCTGGTTTCATTCCATTATGATAATCCAGCTGTAGGGCTGCGAGTGACAGCGTGTGGGCGACATTCTGAAATTCAGCAACCAAATAAGCTGTGCTTTGAACTGTGGCTGTAGGGAACTCCTTCGTGCCGTCTGTGGGTTTGATTGAAGCTTCGGCGCCCCTGCCCTCATCCTCGGCGTGCTCCCTTCCAGCACCAGCCCTTCCCTGTGCACACCCTGCGGTCACTGCGGGCTCAAGTGTAACGAGGCTGTTTGGAGCCGGCTGGTGGTGGGCAAGCAGTAGACACGGGAACGCTCGTGAGTCACGAGGGTCGCAGGCGGCCCCTGTGATGCTGGCCTCGGAGACTCTGTGGCTTACATGCGTCCCAGACGTTGTGGGATTGTGGCCTCGGACCTCAGTCACACTTCCCGGCCGGCCCAGCCCTGCTGCGGCCACTGGCTTGCTTCCTTCTGGGGCCCTGAGTCCCGCGTGTCTTTCCTCTCACTGCTGAGCTAATTCGGAAATGGGCTTTCAGTGACGGTGGAGGAGGCGAAGGCTCACGGCGATGTAAAGGTGCGGACAGGTAACTAGTGCTTTGGGAGGCATTTCTCGGTCCTTGTTTTCATTATTGTGCTGTTGGCAGATGCAGGAGCTACCATCCATCGTGAAAATGCCAACTGCCCCTCGTCCACTGAAACTGCCCGCTTCCCCTCCTCAGGGTTGGCATTCGTCTTCTTGGCTTGCGTCTTTCCTGGTCATCGTGTGCTGTCCTTGGCCGTCAGCACGTTTGTTTCTGCAGTGGGACCTCTCAGGGTGTGGTGTCATTTCCTCATCGACACACTCTGTAGTGTGGCCGCCGCCGCCTGTCACTCCCGCATCCTGTCACATGCAGGTCACTGGGTTTCATTGATTGTCCCATTACTTTAATGACCTTCTAGATCAGACCATTAAATACCTCAGTGACCTTCTAGATCAGACCATTAAATACCTCACTAAGTCCACCCTTTCCTTCCCTTTATTTGTGGTTATTTCCTCAATCAAACATATATGGAATTAGTAAGATGCATTTGTTTCCATATGTGTGTTAATTCTGTCAGAAGTCATTACAACTTTTCTAGATTTGGGCCGTCTGTACTTGAAAGTTCCATCTCCATGACCTAAACTGAATATTGAAGTATAAGATCTGCTTCGCAAAGTCACTTTCTGGTCTTTTGTAGGCAGCATCAAATTTAGTTATTTTCAGTGAGATTTTAAATTTGCTTTGGCTAGTGTGACTGGTTTTCCTTGAGAAAGAGAAATTTATTTTCATTTTCGCTTTTTACTGCCTCCTCCATTTTCCTGGGCAGGAAGAAGAGCCCTTTTATTAGTAATGAAAATTATTTTGATGGTTTCATTCGGTAACAACACGTGGTGAGCTTCTGATGGGCTGGGCTTGGGGTCCTGGGGCTCCGCCCGGGGAGACACAGCAGTTGAAGATGATTAGAGCTGAGCTGGGGACGGATCAGGGCCCCTGACTAAACCGGTGAAGTCCTGTGGGAACACAGGTGAACAAGGGGCGAACTCCACCTGGGGCTTTGGCTGGGGTGTGGGCAGGGGGCCCCCACGGGCAGAGTCCCAGGAGAGGAGGTGTGTTGTCTGAGCCGCCGCCTGGACCTGGGTCCCGGCCGGGCCTCCCAAGGAGAGGCCTGAGGACTCAGAGTGCTGGGGCCTTGGTGTGGGTGTGCAAGTGACTGGGGGGGTGGGGGGAGCGGGGGCAGGCATGAGGCTGGAGGCTGACCGGAGCCTTCGCGCCCCTTTGAGGAGCCTGGGTGGGGCGCCAGGGGGCTGGTGTCAGTTAAAGCTTTGCTGGAACACGTATATTCAGAGGCTGTGCAGGGGCCTTCCAACACGTGTTTGTGTGGAGGGGCGCAGCCTTATTGTGCGGAGGGTCGCAGCCTCACCGCGTGGAGTGGCACATCTTTACTGCATGCGCAGAGTGGCACACCTGTACCGCATGTGCGGAGCGGCACAGCCTTAACGCGTGGAGGGTTAGATTTGTTCATCTGTGATATTAAGTACGACTTAAAACTACACACGCTCAGGGTTTCAAGTTTAGCACATGCGAGTTACAATGACAAGAACAATAGCATTGAGCACTTTCTCATGCGCAGCGTGTGCCCGGTGTGGTGCTGAGTCCCTTCTGGGCGTTTTCTTCATCTCTTCTCACAGCGACCCTGTGAGGCAGACACTGTTCTTATCCGGGTTCTACAGGTGAGGAAACTGAGGCTCAAAGGATGGAGAAGCACACCCGAGGTGTCGCAGAGCCAGGGTGTGTGGGGGGCCACTGGGCACCTGCCTGCCCTGCTGCAACCTCCCCAGACCTGGGTCAGGAAGAACCCCTGGTCCACCTGCTGTCCTGGTTGCCCACGGTGTCAGAAGAGCGAATCCCCTGTCTCTCGGGGAGGCCGCACGCGTGTGTGTGTGTGTGCATGTGTGCGTGTGAGTGTGCGTGTGTGTGTGTGTGTGTGTGCGCGCGCGCGCGCGTGCGTGTGCCTCTGTGCCTGCTTGCCTCTTGTAGAGACCTGGGACCAGGCCTGTACCGAACTGTGCCCCTCACCACTATTTCTCCATGTTATGAATGACGTCTTCTCCCACGACGCTGATTTTCTTTGCAAACGTGATTCTTAATGGCTGTGTAATAGCCATTAAAGTACACTCATTGCTTCCATCTGCTCATAGGTGAAGCATTTCTCAGGCCATTCCCCTGTTTGGCTATTTCAGTTGTTTCTGGTTTTGTTTTTATTTACTGTTATTACTCACCCTGTGAGGAACATTCCCGAACCATAAGCCTTTGAGCGGCTCCGGTGGCGTAAAGCCCCGGCCTGCGCTGGGGTTGTTACGGAGCAGCGGCGTTGATCACCTGGTGCTTGTGTCGTCCTGCTGGTCCTTGGTGGTGCTATGAGTGACGGCGGCTGTCACCCTCTTCCTCTGCCCTTCGTCTCACGCACACGCATGTTTTGCGTTGAAGGCCCTGGCACAGTTTCGTGGGGCCCCTTCCGCGCCATCTCACTCAGCGCTCTGTCCGCCTCTCCCACGTTTGCTCTGCTCAGGTTTCCCTGCTCCAGCCTTTCTGGGCTCCTCCTGGTCGGTGGGCCGTTTTCACAAGGCTGCAGCCATTTCTTATTCTCTGTGTCCCTAACTCCTTAATCCCCTCATTGGCTGCTTGATTTATTAACGTGTTTATTGGAGAACATTTTATTTCTTCAGCCTGTGCCTGGCGCTGGGCGCTGAGGACACACAGGTGTGTTTGTGAGTCACACTCCCTGCCTGTGGAGAGCCTGGGCAAACGCAGTGGATGCCCAGGTGGATGGATGGAGAGACTCCGTAGAAAGGGGTCCTGGCCCTGGGGGGCGGGGCTGGGGGAGGTGGAGGGAAAGAGAGCGCAGGGATGGGGGGGGCATCACAAAGGCACGGAGCCTGCAGTGGTGCGCGTGCGGACCTGTGAGGGGAAGCCTGACGGGGTCTGGCCAGAGCTTGGAGGGAGGGCTCTGGAAGCGTGAAGCAGTTTGGTTTTTACCCTGCAGGTTGTGCCGGTTCCTGCTCCTGGTTCTGTACAAGTTTCTTCCTCACCTTTGGGGTAAAGTCTCAGCTCTTTGGCCGGCCCCACCTGCCTCTCTGGCCACATTTCTTGTCACTTCCCGCCTCTGCCCTCCATGCTTAGTAGCTAGTCCCTCTGGGCCGAGCCCCGTGCGTTCCCTGCCCCTGTGCCTCTTTCTGCCCGCTGTGGGGCCGTGCCACCCTCCTTGGGTGCTGCCTTCCTGCCTCGCCACCCCGGAGGCCGTCTGACACCTCCCACATACTTGATTTGGGAGGTGTTTCTTCCGCAGGGCCTGGGCTTAGTCCCCTGGAATCCCTGGGGCTCCGCTCAGGCCTGGCCCAGGGCCACGCCTGTCGGTTTTGGTAAGCTGAAGAGTAAACGCTCCCTTACCTCGCGGTGTTTTATCCTCGTGCCTTATCTCAGTCAGAAACTTGTTTTCAAGAACTTCGCCTGTACTGTCTGGGCACTGAGTGACGTTGCAGTTCCCAGTAAGCCAGGACGTCCTGTGGAGGATTGAAGGAACGTCAGTGCCATTAGCAGCCAAGCCGAGTCGCAGCAGCAGCGGCACCGTGAGGTGTCAGTGGCCTGTCATGGGCGGCTCTGTGCTGTGGGTGACCCAGGTTGGAGCAGGACAGTTAGTGCCCGGCCTCACGGAGCGGACAGCTGGGTTAGCGGTGTGGCAGGTGACAGGACGGGGCCATGATTTCTCAGGGTCCCGATGAGCTGGTGGTCAGGGTGGGCCAGGCGGAGGGTGCGGGGCTTGGCCTGGAAGGGCTGGTTGGGCTCAGGTCAGCAACGGGGCTCAGCTGTGTCAGCGTGGGCACGTGCACAGTCACCTGTCTCCTGAGGAGCTTAAAACAGAACACAGCAAAACTGGTCCCTGGCCTCTCCCTGAGAACCCTGGGTAGAACCACTGTTCTAGCGTGGGGACGGCAGGAGCGTCCGTGCCAGCAGCGTTCAGTCTGTCTGGAGCCATGGGGACCGGCTGTGTGACGCTTTGGGAGGTGAAGGGGCCACGCCAGACTCAGTAATTCACCATGGCCCACAATGTCACCAGTCAGAATTAGTCAAGGTGTGATACAGAATAGAAGACCTTTGATTAGATAATAACATGCTTATTATAGAAAATTTGGGAAATACCGAGAACTGCCTGCAAAGAGAGCCTCGCCTGCAAATATCTCAGCACCTCAGTGTAGTCTCTGTGCTTCGTGTGGTCCCTGACTGCACCCTACCTGTCCCTGAGGTCACCTGAGAAGCTCCAGGGCGCTTCAGTGAATTCTCAAGGTAGGTGGGACCACCTGGCGGGGGTGTCTGGGGCGGTGTCCGTGCTGGTCGGGGTTGGGACTGCTACAGACAGTGTGGCTCGAATCCTGGCGCCACCAGTTACAGCCGCGGGACTCTGGGCTCGTGGCGAGGATCAAATGCACTCACCCAGGTAAAGCTCTCGGCGTGGTGTCTGGTACTCAGAGGGCACTTCCTGAATGTGAGCTGGATGCTGATTTTTAGTCTTATGGTCACTTCTGGCTCTGCCTTTCTGCTTTTTCCTGAATTCTTTCATTTAATTTGGTCCAGGCACCTGCTGAGTGCCATGTGCTGCTGTAGGACCCAGGATGGGAGCAGTGACAGGTTCCAGTGGGTGCTGCCCTCAGGGAGCCCCTGTACCCCACGGAGGCCTCAGACCACACATCCTAACCTGCCAACACATAAGGTGGAACGGGACAGTGGTGTTTCCACTCGGGTGACACCGGGTACTGTGCCGGGGCAGCGCCACCTATGGGGAAGATGGTGCTGTGAGCCACATGTGTGACTTTCTAGTTGTCCTAGTTACACTGAGGAAGTGCAAAGAAACGGGAAATTAATCCTAATGATATATCTTATTTACCAATCCATTGTATACAGAATGTTATCTTATAAATCCAATAGGTAATCTCTATAAACACTGTGAACAAGAGCATGTCCACTCATGTTTTGGTCTGACTCTGAAGTCAGGGTGACGTCACACTGAGAGCGCGTCACACTGAGTACGTCACACTGAGTACGTCACACTGAGTACGTCACACTGAGTATGTCACACTGAGAACGTCACACTGAGAGCATGTCACACTGAGTATGTCACACTGAGTACGTCACACTGAGTACGTCACACTGAGTATGTCACACCTAGTACGTCACAATGAGTATGTCACACTTAGTATGTCACACTGAGAGCATGTCACACTGAGAGCACATCACACTGAGTACGTCACACTGAGAACGTCACACTGAGTACGTCACACTGAGTATGTCACGCTGACAGGGCCAGGTTTAGGTGCCCAGGGGTCACCTGTGGCTTGTGGCTCCTGCCTTGGACGGTGTAGGGCTAGTGTGGGTGAAAGAGGAGGCTGCCTACAATGTCGGTGGGGGTGGCCCCTCTGGTGAAGTGACATTTAAGCTTGGACGGAAAGATGGGGAGTTGGCGCGGGCCCATTTGGGGGCCATCCTAGTAGAAGGAGCTTAGCGAGCTGGTGGTCTTTGCACAGAAGGCCATTGAGTGGCTGCACTTAGGGCCGGAGCTCAAGGTCTTCCTGCCACTTGTATGGGGAAGCCCCGGAAAGACCCCACGCTTAGACTGACTTGGTCTGATTTTGGCTTTCCAGAAACAACTTCTGGCTTTTCTGGGGAGGCAGGAAGACTTTGGAGGGGAGTTTGCAGTTGGTGGCAGGCTTGGTGGCATGGAGTGGGGGTGGCCGAGAAGGTGGCGACAAGTGTGGGGCTCAATTGGGACGCATTATAAGGCTCCAGAGGTGGACCTACTGATGGATTGGAGGGGACGATGAGGGAAGGGCCGTCAAGAGGGTCCATTAGGGTTGGGACTGGGCGTTTGGGGACGGGGTGCTGTTCCCTGAGATGGGGAGGATGTGGGGAGAAAGGCCCATGTTTGGTTTGGGGCACATGGGGCTTGAGTACCTGTGGGACGAGACATCCGGCTGTGCTGTGGGGTCGGCAGCTGGGTGGGGAGCCTGTGGTGAAGGGGAGGCCTGGGGAGAGGCCCAGGGCCTTGGCTGGCACAGCCCCCCCTTTTCATTAGCTTGCTTGAGGAGCATGCTTCTTTCGCCTCAATTTTGCTTTAAAAGAAGGCATTTGAGTGTGCAGCAGGCCTCATTGCAGGTTCAGTGCCTCATAAGGGGTTAACATAATAGCTGTGTAATTTAAAATCAACTGCTGAACCTTCATGTTCCAAAAAAAAGAAATCCCTTTGCCCAGGAATTTCTTATAGGCACTTTTTTTCCCCTGGGGGTCCGACCTCTCAGCCTGTCCCACTTGTGGGCACAGTGCTTCTCCCCTCTGGGGTGGTCCAGCCCCCTCAGTTAATTGCTGAGAGCTATCCACCCCCCCCCCCCCCCCCCCAGCTCAAATGCAGCAGAGGACCAGCAGTGCCTCCGCCTTCTAATTTGTCCCTTATCTCTCTGCCACTAGATGCTGGAAGCAAAACGGAGCTGTAGAGAAATTTGTTTTTTTCACTGGTATGAATTATGTAATACCTCCTTGCCAGAAAAGATTATAATGGGTTGTTTTCTAAAAAAAATTATCCTCATCTATTAAATATGTGCCATGAAAAATCATTTTCAAAACAAAAGTTCATCTAGGCTGTGAGATACATTAGTGTTCTTTCTCCATTTAGGGATCAATCGTGGCCCCTTTCCTGTGATTAATGTCCTTCTGCAAGCAGACGTCTGATACGCACGGAGGGCCCGTCGTTCCGATAGGCCGCAGTTTATTTGGCCCACAGCTGTGGACTTGTTCCTTCCAGGTTCTCCCCCCTGAACGCTGCGTTAACTCTCCTGGTGCTCACATCTTTGCTCTCGTCTCTGGATATTTTCTGGGGATAATTAGTAGCTGGAAAATGAAGGCTTCAAAGGTATACATACCTATTTTTAAGACTTGATCAAGTTTGCTTTCTTTCACGTGTTACGGGCTGTCTGTATTTCTGCTGTCGATTTCCTGAGCCCATTTTGCTGTGATTGTGTTTGTATGTGGGAGTGGGTTTTTCATAAGAACATTCGGCCTTGGTCGTGCTGGAAGGTGGACGTGGGAGGCAGGTGAGGCAGAGGCGGGGACCCCTGGTGGGAGGAGCCTCTGAGAGGGCGTGTGCTGGGCATGGAGTGCTGGGCATTCTGTTCTCGCCATCATTCCTGATTCCTGCCAGTAAGTGCCATCGTGCCCATTTTACAGCCGAGAAAATGAGGTTCACAGTTCACTTGTCAAAGGTCACATGGCCACTGAGTGGTAGAGTCAGGGTTTGAACCCGGGGGGGGGGCGGTCTGGCTCCCGCACGCACGCTCTCAGCCTTGATGCGAATTCTGCTTCAAAGAGCGTGTGACCCCTGTCATTGTAGCCCTTACAGGGAGCTGTACACACGTTTTCTGCTTTTCTTTATTTAATGTTTCTTCATAGTCTACTATATGTCGAAGAAGAAGCAGTAACATGTTTTCATTGCTTTTTTTACTGTCTCTTTGGACATTGAATGGATGCTTTTGCAAAGGAGTCCAGGACCCACAGACTTGCTCTTACCTGTGTGCTGGTGCAGGTAAAGAGGCAGTGGAAGTCACACCTGTCAGTGTCCGTAATTCCTGTTGCCTCCTGTCAGCCTCCCTGCCTGAAGGGGAGGGGCCCAGCACTGGCTCCGCCCATCCTGGTTTGTGACCTTCTGTAGGTAGGTTTCCTCATCCGGTTTCCCCTTCCGCACGCGGGGTTAGTGACACACACCTTGCAGGGTTGCTGGGAAGCTGAAGTAGAGACATGCTGCGTTTCCTAGGTTATCAGATTCTGGAAGCACACTGCACTGGCCTATGAAACCTGCTCATTAATTGTAAAGCACATGCATTTTGAAAAATTAAAGTGGCAATTAGCGTCATCTCAGAATTGAAGAAATACGGTAATCAAGCATGTACGGTAATGGAGTTCATAGGAATGGCTCAGCCCGGTCACTTGGTTGCTGGACTTCTCTGGCACACTGGACGCTAAGTAGACTGAGAAATATCCCCCCCAAAATGCAGTCAGAGTTGTCATTTCTGAGGCGCTTCCTTAAATCACTGATGTGAGAGCCTGCATGCTGGGTGGCCTGCTTTCCTTTAACCTCTCCCTGGGAGTGTTCAGCAGTTTCTAAATTAGGAGGCCTCTGTCTTAAAGGTCTCCCCTCCTCCCAGCTCAGTGTCACTCGCTTTCCCCAGGCGTGGACAGACCTGTGACGTTTTACATGAGGTTTTCCGTTAAAGGAGGCTGGAGCTGTTGGTTTCTCTCTGCCCTGCTCTCGTACAGTTAACATCAAGGGTCGGTTTGTGGAGAGCCTGTGCTAGGTCCATCGTGTGTGTAATCATACGTGTAATCCTCAGAACGACACAGAGAGGCTGGGCACACAATTAACCGGGCTGGACAGCTGCGAAGAGAGGAGCTGGCCTTTGATTCCACCGTGTAGGTTGAGGCCACGGTGTTCAGGATGGCTCTTGGCTCACATTGTCACTCAGATAAACTTCTGACTGAATAAATGAAAACACAAATAATCCAGTTTTGCCCCTCCCGCCTTTTTGTGACGGACAGATCAGCTCACTGTAAAGTCTGTTTTTCCTCCTTTGCCGGAAAGCAATCTCCTGAGACTCTTTCCCTGACCCTTTGAGGGTTGATTGATGTGGCCTTTGTGTCTGGAAAGCAAACTCTGTTAAAGGTTCTGTGTGTAAGTTCCGAGGTTCTGCAGCCCTGTTCGGTTATAACCTGTGTCCCGTGATGTACTTCATGTGCAGCGGCTGCCACACAGGTGGGTGAGGGCTGCCGGTTCCCGTGAGCGCGTCCCTCCTGTTGAGCTGCTGACCTCAGAGCCCGGAGGCCGGTCCTGTTTCTTGGGGCTCCCTGCACGGTCAGGCTCACCTGGCCCGGCTCAGTCAGTGTTTGCTGCCTGGTGTGGCTCATGGATGGGCTCGGGCAGGGGAGCGCACCCTGCCGGCTGGTCGGCCCTGGGTTTTTACTTCGCTGCAGGCTGTGCGTCTGCGGTGTGACTCTCCCGTATCCACGTGCTCGTCCCTAAGAAACATCAACCACTCGGGACCCCTTGACGTCTCCCGGTGGCCTTCCTCATGGGCCCACACTTTGCACGTGAGTGCCAAGTGGTGTTTAATAAGTGACAGCCTTTCTGAGTCAGAGGCCTGGCGGCCATAGAACGTCTGAGCCATGCAGGTGACTGGCCTGTGTGGTGAGTTGCGCTCATTTCTGCTGAAGACGCTCGCTGGCATGGGCCGCCTGTGCAGGTAGGTCCCGGCATCAGGTGGGTTTTAAGCACAAGAAGTATGGCTCCTGGCTGAGCCCCTGGAAGAGAGCCTGGTGAAGCGCCCTGCGTCCTAGGTGAGCAGTGACAGCTCTTTACGCAGATGCGCGGACGTAGGCTCCCTCCTCCATCAGAACAACCCCGAACCGACCAGTGTCTCCCCGTTCACCAGGCTTGCCCCAGCAGGTGCCACTGCCGCCTTCCCTGTGGCTGTCATGTCTAAGCCCCCATGTGCCCTTGCTAGGGTTAGAAGCGCCTGGAGGGTCGGGGCTGCCCCCACTCCCTGCCCTTCAGAAAGCAGCACTCCGGCTGTCTTCTCCTTTACTCTTTGGGAGACTGGATGGAGGTGGGGTACATTTGTGTAGCATGATTCCCCTCATGGGCTAAGAAACATATATAAATGTGGTAAAGTTAGGAAATGGAAGCCTTGCGATTTCTCCAGAAAGGAAGATCACGGATGGAAAGTGGAAGGAGGCCGGAGCCTTGTAAAGGCCTCATGTCCTCTGCGTGGCTCACGGTTCTGACCACGTTTTCTTCTCAGCACCCGCTGGGCTGTTCTGAGGCCTCGCGTGTGCCCCGCGCTTCCCTGTGCCCTCCCACCACCACTGTGCGGCCTCTGGCCGGGGCCTTGGGAGCCTCCTGTGTGGCCTCCCTCTTCCCACCCATCTTCTGCGTGTGATCTCACACCAGTCTGCGAGTTAGCTTCCGCTTAATAGCCTTTGACAGGCTCCTGGCAGTTCATGAGTGAAGCTCAGACTTCCTAGCCTGGGATCCGGCCAAACCCCTGCCTCTCGGGCCTTCGCCTGCTTCTTGCCTCATGGGCTGCTGCCGGCCACTTGGCTTCACGCTGGACGCACGGGCTCATTTCTGCTCTTTGAATGTGCCACTCACGTAGCATGTATGCACACCACACGCACACATGTATACACACATGCATGCACACACGTACACAACACGCACACAGGCATGCACACACATCACACACACGTACACACACGTACACACATGCAAGCACACAACACACATGTACACAAATGCACACGTGCACACATGATGTGCACTGCACACATATACATACATGTACACACATGCACACACATACAGAAGTATGTGCACACATACCTGCACATGGGTATACACATGTGTGCACACACACACCCTGACAGTGAGTGCGCATGTTGGTATGCGAGGCACTGCTCTGCGCACATCACATGCCTTATTCCATGCTTGAAACAATCTATGTGGGAGGTCCTGTACCCCCTCCCCCCCCTCAGATGTGGAGCTGGAGGCACTGGTACAGTGAGCAGAGTCCCTGAGGCCATGTGCTCACCAGGTCCCCTGACCAGGACTAGAGCCAGGAGGGGCTCCTGTTATTGCATAGTGTCCTCCTGCTGTCCCCTGCCTCCTTGCTTCCACTCATGCAGCTGGGGTTCCCCAGCCTCCCTCACTTGTGAGCTTTGCGTTCCCCAAGTCCCAGACCAGGTAGCAGTTCCCTTCTTTCCGTCTTGGCACAATCGCGGTGCTGTCAGCTAGCCAGCTGTTGCACAGTGCTTGTAGTCTGGGCTGTGGGACCCTGGTAAGGGATGCATCTCGTGCAATTGCAGACCCCACAGTTCACACACTGAGCAGGTGCTCAGTCAGCATAGGTGCCATTCTGAGTTTCCTAACGTGTGTTTCGGAGTCCTCTGTCCTTGATGGGCTGCAGATAGCAGGGCTTTCAGGAAGAACAGCCTGTGGTGGCTTCTCACTCCGTAAGCTCCGTGACTTTCATGAAGTCATCTCTGTTTTTGCTGCTCATGAGGGACAAAACTCTCACAACTGACTGACGAGCATGAGAGAATACATCTCCTTAACGTTCCTGCCAAATTAATACTGCGCCTGGAAGGCCAGGGAAAAGCCAAGTTGAGAGTATCTTTCTGCATAATTTATGAACGACTGAGTCATAAAATAAGCATTTACAGTGGCCTGTTTGCCCAAGGTAGGGACGATAACGCAGCCATTATTCATACCGATGGGGGCAGTGGCGTTTATGTGCCTCCAAAGGTCCCCGGCTCTTAGTCCCTCAGTAGGTTTCTGAGGTTCTCTCTCGCCTCTCCTTGCAGGACTGGCTCCCTTCCTGTTTGGGGATCAGAGCTCGGAAGCTCAGTGTTATATGTTCAGACGGAAACAATTTTATGAGAACTGAATGCGTTGGTATTTCTGAACAATGAAGTCTCTTTAAAAAACCCCCCACAAATGAACAGATTTAGTGCATCTCTGCTAGATGCCGTGAAAGGAGCGGGGGTACAAAGGAAAGTGACCAGGCCCTGTTCCCAGGGTGCTGCCAGCTGCTGGAGAGACAGGTGGTACTCCTGACAATATGAATGCAGTGCTCTGGGTGAGGAAAGGGCCCAGGGGCAGACAGATTCCAATAGCTGATGGCGCAACAGGGCAGACGGATGTGGAGCTGGGTAAGGGCACTGTAGGTGTGAGCACAGCTCCACCGGAGGCAGAAACACTTGGGAGGCAGGCCCGAGTGGTGGCCAGGTCAGGCTTAGGAAGGGCCTTGCTTTCCAGCTCTGAGTCAGCCTGACGGCTCATCTCTGCGACTTCCCATCTCCACCCACGCTGTCCCCCATCGCCCCATGGGTCTCCGGAGAGCAGGGCGTGCCTGTCCTCATTGAAAGATGGACAGCCATTGCAGCTTCACAAACAGCCCCCAAATCTCCAAGGGGGAGAAGTCACAGGGCCACATGCTCCGTGCGGCTTCCCATGGGCTGTGGCTCCGGCCCAGGCAGCTCCAGGCAGCCCTGTGTGCCCTCCGCCCAGGCCCCAGTTTGAAAGCCATGCGGTCTGTCTCTGGGACTGTTCTCATGGCCGAGAGTGGAAACAAGGGGCTGCCTCTTAAAGCTTTTCCAGGACGCAGTGTGTCACGCCCACTCATTCCATGGCCATGGTACACGGCCGCCTGCCCCCCATGGACAGACCCTTTGTAGGGAAGCGAGTCCTCAGGAACTTCATCTAGCCAGACAGGCAGCGCGTGTAAGTTATAGGAGACTCATTCTCGCGGCGTGTGGAGGTGGTGTGCCGAGGGCGGGCTAGACTCGGGGTGAGTCTGGGCCGGAAGTGACAAGGGTTGGGCTGGCCTAGGGTGGGTGGCAAAGAAATAAAATACTTGAGAGGTGTCTCAGAGGGAGATGGCATCGCCAGGATTTGGGGAACCCATGGAGTGAGGGGCCGCAAGGTCAGCAGTGAGGCTGTTGCTGGGCCTTGGCGCTGGGTAGGTGGCAGTGACCTCATTGGAGAAGAGCCCTCGGGGGAGGACCAGGTTGGGCAGGGCCAAGGCTGGGTGTTGGACATTGGGTTTGCAGTGCCATGAGATTGAGATGGTGGCGGGTGAGCCAACCCAGTGGCACGTGTGGGGACAAGCCAGAGAGGACTGACAGAACTTGCCCTGGTGTTCTGATGGAAGGACCCTGGTGTGAGGGCCCCTGTGTGTTGGACACTGTTCCAGAAGTCTCCATAGAGCCTGCCATTTGATTTCCAGCAAAATTCTCCAGAGTGGATTCCCTGTTTTAAGAGGGGTGGGAACTAAGGCTCACAGAGGTCAAGAACTTGCCCCAAGGTCATCCAGTCAGCAAGGCCGAGCCTGCAGGGAAGCCCCAGTGCCTGGGGCACAGAGCATGTGCCCCCACCAGCAGGCGTGGTCCTTCTCAAGCAGGACCATTCCTAGTGTCCTCTGGTTCAAGATCATATCTCGTATATAATGAAATTTTGTTTTATGCAGTTTTTCAAGAGAGTTCACACCCATGATCTGATTGAAAAAGTAATTAGTATTCATATTAGTGCTTACCCAACAATTCCCTGATATTTGAGCATCAACAGAGGAACAAAGCAGTGCTGTGTTTGTGATCTGTGATTTATAGCCGCCTGTGCCCAACGGGCTCTGGGTAGAAGGCTATAAATAAAATTAAAATAAATGGAAACAATGCACCTATAAATTGTGTTGCAGGAACCTCCAATTGCCTTTTAGCGGAAATCCCCAATAAAATGCTGTTCGGCAATCTATTTGCAAGAAGGGGCCGTAGATCATGTGGTAGCGCGAGGGAAGTGAAGGACAGGCTCAGGGGTCGGAACGGCTTCAATATGGAAATCAGCGGACCCGCCGAAACGTGCCGTTAGGTGTCAGCTGTGTTGGAAAGTCCTGGTAAGTTCTGGCTCTCGGGATAAAGGCTGTCAAGGCAGGTCAGTGTTTCCATCATTGTTTTTCAAGTCAGCTGCTGGACTTGTGTTATGGAGGACGGCGGAGGCCCAGAGAAGCGAGTCTGGGAGAGAGGCCAGTGTCACCAGGCAAGGGAAAGGCCGGACCCGGGGCCGGGGGGCTGCGGCGGGCCCGGAGAAGGAGCTGTGCCTGCGCACAGAGCGAGCCCTTTGTCTCGCTCAGGAAGCTGGCTGCTGTCCAGTTATGGTGTCTCAAAAAGTTACCATCTGTGGAAAAGGATAAATTCCCCTTAAAACTAGGATGTCCCTTCTACTAAAATAGTTTAATAAAAAGGCTTACGCTGACAAGTTGTCTTTATGCTTATCCTGCTGCAATAAATCATAGCTGTACAGCTGATTTCTGGATGTCTGGTGCTAACAAGTTACTGAACGAGTTACTGACGGGATGGGAAGGCTCCTTTCTCCCTGGACACCGACCTCCCCAAGGAAGCACTTGATTCAGTGCTGCCTTCTTTCCTGGTTTCCACTGGGCTCTGCGAAGAGCGAGGAAGAAGGCATGGGACATTCCAGGCACAGGTACCTGTCTCCTGCTGAGCTGGGGTTTGCCATGTAGAATCAGCATACGTGGAAATGGAGGTCCAGACAGAACAAAACACAGGCTTTGTGAGACCCTGCCAAACTGAGACGGAGCCCTGGAGGCCTGGCCAGATTGCAAGGTGGAGAGAGAGGGCTCAGTCAAGGCTGTGATGTGACACTGTCCGGGTAGCGGGCAGATACACGTGTTAATCTCACCTGTTTGTGTCTCAATTTTATACACGTGCTGACCAGGCGGCGTTTGCAATCCCCGTTTGCTGCAAGTGAAAGCACTCTTGTGACTTTTAACGCAGTTGGCTGTACTTGTGAGAAGCTCAGTTGTTTGGACTTGAAGGTCAAAGCGCAAGGCCCATTGTAAACGCCCTAGACTGCAGGTGGGGAGCTCCCAGTGAGATGGAGCAGCCGGGGAGCCTGGAGGCAGCCGTGGCAGCTGCCGGGCAACCCTGGCACCTTGGCGCTCTTCAGGGCCTTTCGGGCTGGCAGCTAGAAGTCAGTGGAGATTGCCAGTTCCTTGTCCCCTCATTGAGCCCCACAGTGCTGCCTTCCCAAAGGGCTCTGAGCTGGCTGTCCCTGTCCTTGGGGACCTTACAGCTCCTGGGGGTGAGAAGACCCGAGGAGCAGCTGGGAAAGGCGGTCTGGCTGAAGCGACCAGGAGAGCCTTTCAAGGAGAGGGTGGCCGTTGGGCAGAAAGTATGGGCTCCTGTTGGTGAGACGGGGGTGGGGGGTGGGGGGTGGTATTTCCGAAGAAGCGGTCGGGTAAAGGATGGATGGAGAGCTGGACAGATGGGAGAGATCACTCTCTAGGTGGTGGCTTCGTGGGCGGCGACTGACAAGTCCTGAACACAGTGTGTTCTGGTTTCTGAGTGGTCGGGGTTTAGGGGGAGAGAGCAGCTGGACAAAGGCCTCCCTTCTGTGGGCAGGAGCAGCCCCAAGCCCTGGTGCAAGGACTGCCAGCAGGGGGGCATCGGGTTTTAGTCCCCGGTGACTCCCCCGCCAGGTGCCTTAGCATTTTTTTTGGTAGCATTTTATTTTATTTTATTTATTTGTTTATTTTTAATTGAGAATTGGGGGAGGGGAATAGTATTGGGGAATTGGGAGGGGGACCATCCAAGTTGTTGTTCTTCAGTCTTCGTTGTGGAGGGCGCCAGTTGCCATCTGGCTGCCCATTGGCAGCTCATGGCCTCTAAGCTTAAGGTGCTGTGTTCAATCTTAGTTGCGGGTGGGCGTAGCCACCATCCCATGTGGGAGTCAAACCAGCAGCCTCGTTGTTAAGAGCGCACACTCTATCCACTGAGCCATCCGGGTGGCAGCTCAGCTCAAGGTGCCGAGTTCAGCCTTAGTTGCGGGAGGGCGTAGCCCACCATCGAACAGGCAGTCTTGTTTTTAGGAGCACGTGCTCTAACCACCTGAGCCATCCTGCCACCTGTTGGCAGCTCAGCCACAGCTCAGCTCGGGCACAGCATCACTGGCCCATGTGGGAATTGAACCAGCGGCCCTGTTGCTCAGAGCTCACAGTCTTAAGCTAACCCTTAACCAGCTGAGCCACTCGGCTGGCCCCCTTTGGTAGCATTTTATTTAAATTGTGTTTAGATGGTCCTGGGACCCCCGCAGATAACTTCCATATGTTATAATTGGGCCCATCTGAGATAAGACAAGAACAGACAGATTTGTAAGTTAGAGGTATAGATATTTTCACTACAATTTTTCAAACATTTCCTTGATTTAAAACGTGTACCACCAATTTCGCATTCTCTGGTAAAGTCGTAACGCAGAGATGAAATACTAAGTTATGTTCTTTTGGGCCACCTGAGAGAGAGGGACCACTGAGATGGGGAATATTATTTGGCCCAAATCAAAATAGGCTAGCCAGTCATTGGGTTGGAGCCTCATTGGGATCCAAGACCAGTAATTTATTTTTCACATTTCATTGTGAGACATTTCCAACATAGAGAGAAGTGGAAAGATTGTCAGTGGTCACCCAGATAAGCCACCACCTAGGGAGAGTGTCTCTCCATCAGCCCATCTCTCTATCAATCCATTAATCCATCTTTTTAAAAAAATGAATTGCAGAGTAAGATGTAGATGTCAGTCACCCCTAAACACTGAAGCGTGCATGTCACTAACTAGATACACTTATTTAATTTTGGAGGTAAATTTTAAAATATACGTAGTGAAATGCGCAAATTTCAAGCACACACCTCAGCGCGATGAGTTTTGACAAGCGCATGACCGTGAAACCGAGACTGACCGAGTTAGAGAGACACCTCCGTCACCCAGGAAGTTCTCCAGGTGTCCTGTGCAGCACAGACGTGTGCAGTGGGCAGCCTTGGTAGGCGAGGGAGGGAAGGCAGCCGTGGTCATCAAGAGGCTTGAGGGGAGGGATGCTCTGCAGAGCTGACGGGCTGATGGACGATGGTCTGTGTGCCCAGGTTGGGGCCTGGGCACCTTGCTGGTGACTTGAGCAGTGATTGGGTCACGTGGGTGAGAAGGGGCCCGGGGGAGGTGCACAGTGAACACTTTTGAGAGGACAGAAGGATGTGACAGGGCGGTGGGGGCTGGGATTGCCGGGACCACCGGGTCTGGTTCTCCTCGAGCGTCCGTAGGGCCTGTGGATGCTGTATGTACCCCAGACAGATGGGGGGAGACACAGAGTCCCACCTGCTCAGTGGGGCAACTGGATTTTGAGACCTCCCGCTCCTCATCCACATCCTGCAACTTTGAGCAGATTCTTGATGGTGCCACACTTTGGTGTCCTTATTTGTGAGACGGTCTGTGGGGCGGGGTGACTTGGGGTGCAGCTCTGCGGCTGAATCGCAGGCTGAGGGTTAAGGTCGTTTTTGGCTGCGTGCCTCAGTGTCCTCATTTGTCAAGTGGCAGGAAGGCTGATGAGTGGTCCCCGGCTCTTGACGAGCTCTGCATGGACGGGGCACCCCAACACGCTTAGAGCGCTGGCTGCACAGAGCAGTGCTCACGGCATGTCAGCGCTGCGATGGCTGTTACCGTTATGTGCGTTTTGATAATAATAGCACCTCACAGAGAGGAAGGCCAAGTGGGTACGAAGTGACGAGCCCAGATGGTGCGCTGTAAGCTGTTCGTCCCGGATGCCAAGCGACTGGGAGCCTTGGCTCTGTCGGGAAGCCGGCTGGCATGCTAACCGTGTCTTGTTGTTAAGCTACTGAAAGGCACCCCATTATCTGTGCACAGGAGAGCACACAGTGCAGCTGCGGTACTTTGGGTGACGCCTGTGCGCCCACTCGGAAGTGACTTGGAGCTGAGGGGGTCATTCATCCTGTGGTGACCCTCAGAGACTGGTGTAAGCTCTCTGTGGAGGGGCTGTATCACCTATCAGCTGTTCTGAGGGTTAAGGGGTTACTATTAGCAGGTAAAGAGGGGCCCATGGGGAGTGAACCAGGCAGACTGGGGTGTATGGCACCCTAGATGTCTGGGACGAAAAAGACCAGGCCTCCTTTGTATTAATGGAAGTAAATGGCGTCTTGTTCTGAGAAGGCTCCCCCGGGAGAACAGACCCACCGCAGTGAGCGGCCCCTCATGCCAGCTTGGGTCCTCAGGACGTGGCCTCGCAGATCACTAGGGCCGGCTGCTTCCCTGTCATCATACAGACCGGCGCCGTGTGCAGGCCGTGCCGTGCCCAGCAAGCTTTTGGGGAGGTGCCAAGAAACCCTGAGCCAGATGTCGGTGGGTCGCCCAGTTCTGACGTGGCCGCACAGTCTCTGTTTTTGGCTGTCCTTGGCCAGAGTGTAGGCGTGGGCCGGGCTGGCCTGCCTGACTGTGGTGAGTACGTGAGGACGTGTGGAGACACGCTGGGTCCAGGGCTTTTCTCATGGAGGGAGCCACTTGACGTGCTTGCGTGAGGAGAGCTGTTGAGAAGCATCTCCTCCCAGTCTCGCGGGGCCTCGGTCAGCAGTGGTCAGCGAGTCTCCTGTTCGCCGGTGCCGAGGACGGAAAACTTTTGGTGGCATGTTGCTTCCTTCTCTTTCCTCCCCCCTTTTGAGAAGTGTATAAGCTTGGTTGTGACGACAGAATATGTCTCCGTACAGCATCTGGGCAGCCCCGCTCTCCCCATAAATGCACCCTCTCTGCCAGGCAGTGTAGCCATAAGCATAAAGCTAGCGAGTGAGCCTGTGATAAAAGACTGTGTCATCATGTAGGGCCAGCCACTGGAAGTCAGGCCTGGGGGTAGGACAGGGCTGGGGACGGGGTTGGGGGAGCCTGTTCGGGGGGCGGAGGGGGGGCAGCCCAGGAGTGCAGCACAGCCGGAATGGACTGGAGGAGGGCCTGGGTAGGGTCAGGCTGGGCCGGGTGGATCCGCACGCGCCCCGGGGGCTCTGTCGCTGGGACCTTACCCAGTCACAGGCATCGTGAAGCATTGCAGTGGTTGGTGGCAGAGCACAGTGACGCAGGACTGCCCATCTGAGCCATGTCGCAGGCGTGTGGCCCTAGTGTGGCTCCTGAAGGGAGGGCAGTAGAGAGCCTGGTTGGGAGTGCAGGCCCAGGGTCATTCTGGGGTGCAGTGCCCTCACGCCGGAAGGAAGCATTGTGGAGGCGGTCTCGAAGGGCCTTCCTGCTCTCAGTCCTCCAAACCTCTGGAGAGCAGAGCCGGTGTATGCCTGGAGCCCGGCCAGCGTTCCCGCCCTTGGCGTCCTGCGTGGACTGCGGACAGCTTCCTGGTGTCAGGAGGCGGCCGTGTGGGTGAGGCAAGGAGTGTCTGCAGTTTGTTGTGGAGAAGAGAGCGTAACAATGGGCTGTCGCGGTTTTTAATTATTTTGGGAGGAGACCCAACTGTCTCACCTTAGCTGATCAGATTCCGTCTTTCTCTGCCGCAGACGGCAGGATGTGTGTGCTCAGGCACACGGCTGTATCTGACGTTATTTTCAGTCTTCTACACGGATCCTGAATAAGTCTTTTGTTCCATTGAGAAGATTAAGGGCAGTCAGTATTGGGTTGAAAAAATTTTAATGAAGCACCTAACAGAGCTATTATTCATTTTTGAAACAAGTTGCTGTGGTTACCATAGTAATATTAAACCTCCTGTTAAATATTTTCCTTTTCAGACTCTAGTCGGTTTTCGTTAAATGCTGATGGGGGAGCTGCAGTTCCATGAACCTGGCATCTGGAAAGAATTTTCTAGCCCTGTTGAGTTTAAATCATTCAAGGAATTTATGTTATAGGAACATAAAGCTTATAAATCTAGTTTATCATATCTATCATTTAATTGTTCATGCAAGCCAGCTCTTCATGTAGCGATTTACAGTAATCTCAGTGAAATAACAGTTTTGTGTCACAAAATGAATAATGCATGCAAAGGAATTGTTGAGCTCCTTAAAATCATTATGCTCAAAATATTAGGCTCCTTCATTTGAAAGTGATAGAATGATGATCCTGCAAGCTGGGGACTTCAGATGCTGTTGTTCTCGTGCACGTTGGGTCACCAGCTCTCAAGAAGGAAACGGTGACGAGACATCTCCAAGAGGACCGTGCACCTTGCTGCAGTGACACTGCAGGCAGCAGCCCGCCAGAGAGCGGGCAGAATGTGACCAAGGGCTCGGCAGGTTTGGGGTGTTGGTTCAGGGAAAAAAGCTGTGGTTGAAAGATGGCATGCTTTCCCGACCCCCGTCTCTCTGGGACGAGAATTGGTATCTTGCCACTGGGTTTCGCTGCGGGCGCACCAGGGAGGGTACCGGGAGGAATCGGGGGGCTGTGCCCGGCCCTCTCCTTCCCTCCCTGTCATTCCTTCATCTCAGCACACAGGTGCCAGGACGCAGTGGTGGTTTCCTTTTGTTTTTAAATAACGAGGTTAACAGCAAGAGCTGCTGTGATTTTTTTAGTTAGAATGAGCTGGTGAGTGGTACTCACTCTGTTGATCTTAAATCGCCCACCAGGTTTGCTGACGGCGCCTGCACTTTAGAATGACCCAGTGAGCAGGAATGTTCAGGCATTTGTCACTGGCCATGGGGACCGAGCTTTGGACTTTTGAACAGATGCTCTGCAAGAAACAGTGAGCGGCCTGTGGGTGGGGGGCCATCATGTGAGGGGGGGGCAGCTCCTCACCAGAGGGTGCGGGCTCTGCTCCTCAGGAAACAGATGCGGCCTTCCAAAATGGGAGTGTGACTCCTCATGGTCAGGGGTCAGTGCCACCTCTCCCTTCTGGCGTGCTTGGAACCAGTTGTGTCGTGAAACATTTCAAACACGCAAAGGTCGAGACAAGTGTACAGCGGAGGCCATCCACCTGTCACCCAGGTTCCACACTTCCCGGGATTCTGCCACCGCTGTCTCATCGGTCCCTTTAATTTTTTCCTTTGCTGTAGTAGTTCAGAGCCGATCCCAGACATCGTGTCATTTCACCTCGCCGTACTTCAGTGTACATTTCAAAAAAAAAAATCTGCTATTTCAAGAATGAGGTGTGATGGAGAGGCCCTTAAGGCAGGCGGTTGGTTCCCCTTCCAGCATCTCGTGTGTATCCCGCAGTCCAGGGCTGATGGTGGGGGCACCAGTCCCCCCCGGAGGCGGTGAGTCAGTGGTCTTTGGCCCATTGGGACTGCAGAAGCGTTGCGGCCCAGAAAACCAATTCTGTAGTGATCCCTCCCCCATTTTTGGAGACTCAGCTGGGTGGGCCGGACCTGGAGGCATTCATGAACGTTCTTTTGTCTCTAGTTTTGATATTTAGATTTCCGTATGTGAAGGTGCCAAACACTGTGCCCACAGCAGACTTGCTTTCTGGGTGACAGCCCCACCTTTGGAAACTGGTTGGAAAGTGAATTTGGTCTAAGTGTTTGCTTATTACGAGTGACTTTGAGTCATTTCTTTAGTATTCACTTCTGCAGTTTGTCACCCCTCCCCCCACCAGGGTGGTGGAGGGGGTTTCAGGACAGCTCTTGAGTTCTGGCGGCACCTGTGGGCCGCCTCTGCCCTTGCAGCATAAGCCTCGCAGTGGAAGCTGTCCACCGGGGGCCCAGAGGACAGGGCAGTTGGGCTTGCCGCATTAAGGCGGGGAGCGGAGAGCCAGCTGGAGTCGATTCTGGCCCCGAGCTGGGCCGTGGCTGACTGCAGCGAGTTGAAAGCAGGGTGTGTGGGAATTTACGTGCTGCCGCATTGAGCCAGCTGCCACCTGGTCCTGATGTCAGGTAGGCTGTGGGGCTGGGAGCAGCGGGGGTGGACGTCTCCACCGGCAGCAGACAGACCCACCCCCGCCCCCCGGTACAAATGGTTATCGCCTGTGTCCCAGTGCCAGGGCTTTCGCGTGGCACTGCTGCCGCTGTATGCTGATGTTTATGCTGTCCCTGCATGTTACCTTTTATCGTATATTATTTCTGTTGCAAACAGTCATAAATATTGTTACAGTCCTGGCTGCGCGGTGCCAATTCTCTGAGTAGCCTCAGGTAGCTGTGGGCTTTAGGGCTGGGCAGTGTGTTTCCCCTCGCGTTTCTTTCTGAGCGTGTTTCAGCCTGCAGCCACCGGGCCTCTTCACTTCCTTTCTAGACCAGCAGACCTTCACGATGTGGTTCTCTAACTCTGGCAACATGTCACTCTTGGTGGAGACCTCATGGGGACCCTTACCAATGTACCCCTCCCCGACCCAGCTGGAGAAATTACTTAAGGTGGGAGGGGCCAGGCTTTCTAGTAAGTGCTCATGGGATCAAACGCTGTCATTCACACCTGCTCGTGGCAGGTGTCCCGTGTGGCTGTTATTATTCCAGCTGTGGTCACACTTCCTTCCAGGGGCAGAATGCCTCTGCACGTGGTCCGGCTCTGGCCGCCCCAGGGGAGGTCTCTGTCCAGTCTCCAGGTCACAGATAGCACTGTCGTTGCTCTGCTGCCCCTTCTCAGGCAGTTGCTGGGCCACGACACTGAGACCCTTTGTCCACCTGACTCCCTCCCCTCGATCCTGTCCTGTGAGTCAGCATTGCTCTGGAATTCTGAACAGACGGGGGTTGGGTGGTGGGGGTGGGGAGGCGGCAGTGGGCCTGTCTCCTGCCTTATCGTGGCCTGTGGCCTTGGTTCCTGTCACCTGTCAGGACAGCTGCCATGCACCGTGTGCCCTCCCAAGGCTGCTGTTGACTAAGCTGCTGCCCCTGTCATCCTTGTGAGAGAACAGCCCAGTCAGGCCACCTTTCCTGGGCTGGCCGGCCGGCCCACATTCAGCCAAAGTGTCCCCTCGTCCCAGCCTGTACGGACCGCTGGGAGAGGCCGGGCAGCGGGTGGCACGCAGAGTGAACCAGAGCTGGCTTGTTTGTTGTCTCTGCCTCTGAGGGAGGGTCGTGGACTGGGGGCTCTTTCTGGGGTTCAGCCTCCTCAACAGACTCGGTGCCGTGGACAGAGGCCGCCTCCGCCGCGACCCCTGTCACTTGGTGCCCTGGCCTCTCACATTGAGTTCTTAGTATCCTCCTACGCTGGGTGGCCCGGCGCCTCACTTTGTCTTCGTTGGAGTCATTCTTGTTAAGCACTGGCGGGTCCAGCCAGGTGAGTTTGGGTGAGCTCAGGTAAGTGGCCGCTCTCTGGGGACCACCTGGAGCAGCCCTTCTCCCCTGCCTGTGCCTCATGCAGCCACCCCTCTGCGCAGCTGCTGTGCGGCAGGCACTGTGCACATGGGGTGGCAGATGCGGCCTCTGACGCCCCGGAGCTTGTCCTGGAGCTTGCGGGTCAGGGACGACACAGCCGGAAGTGATAGTGTATGTGTGTGGGTGGGGGGTGGGAGTGGGGGGCGTGCGAGGGTGAGGAGAGCACAGGAGGGCCCCTCCCTGCCCTCTTGGGAGACAGGATGCATTGTGCTGGGGGGCAAGCAGGCCCCCCCCCCGCGGTTGCCTTTGGGGTGCATTACATGTCTTGCCCAGTGGCAGTGTTGTGAGCTTCATGTGTCAGTGTCAGGGCTGATTCGATTGTGGTGACCGTGGGGTGACGGTGTGTTGTGTGTGTGAAGTTCACACATGCAGATACTGTGTGCAGAATTTTTTGGGGGAGGGCTAGAACTGGTCCCACATTTTTGGAAATATTGGGTTGTCGGAAAAGTCATGACACATTTTTGCAGTGAAAAACATAGAAAAAATATGTCGTGAATTTTCCAACAACCCAATAGCTATTATCCCATTGAAAACACCTGTTGTGCCCATGAGGCTGGCTGTAATTACAGAGACTAATGAGGGGACGATGGAGAGATTGGGACCTTACACGCTGCTGGCGGGCATGTCAGCGGGCAGTGCTTCGGAAGACAGTCTGGCAGCTCCTCGGACATTGACCTTAGCACCTGAATATGACCCTGCCACCCCCCGCCTAGGTGTGACCCCAGGAGCATTGGAAACACACGCCCACGGAGTGATGGACGCAGCAGTGTTCACAGCAGCCGGAAGTGGAAACAGCCCCAGTGCCGTCACGTGCTGACGGGGCAGACAGAACGCCCCCACACAGTGGGGCATAACAGCCGTCATGGAGTGAGGCGGTGACATGCTGTACGGGGTTGAGCTTTGAAAACACCACACTGCATGACAGCAGCCAGCCACCAAAGGCCACAGACTGTGTCACTCCACTGATATGAAATGTCCAGGCCAGGCAGAGTCCTAAGGCAGGCGGACATCAGTGGTTGGCGGGGCTGGGGAGGGGATGGCGTGACCGCTGATGGGATGGGCTTCCTCTCTGGGGTGATGGAGTGTTCTGGAATGAGGTGGTGGTGGCTGCACAGCTCTGTGAAACCCCGCATTGTTTCCAGTGTGCCTGATGGCGTTTAACGTGGGCGTCTGTGCGGATGAGGAGGGCTCTGCCCTCAGGGCAGCAGTCTGCTCAGAGGTGGCATTTTCACCGTGTTCCCACCTACCGTCACCTGAGAGCTGCAAGCCGGGGATGGGGCGGGAGTCGCATAGACCCTGGGCGATCTTCATGTCCCTGTGGGTCCCAGAGCTCACCCCCTTGCTCTCGCCTATCTGTAGAGACCTTTTGGGGGGCGGAGGGGGGCTGCCTCCGAGCCTAGTGCCTGAGAGACCCTGCTGGTGGCGGCCTGGCCTGGCAGGTGGGCCTTGCGGGCTTAGGACAGCACCGCCCCCCGATGTTTGAAACCCACTGCGCGCCTGGTTCTGCCTCTGTGCCTGTCCTGGTCCCAGCTGCTCTGTTTTGATAAGGACACGGGCAGGCAGTCTCCTGAGCGCTCCTCTGTGGCCCGCATACGCCATGGGATTCAGTGCGCTCGCTAGAATTCTGCAGCTTATCTTTAAGTGGGAAGAGATGCCCTTTGGGGAAGAATTAGGGCCGGAATTTCAGGGGTACTTGGATTGTGGCTGAGGAGGGCGGGGCCCGTGGGGAGGTGCTTAGGGCCAGGCCCAGCCCAGGAGCTGGGTTTAGGCTCCTTGCCTGCCGCACACTCTTTCTGTCTGTCTGTCCCGCTCAGTGTGTAGCTGATGACGTTGGAGCACCGGGAGGCACGGACGACAGCCGAGCTGGTGAAGGCCTGCCCGGAATCCATGCTCTGTTGTGTATTTGGCATTTGTGAAGGCCGGAGTCTTTTTCTTGGACACGCGGGGCCTAGGGGATGCTTGGTGGCCACTGTGGTGGGCTCCCGGGGTGCTGCCGGCACCCAGGCCACCCATCAGCCCCTTTTCTTTCTCCCTGGCCCCAAAGGCTGTAGCCAGCGGTGCTTCTGGGTGCACTGAGCGTGCTCAGTTCTTCCTCAGCCACGGGAGGATGCCATGGGTGCTGCAGTGGCCTGTGCTGCCAGGTGGGCAAGGGAAATCCAGAGAAAAGGCTCTTCAGAGTCCTGCCCCCTCAGGCCTCCCCCACCCCACTCCCCGCCTTCCGAGGCAGCCAGAGCAGTTCAACGCACACCTTCCCCAGGACCCTGCGGTGGCCTCTCAGCTGCGGCCCCATCTTTGCTCTGGGCTTTTCCTGTTGACGCGACTCAGGTTCCCACCTCATCTCAGGCATTTCTTGGTGGCTCAGCAGAAAGTTATGAGACTTCCAGATTGCTCTGTCAGTGGGGGGATCCTTCTCTCGTATGTCTGAATCTCAGGGGCGCGAGGTCGTTGTTCTCCCAGGTGCTGCTGGACGCGTCTTGCTGGGTGAAAGGCCGGGGGTGGGCTCGTGCTTGGCCTGGGCTGCCCTAGGCCCCTGCGCGGGCCCTGAGCCATTCGCCTCGCTGCTGCTTCATCGATGCCCTGGAAGGCTCCTGTTCAGCACTTCCTAGCAGCAGGCTCCCACCGGTCTCACGTGCACCCTTTCTCTGCGCTCCTTTGCCCCTCTGCCTGAATGCGTTCCTTCCCGCCTCATGTTAGCTCAGCTCCCTGTGGTTGGGGCTGCACCGTGAGCTCCCTGGGAGCCCCACGTTGGTCACCTCCGTCCCGGCGCAGCGTCTCAAACCATGCTGGCTGCGTCTCTGTGGACTTATCCACGCTGTTCCCTGTGTGAAGAACCTGCCTCTGCCCGCTGGCCTTGAAGACGGTCCGTCTGCTCAGGCCCCGTGAGCCCCCCGGTGCTGCTCCTCTGGAACCTGACCCTTGGCAGCCCCTCCCTGCCGTGGGCACACTTCGAGGGCCTTTTAGACGAGAGCTGAGCAGGCCAGTGTGTGAAGAATGCGGAGGTTTGAGAGGGATGACTGGCTAAGCCTTATTCTGTGTCCCCTCCGCTCCCCGGCCTTCATTCTTGTTTCGTGCCCCATCTGTGCCCACCCCCAGCTCTGGTCCCATTTCCAGCCTGCTTAGGGTGGGGCCAGCACGATGGAGATCTGCTCAAGCCTGAATGTCTGTGCCCCCGAATTCCGATGTTGAGACCTACCCCCCATGTGGTGGTGTCAGGATGTGGGGCCCCAGGGAGCTGATGAGGCCTGAGGGTGGAGCCCTCATGCGTGGGATTAGTGCCTTTATAAAAGGGACCCCAGAGAGCCCCTCCCCCCGCTCCATGTGAGGACACAGCGAGAAGATGACTGTGTGAACCAGGAGGTGGGGTCTCACCAGACACGGAACCCGCCGGCACCTGGTCTCGGACTTCCAGCCTCCAGACTGTGAGAAACGGCTTTCCCTTGTTTGTAAGGCGCCCAGTCTGTGCTGTTTTGGTGACAGCAGCCCAGGCAGGCTCAGGCGAGGCGCCTGTGGGGTGTGAGCCGCGTCTCAGGGACGCTGAGAGCAGGTGAGAGGCGTGGACTCCTGCTTCCAGAAGTGGCTCCTCACTCACCGTGGGAGTGTGGGCTCACGGCCGTTTGAACGTTTGACACATGCCAGTTCGTTTCCATGGGGGTCTGCGAGCCCTGGTCCGGCGACGGTGCTCGTGGCTCTGCCTTTGCCCTCTGCCGGGCTTTCCCTCCAGCCGGCTGCAGTGTCGGTGCCACACCTCACTGGGGCTTTGGGGTTTCACCGGCAGCTGCTTCGAGGTGTGGTTGGGGACCGGAGGTGTTCTGTAGGTGCTCTCTTCCTGAGGTCTGCATTTGGCTTCCCACTTGGCGGAAACTGGGCTTTGGGAGGTCACCAGAGACATCACATTCGCCCAGTGGTACTTGTGAGCTGGTGGGAGTCGGGCAGTTAATTAGTTCAGTTTCCTGTTTTATAGACAGAGGCAGGCGCCCCAAGAGGCCCATGTTGCAGCAGCTGCTTACTGAGCACCTGCTGCAGACGGGGCCTCACTGGGCCCTGAGCCCACCGTGAGCGCAGGCCCTGCGCAGACTGGCTGGGCCCGCCCTGGGGACGGGCCGGTCTGGAGGGCAGGCGCTGTTTGCCGCTGCCTCAGGGGATGCAGTGTTCCTCCCTGGGTTCCGTCACGCGCCATCTCCGAGTGGTCGCTGTGACTGCCCCGCTCTCCACCTTCACACCCCATGTTTCCTGGCGTGCGTTTCTCGGCCCCTCTTCCTGACTGGACCCCCCCACAGTTTCACGCTCCTGAGCCCCAAGCCCCACTCCCACTGTCGTCTCCTCGGACCTTCTCTGCCTAAAACGTGTGCAGTGTGGGAGAAAGGCCCGGACTCTGGCGTAGGGCCAGGCGGCTGAGCCTCGCACCCGCGCCTGTAAAGTGGGGAGGACAGTGGCCTCTCGGGAGAAGCTGCGCCATGGAGGGAAGCGCCTGGCGCGGGCCTGCGCCGCGGTGGCCGCGCACGCCGCCGAATGTGACTCCGTGTGACCCGCTCCTCATTTTTCTCCCCCCTTCGCTAAACTGCTGCCCGTCTCCACTGCTGCGGAGATCGTGTAGCACCAATCTCTGTTGCCCAGGGGACATCCGGGGCTCGTTGTCGCGTCCCTGCCGCTTTTGTCTCCGTATCTGGTTATCACCGAAGCCGGCCTGTCCCCGCTCTTGCCGACGCGCCGGCATTGTCTCCTTCGTCTCTCCTCTCCGTCTTTGATGGGCCTGCCCTAGTTCAGACCTTTATTATCTCTGCCCGTCCATTGAAGTAGCTTCAACTAGTCTCCGAGCTTCGCTCTCCCGTGTCATACATTCCGGGGACTAGCAGGAGGCGAATCAGGCTGAAACATGGCTTTCGCCGTGACTTGAACAGCTCCTGCCGCTTCCGGGACAAAGATCAGACGCCTGGCATTTAATGCCTTCATAATGGGACTCCTAATTACTTGTTCATCTGCTCCATCCAGACACAGGGACCTGCTGACCCTGGACTGCTGATGACCAATCACACACTGAAATATGTACTGAAATAGAGAAGGCTGAGGGCACAACAGATAGCGATATAGTAACTCTTACAATAGCCAAATAATAACAAGAAGCAGTAGTTCAGTTCTCCTTCCCACCCATTTGCTGTGGTCTCGGTGACCCACCCAGGAAGCCTTCATAGGCTTGTGCCACCACAGCACAGCACCCTGTGCACGGCTTGGTCACGGGCCTGGGTTGTCGGACTGCTGGTTTACCCTGTTGTCCTGGCATGATTATTAATTATGCCCCAAGTGTCTACTTTAAACAGTGTATTGTGTGGTCACCCCCCTACATGGAATGCGGGCTGTGGGTTCAGGTGCCTCAGTGGTGATCGCCCATAGCAGCAGCTCCTCAGACACCCTGAGAGCCCTTATTTCTTGCCTATCACTTCACAGGTATTGGGTTTCATATTGTTACCTTTTTAGCACCTTGTCTGTGCAGCCGTAATCCCAGGAGTTAGGGGTGCAGGGATGTGCAAGATACACTCTCTATGTAGGAGCCCCTGGTCAGGGTGCAGGCAGACCTGAGACCAGATAGAGCTCGTGGTGGCATGAATGGAAGTATGCACCCCGAGAAGGAAGAGGGTGATTGCTTTGGTGTGGTGAAGTGGCGTGGGGCAGGCTGGAAGGCCGGGCAGGGTCCCTGGGGTCAGTTTCATGGGTCAGCAATGGACTGCTGAGTAGACATCAAAGATGGACGGCGTTCCAGGCTCCGGCACAAGGAAGCAGACCTGACTGTGCCGTGTGGCTAGTGGGCCAGCAGGGGTGTGTGGTCAGTTCTTGACTGTGCCTGGGTCCTTCTGCCCTGCCTCTGAGCCTGCCTTCTGTGACTCATGTGTGAAAGGTGTGCAGGGGGCTGCAGGGTTATGTTGCTTTGCCTTTGTAATAACATCGCATTCTTATCTCAAATTAATTGAGCTTATCACTGACAAGACTGTCCTCAGCCTTTCCTTGGGCTGTATCCAGCTTCTTGTCTGCTGGGTTCCTCAGCCACGTGTGACGTCTAGGAGTGCGCCCGCTGGCTGTCAGAGTCACAGAGAGTGGGCAGAGGGCGTCCGTCGGGACAGCTGGGAGACGGCGTTTCTCTTCTCTGCTCTTCCTTTTAGGGACTTCTGCAGAGTGATAGGTATTGAGCTGGCGTGAGCAGGTGTGGGAGGGACCGCAAACCGGAACGGTACTAAACAAACGTGCAGACGTGCCAAAAATCGCTTTGGGGGCCGTGTGTGGCTGCCCCTGCTGACGTTTAAACATTGTAGCATCAGGAGGACTGTACTTGCTGACCCTGTGTCTGTTAAGAAATGGAGTAACCTGCTGCCAGGTATCATAATGAGCAAACACGGCTGACCTGAGAAGGCGGTGGAGCCAAATCCTGTTGTGCACACACATATTCCGGGGGTGCCAATGAAGTGTATACAAGTGGACACTTTTGGTCACCGTTGCTCAAGCAGTGGTTCTCCGTAATCAGAAGTGTCTGAACGCTGATGGTAACTACTTTGAGCACCTCTTGTAATTGCAGAAGTGAAACATGACTTGTATTCATCTTTTGTTATCGGTATATATTGAGTATTACAATTTTAATATTTTTTTCATTTCTTAAAATGTGTGTACATTTTTTGGCACCCTCTGTATGTATGAGGCGTGATCACAAAATACAGAGCCTTTCTGTTAGGTCACAAAATACGGTGACTGCTGCTGCTGAGTGCCATCGACGGAAAGGCTGGGACCTTCAGTACGGGAAGCAGCACGTTGAACCTTAGTAACAGTGTGTGACAGGTTTCAACTCATTCGGTGCAGTCAGTCGGGTGTGAGCTACGGTTGAGAGAAGGTGTGTTTTAAAGTGTGCCGTAAATCATCCTCCATCATGACAATGCTCCGTGTCTCACATTGCTTGTGGTACAGAAATTTCTGTCAAGTAAAAAACATTATGGTGTGTCTTCACCCACCTTATTCACCGGATCGGGCACCGTGCGGCTTCTGGCTCTTCCCCAAAGTCAAAATGATTCAGGACATTGAGGCAGCCACGACAGCATAACCAAAGACACTCACAAAAGAGGACTTCCAGAACTGCTTCAGAAAGTGGCAAGAACGATGGGATAAGTGTGTTTAAAGCGAGGGCGAGTAGTTTGAGGGGGATTAATGGCAGTGTGTCTTTTACTGTAATAATTTTTTAAAATGTAAACATTCACTGTATTGTTTAATCACACTGTGTGTGTGTGTGTGTGTGTGTGTGTGTGTGTATTTAAATGCAGAAACTATAGGAGGCTGAGGGTCTGTCTTCATTGGGTCCTACTAGAAAGCAAAGAAGCAAACCCAAAGCTTCTAATTTGTTTGAAAGGATTTAGATTTTTAACACAAAATAGCAGTAGCCTTTCCTTTAATTAAATGCCACGCGACACTGGCTGTGGGATCAATGGTATTGAAGGGAAACAGTGTAATTAGGCCTTGTGAAGTGACTAACAGATGACTGGGCTCTCTCCAGGGCGGGTGGGCTGGTTAAGGACATGCACGTTAGTGGGTCTTTGCTTTTCCTTGCTGCTGCCACTGAAATTCCAGCTTTCCCGTAAACACTTTGGGTGTATTTTTTGATTTCCTGTTAGTAACAAATGGATATAACTCTGATTTAGTCAGTTCCTTATTATCAGACATTTAGATCATATCTTTCCAAAATATGTAAATAATGCTTCAGTGGCCATTTTTATGCATAAATATTTGTCTGCATTTTGGATTTTTTTTTTTGGGACAGATTCCCAGACATGAAGTGACTGGCTCCGAGGGTGTGAGCCTTTTTCAGTGAGGCTCGGATGTGAGCGGTAGGCGGCTTTCTCCAAGACATCTGGTCATTGAATTGCCTTCAGCCCTGCCTGCTTGGTGGGGGTGGACGCCTTGCTTGAGTTCCCGTGGGCCTGGGGTCCACACATGCAGGTTCCGTGGGCGTCACTGGGCCACCGCGTCCTATGAGTGGGCATACTGTGCCTTCCGTCCGTCTGCAGGCCCTTAGCAGTGACAAAAACCCAGCAACACAGCCACGTAGGCAGGCCTTGGCAGGTTTGTGGTTAGTGTCCTGAAGGTTGGGGCTGCTGGGAGGACTTACACCATCCTGCCACTTCAGGGACGTGGGGCCCCTTCGCCCGTGCAGAGCCATTCAGCCCTCGCAGTTCTGATGAAAGACTGGCACCCAGCACCCATTAGCATACTCCCTGCAGCTGAGCCCCCTCCCAGACCCACCTGCCTAAGAGGGCATTTGGGCTTCGAAATAAACAACCTTTAAGAAATTCCTTAGCCAAGACTCTTTCATATCAGTGGGAAGATGTAATTCACAAACCATACAGTTCGCCCTTTGAATGTACAACCTGATGGTTTTTTGTGTGTTTGTAGAGTTGTGTTGCTGTCACTACAGTGAAATTTAGAACTCAAGAAGAAACCCTGTGCCTACCAGCAGGCAGCCCCTCCCCGGCCCCCCTCTCCAGCCCCCTTCCCCAGCTCTAGGCAACCACGAGTGTCCTTTCTGTGCCTGCACGTCTCCTATGAACTGAACCACATGGCATGCGGCCTTCAGAGCCTGGTTCTTGCTCTTGGCGTGATGTTTTCAAGGCTCACCCATGGCGTGGCGTGTAGCCCTCAGCCTTGCCTTTGGCCATAAGCATTCCGTTGCGTGGACAGGCCATGCCTGATTTATCCATCCGTCAGTCAGTGGACCATGGACCATTCCCACTTGTCGGCTGGTCTGAGAAATGCTGCCATGACGTTCGTGTGTGGTTTTCGTGGGGCGTGTTCCCCTTTCTGTTGGGTAGACACATACCAGGAGTGGGGTGCTGGGTCTCAGGGTGACTGTTTAACGTTCTGAGGCGCTGCCAGGAGTTTCCAGAGGGCCTGGCGCTTACACTGCCGCCAGCAGTGGGTGAGGGCTCCCGGTTTCACACATTTTCTACAGCCCTCCTGGGGGGGTGACGGGGCGTCTCGCTGTGGCTCCGATTTCCCTGATGGCGAGTGATTTTGATGCCTGTTCAGGTGCCAATTGGCTGCTTGTGTGTCTTCTTTGAAGAAATGCCTATTGGGATCCTTTGGCCCATTTTTAATGGGGTCATTTGTCTTTCTATTATTGATATCCAGGACTCTTGGCACTTAATGCTGTCTGGTTTTTCTGTTGGTTGCCATGAGGACCAGGCTGGAGGCAGAGACAGCAGGGACGCCAGCTTTGGGCTGGTCAGCCTGCTTCCTGACTGCTGCATTCCTGGGTATCAGCCACAGCCCGATGGGCCGAGGGCCGCGTGCCGCGTTGCCCCTTGTGGTAGGGTCCCGATCAGGCGTGTCACTGGTGTTTCTGCAGGAAGGCCTGAGCCGGGCCAGATGCAGCCCCTGCTGGTGTGTGGTGCGGGAATCTGCTTCACAGAGCAGGTGGTGGAGAGGACGCTGAGCTGCCTTCACGCCTGGCCTGGCCTGGGAGGGCTTCTTGGAAGAGCTGGCCTGGAACTTTCCAGACAGGAGGGCTGAGGGGAGCAGGACACCTTCCACAGAGGAGGCTGGAGTCACTCTCCTGGCATTGCTCACAAGGCGACTTACGTTTTAATAGAATTGGTTTTCCCACTACGAATGAATTGGGTATGCTCACTGAGGTACATTCTTAAAAGAGAAAAAGAAAAAAGGTAAAAGAAAAGAAGAACAGGGTTCTACTTGTGATCCAAGCCTTCTCACCGTGTCTTCTCGCCAGTGGCTTGCAGGGTGTTGAGTGGGCGGAGGCCCCAGGTCCCCTCTCCCCATCCTTTCAGAACTCTCAGGATTGTGGGAGCCACGCTCTGGCTCCTGTCCTGTGGCACCCTCAGCTGTCCCCTGCTGGGGCTGCTGCTGCTCTCCTGGTCAGGAGAGGGAGGGGAGGGACTGTGGCAAAGCCAGGAGTCCATACCAATCCCCTCCCCCGGGAGCCCTACCCTGGCTGGGATTTAATCAGAGCGCAGTAAGTCATGCTGACTAATTTTATACAAAGGAAAGGCTTTGCTGTCACTCAGGAACCTCCCCGCCCTGCTTGTGTCTACTCTGGGCTTTTCAGTGTCGCGCCTGCAGGGGCTGAGCTCAGGTGCTCAGTCAGGAGGCCTCGCCCCCTCCTCCTCGTGTCTGTCTGGGGGACCTCGCTGCCTTTCAAGGTTCTGAGCGGCCTCCTCTGTGAGGCCTTTCCTGGCCCGGCCTCTAGACTGTCCGGGCCTCTGGCCTCCCATCCCTGAGCCCCGCTCGTGGGTTCAGCACTGTGTCCCTAGATGAATGTTGGTTCATTTCTGCCATTTCTGACCCCTTTTAAAGCACATGCCTTCGCTCACTGCCCGGAAGAAAACATTAGATAAAAGAAACAGTTACAGCTGGAGAAGTTATGTTGCAAAACTTTATTAAGTATAGCAATTGAGGGTCACGAGAGTAGAACCCCAGAACTGCTCGCGTCCTTGCCTCTCCTCTCCTCTCGCAGCCAAGCAGAGAAGCTGGCTATTGGGAGCCGCGAGGGTGCCGGCTGGAAAAATGAAGTAGTCACGTAAGACATACGGAGACAGCATGCCCCCCGCCCCGCCCTCCTCACCCCTGCATTCCATCCCCAGTGGCTGTCACTTGACCTCCTGGTACTTTTCTTTATATTTCCAAACACTGTGCAAATTCTGCAGATTTTTACAGGCTAGCCATATTTCTTGCCTTTCTACCCTGGAAGTAGAGGGCTTAGCCCTCTCCTCCTGCTCCCCCATCTCCTCCTTCCCCACCTTCTCAGTGTAGTCAATGGCAAACTTTTTGGGAAATTCGATTTGTTGTTTGTGCTTTTATGACTAAGTCTGGGTTTTGACTGAGCCAGGAGAACCTGTCCTGTGTAATTTCCAGATTGATCCTGAGTTGTGCGTGGGGGGTAGGGGGTGGGCGGTTCCCACCTGGATTTGGGGCCTAAGGGCCTCCTGCGCCTTGGAGGTCGTCTCCTGCTTCCAGCCACACCGGCCCTTCTGGGAGCAGGGCTGTGCCATCGATGGGTGGCGTCTCATTGGCTGCCCCTTTGCAGGCTTGTGTGTAGCCTTTGTCTCTCCACCCTCTAAGCCCTCTAAGTCGCTCCCTCTGTCTCCTGCCATCCATCCTTCGAAGTTTTGTTGGCATTCCTTGCCAGCTCTGCCCTTGTTAGCCGCATTATCCCTTTACTGTGGTGTTGATGAGGTCTAAGGCGGGAGATAAATCTACTCGGTTTTAACTTGGCCTCAGGGTGCCTCTCAAGCAGTAGCTCCCTGGGAACTTCCTGCTGTCCCCCTTCTTCAGAGATGTGACCCACTCTGCTCTGGTGTCCTGCCTCGCCCGGCATCGCCCGGCACCTTTCTCAAATAGCACCCCTCCACGCATGCTTTCACTGCTGGGTGTCTCCCGCCCTCCATGCCGACGAGCCCCTGGAGGGCAGAAATGGGCCTAGGTGTTCCCTTCGAGGCGAGCTCAGCGCCTGGCCGGTGGTCAGCCCTGACCCGTGTTCGCCAACTGGACAAATAAATACATGTGACGGACTCAGCCGGGCGATGTGTAAGTGGCTTGGGCCCCGGAGGCAGCTTCCACGAAGGGGGTGCTCAGTAAATGCTGGTCCCCTGGGTGATTTACGAGGCCCCCCTGCACTGTGGCTGTCGGAGTAAGGAATGTGCTTATCGTGCAGACCTTCTCATGTCGCTCAGCTTTTCATTTAGATTCACATGAAGCCTCGGTGGTTGTAATGTACGTGCATTTCTTGTTTTTGGTCAGTGTTTCTCCCAGGTCATACCGCTATAAAAGTTTTAACAAATCAGAATTAAAACCAGTTCAAAAGAGAGGGAGTGTTAGAAAAAAAATAGCCTCAATTATGAGTTGATTTTTTTTCTATTATTCCTGGCTTTTCAGAAATAAAAGGTGCTTTTAATCATGACTTCTTTGCATACACCATTCTGTGACAGGTTTCTGGTTCAGTCTAAAATGTGATATTTTACAACCAGTTAGGATGAATGAGTCCCAGTTGCCTTACGGTTTGGGTTCACAGAGCGTGCTGACTAACTACATTAGTAAGCATAACAGAATCGTGTTCTCGCATTTGTATAATGTGTCACAGTTTACAAACGCCTCCCCACGTATTATCTCTTGGTTCCTGGGGAAAGTCTGTGACTCGAGCGAGGCAGGTATTTTTATTTGTTTCACGTTTCAGGGGAGGAAATGAGCTCGAGAGAGATGAAGGGACCGTCCGAGGCCTCACAGGCTGTCGTTGGCTGTGCTGGGCTTCGACCCACATGCAGCGCTTGTCCCTCTACGCCGCGTGTCCTCTCTGCGTCCTTTGGTCCTGGGGCATCTGCAGGGCAGTTCCCCAAGTGGGAATTTTATTGAGAAGCACAGAAATCACAGTACAGACGAACATGAAATTGTGGTATTGTTTTCATGACAGTATTTCAGTTACTTTTCATAAAGCACACCCACTGTTGTAGAAGGAAGAAATGTTATTTATTTTCTGTTTATTAAAGTTTTTCTTACATTTTAACTTTCTCTCTTAGAGGACCAGTGATTTTGCAATCTCATTCCAAGGAATACAGGGACAGAAAGCTGAAAGCAAAGCCAAACACAAGCTTCAAACACAAAGACTCAGGCAGTTGAGACAAAAGGGTGGAGAAAGATACGCCATGCAAACACTGATCAGAAGAAAACTCACTGCTTATAATAATGTCAGAAAAATCAACATCAAGACAAAGAGATGTACTGGAGACAAAGAGAGATGCTTCATAATGAAAACAGGTTCCGCTCATTTAGTAGATAATATCTTTCCTAAATGTGTGTGCACTGAATAATACAGGTTCCCAATGCATGAGGCAAAAACACTGTCAGAAATAGAGAAACAGACAAATTCACAATCAGGGGCAGACATTTGAGCACCCCTCCCCGAGGGAGTGATAGGGTATGTCAATTTAAACAACAGCAAAGATATGAAAGGTATGCACAGCGCTGTCAGCCACCTGGATATAACGGATCTATAGAACATCACGTTCACCCAGCAGCCCATCGCTCTGCCAGCGTAAATAGTAATAAATAACCAAGGGCAGAACTAACAGCAAGTTCTTCTGACCAAATGCTATAAAGTAGAAACCAGCTTAACAATAAGATACCCAGGAAATCCTCAAATATTTGGAAGTTTGTCAACATACTTCTAAATAACTCATGAATCAAGGAACTCATAGGGATAATTAGAACATGTTTTGAACTGATGATAATGACAACACATCAAAATTTGTGTGATGCAACTGAAGCAGTGTTTGTAGGGAAATTTGCACCTTTAAGTACCCATCCTAGGAAAGCATGAACTTCAAATCGTGATCAAAGCTTCCACTTTAAGATGCTAGGAAAAGAGGAGGAAGTTAAAACTAAGTAAAAGAAGGGAAATAAAATAAGGATGGAAACCAGTAAACTGGAAAATGGATAACCGAGGCAAGAATCAAGAAAATCTAAAATTAGTTCCTTGAAAAGATAAATAAAAACTTCAAAGTAGGCTGATCAGTGGAGAAGAGAAGACATTGGTTCCCATGATCAGAAATGAATGAAGAGACATCACTACAGATTCTACAGACGTTAAATAAATAAAAGAATATTATTTACTTCACACCAATAAACTCAAGAACTTAAATGAAATGGACATAGTCCTTGAAAGACAGGACCTAATAAAACTGATACAAGAGGAAACAGAAAACTTCAATATCCCTGTATCAATTACAAAAATAAATTTGTAATAAAAAACCTTCATACAAGGAAAGCGTCAGGGCCCGATGATGGCGTTGTTAGTGAATTCTATCAAACATTTAGAGAAGGAATAACACCACTTTTGCTCCAAAAGCTGTCTCAGAAAAGCGGGGAGAAGAAAACACTTGCCAGCTCATTTTTAAAAGCAACATAACCCTGACACTTAAAAACCTCACAAAAGCATTGCGAGAAGAAAGAAATTAGGGACCAGCCTCTGATGAATATAGACAAAAAGTTCTTTAAAAATATGTTAGTAAGGTGGCTTTTGCTTCCATCCAGGAAGGATGAACTGCCAAAGGGATGGGATGGCTTTCCTGTCGGGAACAACTGCAGACTGGGCCGAGTCTGTGAGACAGTCGCTTTCAGGGCTGGGCAACAGGCAGTGCAGGACTGGGGCCCCGGGAGAAGGACACAAATGGGGTGCAGGCTGCCTTTCTCCCTCTTACGGCTGGAGGCGGTTTCCAGGCGCCAGCATGGGGAGGGGTGCCTGAACTTACCCTGGCAGTCTTGCTGCGCTGAGGAGTCTGGGAAGGGGGTTTGGGGGGCCGAGACCAAATGTGTGGAGTGGAAGGCTGGGGGAGGAGAGTATTCCAGAAACAGAGCCCCAGATGTCTGCAGCGAGGTCCCGTCCAGTCCTTGGCGCAGTGCTGAGGTGTTCACTGGGGGGTGGGGGGGTGGTAATTCCACGTGGCAGGGAAAGACCCCCCAGAAAGCTGCAAGCCGAGTGGTTCCCAGAGCTCACCCAGGCCTGGCTGCTGGGGGCTGCTGGCCGTCGCTGCAGAAACCAGGCACTGGAAGGAAGGCAGTCCTCTCAGGAGCCAAATGTGGGGGGCAGTGTGTGCTCAGGGTCCGAGCAGTGGAGGACGTGCGTCCCGCAGGGGCCTAGTGCCGGAGGAAGCGGGCCCCAGAGGCGGCCAGTGCCGAAGGCAACTGAGCGCTGTGCTGGCCTGGGCCTGTGCGCTGGAGAAGCAGTGCCGGCAGGAGCCTGGTGCACGAGGCACGTGAGAAAAGCCCGCTGTTCTGTGCCATCCCCCCTTCACTCCCTGCCCAAGAGGGTCCGTCATGCCATCTGGCCAAGGAGGAACATTTGCAAGACCCCGTCCCATCATCACAGAGGCAATAAATGGCTGACTAGCACACCTGGTGTTCAGTAAAAAAGTAAGACATGCAACAAGACAGAAAAATGAGACCTAGAATCAGAAGCAAAATCCATCATTGGGAACAGACTGCGAATCAATAATAAAATTATGAGCAACCTAACAAAAAAGTGAGCGAAAGACTTCAACATAAACATCATCAAGGACCCAGAAATGGCCAGAAGTGCATGAAAATCTGTCCAGCAGCTCAACATCGTTAGCCCGTGCAGAAGTGCTGATGAAGATCATAATGAGAGACCATCTAACGCCTCCTGGAATGGCTGACGTGAACGGCTGGTGGCACTGAATTTGGACCTGGACGTGGAGCCAATGGAAACTGTCAGACTTCGCTGGTGGGAAGTTTAAGTGGTTCGGCTGCTTTATAAGGGTGGAAACGAGTCTGCTGTAGGACCCAACACTTTCACTACTTCACATTTGTCCAACGGAAGTGAAAATGATGCCCACAAGACATGCAGCCGTAAGAAGGCGCATAGCAGCTTTTTCATAGCCCTGGGAGCTCTTCAATAACCCAGACGCCTGTGGACAGGTGACTGTGTCAACAAATTGTGACATATACAGAGAACAGAATATTTTTTCTGCTTGTAAAGAATGAAATACTAGTCCACGCAGCAGGTGTGACTCTAATAGACATATTTTGAGCAAAAGAAATAGGACACCACTGGGTACATCGTGTGTGTGCCCTTTCTGTGAATTTTAAGAACAGGCAGAGCTCATCTGTGACAGTATCCGAAACGGGTTAACTCAGGGTTGGGTCAGAGGATTACTAGAAAGGGTGATCGAAGTGGTCTGTATCTTGGGGGGAGGCTACAGTCGTTCTTTGGTTGTATGTAAGTTATACTTTAATTTAAAAATATGACACCTCCCTCACCCCCGGAAAAAACACACCTCTAACGGGGTGGAGGAAAGAACTGGATGTTCTTTTCTCCAGCACTTTCCACGAAGCAGTTGTAAGATGCTGCGTTAGGACAGAAAAGAAGCAGAAGTGTGGAGTCTGACCTCCAGGGCCTCATTAACGATCTCGCGGAGGATACCGGCTCACGGCGCAGCCTGAAGGGGGCTCGTAGGTGGGCTGGCTCCAGGGTTCCTGGCACTCGCAGAGGAGAGAGGTGAGGGAGCCCTGGGTTGTCAGGAAGGATTCATAGCCCTGGGAGAGGCTGCGCGGGGGCTGGAGGTTGGGTGGATTTTGAAAAGTCGGAGGTGAAATGTCACGGGAACTTTGCAGCTGCGAGGAATGCCCTGGGGTGCGTGGGAAACGCACTGGCGGGAAGCCCACACTGAACTCCTCCCCGAGCCTGGTCCTATGTGCGCACGGAGATGACGCTGCGTCCACACACGTTCTGGATTGCCCCCTCTTCACTTCCTAGCTAGATAAATTTATTCCACACCCACCCAGAAAGGCGCCCATTCTTTACTACAGCAGTGTGTGTTCTAGTGTATGGCTCTGCTGGCCGTGTTTTTAATCCTCTCCCTGGTAATGCCACTTGGATTGTTTCCAGTTTCCTGTTACCAGGAGAGTACTCAGGTGAACACCCTTGTGCGTCTGTGTAAATACCCCCGTAGAACAGGTTTCTTCACGTGAAGCTGCTGCTCAAACGTTACACACCTCCAAAATTTGATCAACAAAAAGGTTGTATCAACATACACGCTGACCAGACTGTAAGAGAGTGGCTGCTTCCCAGAAGTCATCCATTTGGGTATTACTCATTTAGAATTTTATCCAATTAGTGACAGATTTGTTGTGTTAATTTGTAGCTCTTTGATCACCATTGAGGTTATGTGTCTATTTTTGTATGTTTATTAGCCATGTCTATATCCTTCTCTGAATTTTGCGTTTTTCTTTAAATTGATCTCTCTTACTTTTGTATATGCTGTTTATATATTATAGTAATGGTATCCTACTTATATATTGCATGTATTTTTCAAGTCTGTCATTTTTTTCACCCCACCCCTGCTCCCCAAGTCTGTCATTTTTTTTAATATAATGTCTTTCACCATACAGTTATTTCAATTTTTTATATAGTTAATTTGTGAATATTCTTATTTATAATTTCTGAGATTTGTGTCTTGCTTTCTTTTCTGAAAACAGCAAAGTATTCTCCTGTATTTTCCTGTAGTAGTTTTTTCTTTTTTTTTTACACACAAGGGCTAGTGCGTGCATGCGCGCGCGCACACACACACAGTTTAAATCTTTGGATCTTTAATTATCAGGAAATACGCTTTCATATGGCAAGGTACACAATCTAATTTCCTTTTTTAAAAATAGAAACCATATTGTTTGGACGTCATTGTTTGACGGGCCCCTTTCATCATGATCTGAACCGTTCCTTCTGTTTCTTTTTTTTAAAGATTTTTATTGGGGAATTGGGGGATGGGAACAGTGCTGGGGAATTGGGGGAAGGGGAACAGACAAGTTGCTGTCGTTTTGTTCTTCAGTCTAGTTGTGGAGGGTGTTGCTTCACTGGCCCAAGTTGGCACCATCATTGCGCTCTTCCCAGGCGAGGCAGATCAGTCGCCGGCTTCTGGATGGCTGCTCACTGCGGCTGCTGGCTGCTCATGCTGGCTGCTGGCTACACACGGTAGCCCATGGCAACCCACTGCCACAGGGGCTGCAGCCTATGCTGGTGCCGGGGACTCACGGCAGCCCAGCTCCAGGTCGAGCTGTTGTTCAGCATCTTAGCTGTAGAGGGCAGTGTCACTGGCCCTCATATGTGGGATCCGAACCGGGGCGTCCCAAGCCAGTTCTTAACCATCGCGCCACCCGGCCAACCCCGTTCCTTCTGTCTCTTGATCTCTTTGCCTTAGTCTTGCTCTTAGAGCCTGTGTCTTAATTACTGTAGCTCTGTTGTGTATTTTCTTATCCTTTAGTGTGCAGATGCCTTCACATTATTCTTTCTGAAAATTTTATTGGCTGTTCTTGCTCTCCCTGAAGGGCGTAGGGTCCTCCGCTTACCAAGTCTCAGAACACAGCATCCCATTGGAATTTGGGATGGCTTTGCATTGAACGGAAGGTTTTTAAGTGACACTTGACAGCATTGCAAATTTGAGTCTTGGATCCAGGACTATATCGTTTGAGCCTTCTTGCTTTTGTACCCTAGATGTCTCCTTGGTCATTGCTTTTCTTTAACTGTCACCGTCCTAGCCCCCATCACCTCTACAATGGGTTTGTAAGTGGCCCGTTAAGTGGTCTCCTCGTGACCACTTGGCCCTTTGGTCTGTCCTCCACACTGGTCAGCGCTTTGTGACGGCTGTTCCGTGGGCTCAGACAGTCCCCTTGCTCTGTCTTCACTGTCAAGTTCTCAGCTGTGGGTCTTACCTCAGCCGCGGAAACCATCACAGCGTACTAGTTTATTGCACCATTTACCTGTTGTTGTTTTCCCTTTGCTGGCACGCGGGCTGTGCGAGGGTCATTTTGTGACTCCATCAGCCAGTGCCTGGCTCACAGGGAATGCTTCAGTGGGCTTGGTGTTTTCCTGTTTCTTTATATCTTTAAGTAAAGCCTTATAATTTTATCCACTTCTTCCTGTTAAGCGTGCTCCTGTAACACTTTCTATTTATTTTTTTGCCAGTAGAGAAAAGCTGCTGATTTTTTTTTAAAGATTTTATTGGGGGAATTGGGGAGGGGAAGCATGTTGGGGAATTGGGGAAGGGGAACAGTGTGTTTTTCCAGGACCCATCAGCTCCAAGTCAAGTCATCCTTCATGGAGGATGCAGGCTCAGCTCCGAGTCCAGTTGCCGCTTTCAATCTAGTTGCGTGCGCGCGCGTGTGTCTGTATGGCATAGTCCACCATCCCATGCGGGAGTTGAACTGGCAGCCTTGTTGTTAAGAGTGCATGCTCTCACCAGCTCAGCTGCAGCTCAGCTCCGGCGCAGCTCACTGGCCCACGTGGGAATCAGACTGGCAACCCTATTGCTCAGAGCTCGTGCTCTAACCAACTGAGCCACTCGGACGGCCCAAAGCTATTGATATTTGAACGTGCTTGTACCTGGCCATCTTGCTGACTCAGAGCCGTGGTGTCCTCTGTCTCGTGGTTCTGCCTGCTGCCTCTCTGTGTTGCTTCCCCCTGGAGGCCGGTCGGGTGCTAATGGCTGTAGCAGGCCCCAGCCTCACATCTGACCCCAGAGACTTTCAGAGCAAGGACGGGATTGCATCTTGATTCCCAAGGCCAAGGAGGTCTTTCTCAGAAGCCCCCAGCCAATTGACTCTCTTCTCAGTGCCTCAAATAGGGTCCCATCGCCTTCTCAGTTAGTGATGAGGGTGGGGCTTAGCTCCACACCAACCAACCAGGCCCACCTTTGGAGTGGGGTGGGTGGGTTCAGCTTCCCTGGGCTGATGGACACCTCTCCCTCCCAGGGCTGCTGCGGAGAGGTGTGTACAACCCGAATTCTGATGGAAAGGTGGAAGGGGCAAGTGGGCCCTGGGTGACAGTGCTCCTGACATTGGTCAGAGTGGTCCTGGGCTTCCCCATCAGCACAGTTGAACACCTTAGTCAAGTTACGAGACTCCTGACTTGGACCCGTGCTTTCATTCCTGGGCTAAATCCTGCTTATGTGCACTGTTCTTTGACTATCTGTTTCTGATTTTGTCTGCAAAGGTTTTATTGTGGGCCTTTTTGTCCATATTCATAAGTGAGATTTGTCTGTGTTACAAAACCCTTTTTAATAACGGGAGGTAATAGAGTGGCCAGACCCAGGGATGTGAAGGTCACTTAGTTCCTGTGTCACCTAACCTCTGAGGGACGGTTCCTCATTTACACGGTAGATCGCAACCCTAATTAACGGAAGAGGTTTTTTTTTGAGCACCAAATTGGATACATATGAGAGCTCCTTTGAAGCATTAAAGCTTACACAAAGTCAGAACTTTGCCTCAGACTGTATATTCTAGCATTTTAGTGAGTTTCCCCCTTGAGGAGAAAGGTTCAGAGATGTTAACAGCTGAGATTTCTCTCGACTTTCTTCATAAACCATAATCAGAGAGGCGCTGGGAACATGCTTGGTAAACATCACATTATTGGTGTTCAGATATGAAGTTCCTGCTTTTCATAATGTCTTTAGGGACTGGGGAAGATTTGATATTTCCTGAGATTGCTGTAAAATGCACGTTATTGCGGCAACTGTTGCTCAATTATTCTCTACTTACTTTACTTAGACTTTAGTAATTGGAAAAAGATTAGATGTCAGGACTTTGTATTTTGTTGATTATATTACCAAAGTCGTCTCTTTAATCATTTCCTTTATTCCTGGTATTAATCATTAGCTCTGAGATGTTAGCAGAAGAACCTAATGGTGGATTCGTAACTCAAAGGACAGAAATAATTGCTTCAGTTTCAGAGGGATTGACTGAGTGTTGATATACCCACAAATTGAAATGTCTTCTAGCCATTCGGGGCATGTGAAAGGGACACTCAAGGAGACACGGGGGTCAGACAGAATTCAGGGGCTCTTTGCCCTCCGCTGTCCTGCTGGGCGGCTCTGACCTCACTCCCTCTGTCCCTGGCCAGCCCTGTCCCTCTGTGGCCTTCTCACCTGCAGGTATGTGTAGGCAGCAGGGACTCGTGTTGGCCTATTTGAAGGCTTTGCTGTCCTTGGTGTGTCTAATACGGCCACCCCTTAATCAGTGTTATATACATACATCCCACGACGTAATTTCTTTCAAAACCAGTCCTGAGAAAACCACCTCATGCAGGTGTTCCTCAACAGTAATGGTGAGAGTGAGACAGGATGCAAGGGAGGAAGGAAGAAAACCTCATTTAGGTGTGAAGCTGGGGAAAATGCATTTGGGGGAGAGATGGGGGAGGGGTGGCAGGTCACCTGGCTTAGTTGGTCCTCTGTGTCCCAGGGTGGTGCTGGGGACACCTGGGGTGCCCTTAGCAAACAGATTTCCCTAAGATTTAAATGTAAATGGGCAACGTTTAGCATTGTGTGAACAGCATGGTAACTGCTCTCGACATTGACACAGTCAGTATCTGAAATTTTTATCATTTGGGTTCATCCTGGATTTACACGTGGGGCTCACTGCCCCTGATAACCCTGGTTGGAGCACGCGGGGATTTGGCTGTTTGTAAACCCTGTTTTCCTTGTCTCTTTTGTGCCAACAGAGGAATTACGGAAGTTGAGCTGGTCCGGAATCCCCAAGCCAGTCCGTCCCATTACGTGGAAGCTCCTCTCAGTAAGTCTCACCCCTCCTCCTGTGAGGAGAAGGCCTGTCACCTGGCCCCAAGTGTGCCTGTCTAGCTTTGTGATTCGAGCCTTAGCCTGGGCTAAGCTGACATTTCCCATCCTTTGCTTAATTTCAGGCCTGGCTTGACAAGGCTGGCAGAAAATAAAGATAAGCAGTAATTTATGACAGCTGTATTTTTCTCTGATTTTATTATTAAAAAAAAATCTGTAACATTTTGAAACACGGGATATAGAAAGGTTCCAGCATAGAGGATTATTTCAACTATTAGTTGAACTCTGAGCAATCAATGACAGGGTGAGATGTTTGACCATTTTTTTTTTTTTAATATTAGTAATGATGTTAGGGGGAGAAATGGATGTTAGAAGCAGTTTGTGTTCTGTGATGGAGGGTGGCGTTCTGGCTTCTCACCCCTCGCACTCAACTAGCTGCCTGTGTTGGAGCCCCTCTGGCAGGCTGGGGGGTGGGGGCATGAGTACCTGCCGTGTGCTTAGCTGGGGCTTCATCCTGGACGTGAAGGGCCCTGCCAAAACCCCAGGTGGTTCACAGACGGCTTTCTTCTCTTTGCCATTTTAAATTATTTTTGGAGCCAAGTCAATAGGGAACTCTAAGTGTTTGCTATAAATTGGGTCTGACTTGCCGCATTTAAAAGCCTCTTTCTTGCTAACAAGTCTAAGTAAACTTGCAGCCTAGTACCTCAGAATCCTAAATGGATATCACCTCTGGACGGTGCATATTTATTGATGAAATAGCTATTTGCAATTAAAGTGAGACCTGCTGCGGCTGCTTATGTATTTGTTTGGCTTTCTAAGTATTCATATCCAGTTTTCCAGGTGTCCTCTAAGACAGGTCACAAGCTTTTCAGAGCGACTCGTAGGAAGTGTCGATGGAAGCACCTTTCAGGACCCTTCCCCGCAGTTCTGTATCTGCCGGGGGTGGCCAGCACCTGGGGGGCACGTCTCACAGGAATGACTTTGTCCCGCTCTGCTTCCTGTGTCCCAGTCTCTGCGGGCCCTGGTTTCGGTCCCGTGCTCTGCCGAGGAGCACTGTTCCTCACTGACAAGTAGGACATGCGCTTTAATGAAGAAAGAGAGATGAGAAACTTGGTTCTTGTCACTTGTGGAGAACTAACGCATACTCTAGCCTGGAACACACCATTAAACTATCAGTCATGCTGTTTAACATTTAAATTCCATGCAAGCACAGCAGTAACTTTCCAGAAATTAGTGCTATAGAAAATCATTTTTTGGGCTCTTTTTAAAATAACGATTTCAGAAACATCGAATAAATACTAGTTAAACATTTAACATTTATGTTAGTGAAGAGAATGGTTAAAAACGAGCCGTGACACTCCGATATCATGGTTTTTCTTTCCATTTATTGAGGTAGGTTTGCACGGGAACACAGTGGGAGGGAACGTTTTGATGTTTGTGTGGCCGGGACAATTTTGATATAAGTATATGCATGCATTGTTTTACATTCATGATTAGTGTTTTTATAGCATGCTAATACAGCAATTAAGTTTTCTGTAGTTCTGTCATTTAAAATTCATTGCATACTTGAATATATCTCATTTGCATAATTTCCAGTCTTGCTTAATTATCTGAAGGCCTCAACTTGCACATGTGTGTGTTCCTTTAGGAGTGGAGTGTCAGGAGGATGCTTTTTCGCCTGTGTTCCCATTATGACATACTTCCCTTTTATTGTAGAATTTCCGTTGCAGCAAGTTAAGTTAAAGTGTGGGGAATAGGGAGAATTTCCGAGTACTCATTTATGTCCACTCAGAATCCTTTGGTGTCACCGCATGTGACCCATGTAAAGCTGTCCACGCTGTTCCTGGCATGCACCCCTGGGTGGCCCCACTGCTCCAGGAGGAAGGCCTGGGCTGCTGCACACCCTCCCCCCCACCCCTCTCACAGGCTGTGCCCGGTGCCCACCTGTGTGCTGTCCTGCGTCCTCCATGCTGTCGTATGCTCTCCCTCCAGCGTTTGCTCTGTCGCTCCCTCTTCACCTCCATCTTCTCCACCATCAAAACCCAAAGAGCAGAATGCTAACCAGCACTTATTTTTCACAAGCTAGCTCAGACGTCTTCCTCCCTGGACCCCCAGGGCTGTGTCCCTCCTGGGGTGCGGGTGTCATTCCTTCACTGGACAGGTACTCATTGAGTGTCTGCTGGTGCTGACCAGTACTCTGAGCCCTTGGGGGACAGCTGCGAACAAAGGGGCGGGGGGGGGGGAGGGATGGCCAGGATGCGTAGTAAGGAAATTTCATAGTAGCTTAGAAGGTGACGGGTGCTGCAAGAAAACCAGGAGCCAGGTAGGGATTCTGTGGGCGGCGGGGGAGAATTTGCTGCTCTAAGACAGTGTCAGGTGGTGACATTTGCTCAGGGGCTTGGGGGAGGGGAGGAAGGTGTCTGTGCAGGTGTCTGGGGAAGTGCGTCCCAGTCTCATTCCTTCTCTGAAGAGAAGGGTTTTGATTGCAGGGCTGAGTGTGCCTTCGGGGTATGCTGAGCAGACCACCCACCGCGGAGCTGAGCTCTACTGGTGGGGAGGGTAAGTAGCAGTGACAGTGTGTCACTTGGGTCCTGACCCTGCAGAAGAGCCAGGGTGGGGGTGGGGGCGAGGCACTAAGAAGAGGGTGCTGCTGTGGAAAGGTGCCTGAGCCCCTTCCTTAGGCCCTGAGCACAGGCGGGGAGGGGATGCCCGCCCTGCACAAGTCGAGAGGAGTAAATGTCCTAGGCTTTGTGGCTCCTCTAGTCTGTCTGAGCTGCTGGGCTCTGCCCTTGTAGCAGGAAAAGTTCTCCATGTAAACGAATGTGCACAGCTGTGTTCCTATACAACTTTATTTACAAAAGCAGGCTGCGGGACAGGTTCGGCCTGGGCAGCGGTTTTCTGACCTCTGATTGGAGGAGTGAGTCGCAGGCAGAGGGAGCAGGGAGTTTGGGGAGAGGCCCTGATTCAGGAACCAGAGGGGCTGGTTGGTATGTGGTGACAGCATCCGTCAGGTCCCTGGCCAGGCAGGGCCCGGGAGGCCTGGCAGGAGCGTGATGAGAATCCACTGGAGGTTCCCTGGGGAGTGTGGGGGGTGTTAAGGTCTGGTCCTGCATTGCCCCAGGGTCTCGGGGGAAAGGGCAGTGGGGCCTGTGTCCCTCAGCGGGCGCCTGTCTTCAGGTCTCTGCGTCCGGGTGCCGAGTCCAGGGTCCGAGATTGGCCTGGAGCTCAGTCAGTGAGTTTGTGGGGATGTGTGTGTGTGTGTGTGTGTGTGTG
>NW_017731514.1:2146701-2188079 GCF_001890085.2 Hipposideros armiger
AGAGAGACAGAGAGAGAGAGACAGAGAGAGAGAGACAGAGAGAGACAGAGAGACAGAGACCCCACAGGGTAGGACTTGATTCTCGAGTTCCTGTGAACTGAGCCACATGCCCCTAAAAGGGTGGGCTCTCAGGTGAGGAGCTTTGGAGTCAGTCAGGCTGGGCACCCTCCTCAGCCTGCCGCCAGGTCCCTGGGACCCGGGCACTGTCACTCGGGTCCTGAGCCAGGTGCCTCTTTGTACCTGGCTGTGAGCCTGATGCACGTTTGTCCCAGGGCGAAAGGCAGCGCTGTGTGTAGCTCAGTGCCCCCGAGGAGCTTCTCTTCCTTAACCTGTGCCTGTGGTGACTTCAGCACAAAGAGAAGGAAGCAAACTTGGTAATTTTTATCCTTCGCGAGACGGCAGAGACTTGAAATAGCAACAGGTCACAGCGGGTGTGGTTGATGCCGTGGTCCCCAGACAATCGTTTCAGAAGCCATGCCTGATCTGATGAAGAAGCACCTGTCACTCAGGTCTGACCTGCCCCCATGCAGGTCGGGGCTGGCGACCCAGCAGGAAAGGGGCTGTGTGTGGGGGACGCGCTGCTGCAGAGGGCGCGCTGTGGAGATGCCCGGGGGTTTACTGGATGGCACGGGAGGCATGGCAGCCAGGGGGGCATACAGCGTGCATGGGGGCAGGTTAGCGTTTAGTGGGGACAAAGGCACAGCTTTCCTCAGGAGTAGGGACGCTGTGTGGCTGGTGGGGGGACCGCTCCAGTGAGTGCGCCCCTTTCCAACCTGCTTTAGTGCACACGCTCCTCACCGGGACTCTCTCCTCACTGTCGGTGAGTGTGGTGGGCGGTGAGCCTGTGACGGAGCCGCTGGGATGCAGACTGCCGCCCCTCATGGCAGGGTCGCTTAGAAATAAGGCGTCAAGAACCTTAAATATGAGGCGTGATCAAAACATACGGTGACTGCTGCTGCCGAGTGCCAGCCAACGGAAAGGCCGGGATCTTCAGTATGGAAGCAGCGCATCGAACCTTAGTAACAGTGTGTGACAAGTTTCAACTTGTTTGGTGCAGTCAGTCGGGTGTGAGCTACGGTTGAGAGAAGGTGTGTTTTAAAGTGTGCCATAAATCATCCTCCATCATGACAATGCTCCGTGTCACACATCACTTCTGGTATACAGCAATTTCTGTCAAATAAAAACATTTCGGTGTGTCCTCACCCACCTTATTCACCGGATCTGGCACCATGTGACTTCTGGCTCTTCCCAAAAGTCCAAATGAATCAGGACATTGTGGCAGCCATGACAGCACAACTCAAGTCACTCACGAAAGAGGACTTCCAGAACTGCTTCAGAAAGTGGCAAGAACAATGGGATAGGTGTGTTCAAAGTGAGGAGGAGTATTTTGAGGGGGGTGAATGGCAATGTGTCTTTTACTGTAATACATTTTTTAAAATTTAAACATTCACCGTATCATTTGATCACATGTCGTGTATCCAGGATGCCTCGGAGCTCACAATTCACTTGTAGGAGTTTTGCCTCAGAGAAATGTCCGCCATGTGCAGTGCCTTGCGGTTTAGAATTTCGGACCATTGGAAGTCGTCAAAGTGCCCAGAAAAGGGCACAGGTTAGACATAAACACACAAGTGTCCACACACAGGAGGGAAGGCTGTGTGGCCTGTGGGGCCGGTGTTTCAGAGCAGGGCTCGGCGAACCTTTTCTGCAGAGGGCTGGAATTGAAATATTTTAGTGCACGTTTTAGTGGGTCGTCTGGCCTGTTCGCAGGTACTCAGAGGCACGGGGCTGGGGCTGCCGTGTGCTCAGCTCGCTGACTGTCCTGTCCCACTCTCCTCCCCTCTCTGTCACTTAACACGTGAGCCTTTCGGCTTTGATCTTCCAATGGAGACTGTGAACAGGCACTGACCACACCTACTCTTTGTGTTTCCCTCCCATCCAGGGTTACCTTCCTGCCAATGTTGACCGAAGACCAGCTACTCTCCAAAGAAAACAAAAGGAGTATTTTGCTTTTATTGAGCACTATTATGACTCTAGGAATGATGAAGTCCACCAGGACACGTACAGACAGGTGGGGCCCTCTTTCTTCTGTCGTGTGTGACTTGAAGTTCTTTAACTTGGTGATGACTTGGGGGAGGATTTGTTTTACCGAGGATATTCCTGATTGGGTCACAGATCTGTGTTTTCTGATAAATAGATGAAAACAAACAATTGATTTACAATTCACAGTGTGTCCGGAATTTGCTGTTGGAATAGCTCGTCGAGACCCACTGAGTTCTCACTGTCTTTGTAAAATGTGACAGCTCGGATGGCTGTGCTGCCTCTAAAGCAAAAGGTGCTTCTGGCTCGGTTGCCCTGCCTCACGTTCTGGACGGGCTTCTGGTTTCCCGGAGACGTGTCCATGTGGACTGTGTCCCTCTGGAAACCCTGCCTCTGGGTGGAGGAGCTCTGTGAATTCTCCCGCCCGGATGGGGGCTGCCACACCTCCCAGCCTGGCACAGGCCTGTTAGAAAGGCCCAAAGCAGGCTCACCTCTGACTGATGACTAGAGTTGCTGTAAGTGAAGTGGGTCTTTGGACAGCGTCTTCCCCGCAGGCGGGGTTCGCTGGAGGCTCTGGGGGAGACCAGCCCTTGAGGGAGGAGAAGGAAGACGGGTGGGGACCCGCTGCTGTCACTTCCTGGCAGCCCCTCTGCCCCTGGCCCACGCTTGTCCTCGGTCATACCTGGGTGGCCCCCGGACCACAGGGCACTGCTTCCCAGTAACACTGGGCATCGGATTTGAGACAGATCGCATTTGGATTAGGTTAGGGAAATACTTGCTTACCTGGTTTATTGGTCCATGTCACTGGTTTTAGAGAACGGGTAAATTTGGTAGTGATTTGAACACATTTTGGACGTATTCTTATTCAAGAAAAAGACTTCCAAAGGATGACATTAGCTAGCATCCATCTGAAAGATTTAGCAAGCTGTATTCTGTTATGAATTTCTTAAGGGAAAGTTAATTAAAAACGGGCTGTGTACATCTTTATTCAGTTGCTGTGATAAGTAATAAAAAGCTCCCGTATTACTGTGGACTCCCCAGAGCTTCCTGCATTCACGCCGTTGAGGCGGATGGAACCTGTGGCCGCTTCTGGTTGGCTGGTCTGCATCGCTGCCGAGAAGCCCGCCTCTTGGAACTGGACGCTGTGCTGTCCTGCCGCCTGTCCCAGGCGCACCGCTAGGTCACGGCCGGGCCAGGTGGTGTCTGCCCTCGGTCAGCCTGGTCTCTCCCTGCCGCCCACTCACAGTGTCTGGCCCGTGAACTGCCCTGAGGGATGCAGCCCCTGCCTCCCACAGCCTGGGAGGCCGTGTCCTGTGTCCCCATTCCTTTGTTGTCTCTTCACTTGAGTTTTGTGTTTATTTTGCTGAAGATGTTACGTCCAGAGCACACGGAGCTGATCAGAGTTAAAGACTCATCTGGGGTGTCCTCCCTGGTTTGGGGGCTCTGCAGGCCACTGTGCCTCCCCTACTTGCCCAGTCCTGTACTTGGGAGGGGGCACAGGTGGTCTGGAGGAGCCCCGAGTGTCCAGCCCCCTGGATTTCCTCCTGATGACGCAGATGGCGGCAGGGCGTGGTTATGACGTGCACTGTTCTGTCTGAGCAGCAGACACGTGACAGGCAGCTCTTCTGTAATCTGGGCTGTGCTGGCCTGCGCGTGCTGGGGACAGATGTGTGTGCCTGTGTGAGTGTGACTGTGAGGGAGCACTGCTCTGGGGGTGAGATCTGAAAGGGTTTTGGTCCCGCCCGCACCTGGGCTTCTGCAGGCAGGGCTGGAGTCCTCTGACCCCCTCACCCGCAGGCTGCACGTCCCCCTCCTCCTCCTCATCCCATAGTCTCATCAGCACAGAGCAGGGACGCCGGCGCTGCTCAGCTCCCCTCCCATGCTGCTCAGAGGCTTGAGGGGCTCGTGGCTGCCATCCGCGTACTCTGATGTCTCCCTCCCACTTGCTTCCATCATTGCCTTATGGCCACGTTCCCTGAACACCTTGGGGTGCTGGCTCCGGGCTCCTGTGCCAGTTCTCTCCCTGAGTAATCTCATCCCCCTCAGCGCCCCCTCGGGCTGCTGATTTCCGGGTTCTCGCCTGAGGGGAGAGTTTAGGGCAGGAACGAACCTGACAAAAGCAGTTCCCATGCCCCAGAGCTGTGCTCTCAGACTGCTGATCCACCATCTTATTTGATCATCACCAGTGCCCCTTGAGAGGGGTGCAGCAGGCCTCTAGTAGACGAGGATGCGGAGCCCAAGCCTAGGGACGTCCCCACGGCAGAGTGGAAAGACTGTCCCAGGTCACGTGCAAGGACGGGCAACGAGCCTGAATTGCAGACTCCCTCTTGGCATTGAAATGTCAGGTGTCCCTCTGCCTGTTTGGGCTGTTTTCCTGTGGATGGTGACAGCGTTGGCCAGTGTGGGATATTCACGTGAGATGTTGGGAGCCAGCCTGTGATGCCAGCTCAAGCCCTGAACGTTCTTATTTGGTTGGTCCTTGAACCCACAGGCATACATGCGAACTGTGTTATGACTCATGTCAGGCAGAGAGTTTTAAATGCTTCCTGTGAAAAGTGCCCTGGGTCTCCCAGGACTTTGTCCAGTGGAGGAAAATGTGCCAGGTTCCAAGGAGAAGCTGTCACAACTGAAAACTTGTGTGCACTGCTGATGTACTTGAATTGCCCCCGGTGTCCGAGGCTGGACATTGTGTACTGACTGCTGCGGATGATGTTGCTAAGTGTCCGAGGGCCGCTCGGGTCCTCACCGTGCGGCAGCTGCTGATTGGCTGGGAAGGGTCACACAGGCCTGGCCTGCCAGCACTGGGGCCCCGTTCGGGTAGAACCTGCTCCCTGCCCCCAGACACTCGAAATGTGGGGGGTTAGTGTCTTCCGGGAGCAGGTTTAGATCTGGAGCAAACTGGTTGCTGTCGCTAAGTGTCGCCATTCTGACGCTAATGCCTGAAATGACGTTTGTCACCTTTTGTCTCTTTCCCTCTGTCTCCAGATCCACATAGACATCCCGCGAATGACTCCAGAGGCCTTAATACTTCAACCCAAGGTGACGGAGGTGAGAGCTGCATCCGGAAGGGCCTGCGGGGGGCGGCTCCCTTCGTTGGGGTGACCGGTGCCCGCTTCCCTGGCAAGGTGGTTGGTGCAGTTGGGCTGCTTTACCCACAAGCAGGTTTGGGGGTGGCCCTTATGGACATGACCGCCGACAGAAGTGGCCCATTATTCTTAAAATATTCTTACTGTGTCATGCGCGCAAGAGAGCACATGCCGTGCGTGTGAACGTGGAGTAAACGCTCATGACCCCACCGTGCGTTCCCGGGCCCAGGACCCCCGCGAACGTGACTGCCAGTGTGGAGGCTGCTCGGCGTCCTCTCGCCTCTGGGAGCCCCTCCCTTCCCGGGAGCTGACCCCTCTCCTGACTGTACAGGATTCTTCACCACGCGAGTGCACGTCCTGTGACAGGACAGGGCCCCTTACGGGGTCTGGTCTGCGCGGCTGGTTTCTGTCTCTGCGTTGTTTTCTGAGATTCAGCTCATCTGTGTTTCTAGATGTATAGTAGTCGGTTACTGAAATAGTCCACACGTTCCGCAGCCCTTTTCCTGTTGGTGGGCGTTTGGGTGGCTTCTGATGTTCTGGTGTGGGAACTGTGTGGCCTGGTGCCTTCACGCACATTTACGCAGGTGCCCGCAGGCCAGGCCTTCTCGAGGGCCTTCTCGAACAAGGGAGATTGTTGCATTCCCGCGTGTGAGCCTGTTAACTTCTAGGTCATGTCCACATGCCTTCCAGACGGCTGTACTAACTCAGCGCTCGCCTGGGAGTGTGAGCGGCCTGGTGCTTCGCGTCGTTGCTGGTCCTGGGGTCTGCATCTCATTCATTTCCGCCTCTGGCGGGATCTCTGTTGTGGTCTTTGCGTCCGTTTCTCTGATTACTGCCGGGTAAACATCTGTATTCGCGCACCCCTGTGTCCCTCTCCTGGGAAACGCTTCATCTTGTCTTTTGCCTGTGTTTGTTTGGGGCGTTGTTCTAATTTTTATTAGTTATCCATCTTTGTATGTTAGGGATTCTGACTTTTTGTCAGTGTGTATGTCAGATAGCTTCTCCTGCTGCATGGCTGGTCTCTCCCTGTCTTCTCAGTGATCAGAGCAGGGATCCAGTTTAACTTTCTCATCAGTACCTGTCAGTCCCAGCACCACTATGGACTCTGTCGTGTCGCCCGTGTTTGCAGCGTCACTTCCGGTGTTTGTCATTTTCATGTTTGCATAGATCTTGTTTTTGTGCTGTCTTGTCCCAGTTGAACACTGGGCCCCTTAATGCCTCGTCCTGCTTGTTAATTCAACTCGACTGTGAGTCCATATAGGTGGTGGACAGTGTCCACACCCCCACTTCTTTCCCTCCAGAATCGACCGGTGGTCTGAGGTCTTTGCTCTCCCACATAAGGCTCAGAGTCAGATGGTCTCGGTTTTGCTTTGAAAGCCTCATTTGTGATCCGCATTGCACAGAACCTAGAGATCAATTTGGGAGAGCTGACATGTTGATGAAATCCAGTTGTCATTTTTGTGAACATGCTAATTCCCCATTTTTAGGCCATTTTTAATGCCTTTCAATGAAGTTTTAAGATTTGTTCCATAAAAGATTTTGCATATGTTTTATTAGGTTTATTCTTAACTATCATTAATTTTTGTTATTTTAAATGGATCTTTTTAAAATTGAAATGTTTTTGTTTGAAACATTTGTTTTGCATCTTTTTTTTTTTAAGCTGAGCTATCCTGCCACCTGTTGGCAGCTCAGCGGCTGCTCAGCTCGGGATGGGACTCAAACCGCTGTTACTCAGAGCTCACACTCTTGAGCGAGCTCTTAACCAACTGAGCCACTCGGCCGGCCCTTTTTTGCATCTTGATTGCCCCAGTGAATGCACTTTTAAACTTTGACATTTTTTATCTGTGCAGTAACTGTGTTTAAAAAAGAAAAATCCAGGATTATTAAAGCAAAAGTACTTATTGATTGTGTGCCACAAAGGAGGAAACCAGCTTCCCACAGAAGTAGTCATTTTAAGATACTTCTCTTTGATTGTCCTTCTCAATACTTGTGCTTACTGTATCTGGAAAATAACAGATAATCTCTGTTTTAGTTATTTTTTACATGGAAAATAGAGTTTTTCACAAGTCCTTTGGTTTATTTCTGTACTTTTTCTACCACTTGACACGTTCTCTGTAGAGCTGAGCTCACAGGCCTCTCGGTTTTACAGAGAAGGAGCCGTCACCGCCAGTGGGTGTTGGCTGGTCTGCTTGTGGGGACGTCCGGGGACCTTGATCCCCTTGGTCCGAAGTGCCTGTGCCCTGGCAGTGGGTGTCTCTCCTTCACGATTTCTCCTCGGCTCTCCTGCGCCCCTGGGGTAGGGAGGTGCAGGCTTGTCCCCGCCCCGCTGGAGGGCACTCCGTCCCCAGGGCAGATGGGCTTCGGGGAGCAGGTGGGGTCCTGCTTCTTGCGAGCGGATGAGGGTGTGATTTGGAACCACGTAGTGTTGGGGGACACAAAATGCTCTCAGCAAGGGGCCTCGGGAGGACTGTGGGTTGCTGGTCCTGTGTTAGTAGCAGGCCAGACGAGGTGTGTGCCCGCACAGTGGGGGTCAGGCCGAGATGTACATGCCACGGCAGCATGTCACTGCAGCGGCTGCACAGGACCCGCCTTGGTTACCGCCCCGGTGCCGGCTCACCAGCTATGAATTGGTTGCTCCTCTGTGCCTGGCTTGCACCTCATGGTTCAAGCTGGCTGCCCAAGCTCCCGCATCACGTTCACATTCCACCAGCAGCAGTGGTGAAGCGCGGCGGAGACGACGTCCTGGAGAAGTGGCTCGTAGCACTTCTGCTTGCCTCCCGCTCCGGGGCCTCCTTTCCTGTACGGAACCAGATGCCTGTCCCCTGATGTCAGGGGGTCGTGTGCCCACTGAAGGCTGGGCTTCTGGCTGCTTGGGAAGGGTTTCCGCCGTAAGCATTTTCCCCAGTCTGTCCACACATCCATCATCAGGTGATGCTGGGCTCTGCTCTGGTTGTCTGCTCCCCCATCCCCGCCCCCGTCCTCCGGTCAGCTGTGTTGAGGTCTAACTGACATGCAATAAAATCCACCAATTTTAAGGGCACTGCTAGGTTAGTTTTGACACCTCTATGTGGGAATACAAGCACTTGAATCATGACGTGGGGCACGCGCATCGCCCTGAGCAGTCTGCTCGTGTCCTTTTGCTTCCGTCTCCCGTCCCCGCTCCCCGCCCCCTCCCACTCCTGACCTGCTTTCTGTCTCCAGCGTCTGCTTTCAGGACTTCGTGGGAGTGGCATCCTAGAGTCGCAGACTTGTAGTGCTTCTCTTCCTGGGACAGTGCCACCCATCCACATGTCACATGTCACTGTCTGGGTGTGCCTCAGTGTGCTGCCCATTCACCAGTGGGTGGACATAGGGCTTCTTGCCAATTTTGGGCCATTGCAGACAAAATTGGCCATGAACCTCCATGTATGTATCTGGTGGAAGCGTCTGTTTTCCCCTCTCTGCTGAGTCCCTCGGTCTTAGGGTAAGTGAGTGTTCATATACTGCCCAGCTGCCCTCCAGAGTGGCCGCACCCGTTTGTGTTCACAGCAGCAGTGACTGAGAGTTCTAATTGCCTATACCCCAGTCTGTAATTTTAGCTATTTTCGGGGGATGTGACGCGGTACCTTACAGGGTCCTAATTTGCACTTCCCTGTGGACTGATGACGTTGCGCGTCCTGTCTGCTGATTGGCCGTGCGTAGGTCTTCCTTGGTGAAGTGTCTGTTTCATTCTTCACTCATAATTTAATTGCCTTTAAAGCCTTTAGCCTGCCTGTTTCCTGGCTCCCTCCGACCTGAGCCAGACTCCTGGGGTGGGGCCTGGGAATTACTATTTTAAGGAAGCTCAGCCAGACTTGGGGACCACAGGACTTAGTTTGTTTAACTGCTGATGGGCGCGGGGCTTGAAGTGAGCAAGAGGACATGAGGGTGGGGGATCCTTGCCCAGTGTTTGCCCCACAAGCAGGAGGACGGCTGGGGCCAGTGGCCTTGCCAGGAAGTCAGCGCCCTCGCCACCCCGGCCCAGGAGCAGTGGGGATGGGGCAGGGCGCCTTCCAGACGTCCCACTCCCAGCTGTGGCTATAGGGGCCCTCGCGGGACCGTTGGAGGCCGCTCCTGCTCAACTCCCCAAGGACCCCGTGACCCGGGGTCTGCTCATCCCTGCAAGCTGCATCTGAGCGGACCTTCTTGATGTTGTCTCAGCCCTGTGCCCAGCGCCCCAAGCAGTGTGTGGCACAGAGCACCTGCTCACCCGGCTGCCCTTTGTCTTACCTGCCACCTGCCTCTCGGGGTCCGCTTGCTGCTGGGCCTTCAGCTCTTACCTGGAATGTTGCCTTGTCAGAGACGCTGTCCCTACAGACCCTGTCTGATGTCAGCAGCCCATTCTCTCACTTTCATTCACACTTTGTGTGCTTGATGGCACTTGCTTTCGGCTTGTATTTGACTTCCTGTTTATGATGTCACTCATTCCACCTGTCCTTGTATGTCAGTTCCCCGAGAGCAGGGCCCTGGGCCCCTCGCTGTGTCCTTGGTGTAGCCTGGGACCTCATGGGACTTTGGAGATTTTGTTGAAATTAGTAATTAATCTTTTTATCCAACATTGTTATTTGAAAGTAAAATTCAGGACTTTCTGGCTACTTGATCCTTTTATCCCCTGTCCAGTCCAGCGGTGGACAGACTCGACCTGTTACACTAAGAAGTGTGGATTCTGACCTGTGGCCTCTGGCCGCTGTGGTTGGTGTAGTGAGTTTAGAGGGAGAACCATATTCAAACCGCCTTCAAGCGTTGCAGTGGGGCCTTTTCATCATCTGCGAGTGACTTTTCCTCCACAGCGATCACATTATCTGCCCTCTGCTGACCTGCTGCTTTAGGGAGTTTCACAAATTGGGGAAATGAGACGCTTTTCCCAGTTAGCCACGGAGAAGTGATGTCTCATTACATTTAATCAGACACAGAGGGTAATGAAACATGCAGGCTTTTTAAACCACGTTATTTACGTCTAGTTCTTGGAAGTGGTGCGATGAGTTGTCCGTGGCCTCAAAGAGGGACGTTTTCCTGGAAGTGGATGGCGGTGGAGCCCAGTCCGTTCACGCTGGACTCTCCTCGCATGACCTTGTGTGGAACTTTGACTGGGGGAGCGTGGGCTCGGCCCCACCCGGGCCCTGCGTGGCAGGAAGAAGACGCCTCTGGGGGCACGGCTGTTGGCTCTGTCCCCCCAGATCGGACCAAGTCAAAGCGGTCCTGGCACCGACTCGTGTGTGCGGCTCCTCTGTCTGGGGGGCCGCTCTGCTTGGCTGGCCCCTGGACCTTGCCAGCACCCCCACTCCTGCCACCACTGGCTCCGCAGCCCCTGAGTGTCCCGTTCCTACACCTGGGCTATGTTAGGAGGTGTCTGTGTGCCCGTAGATGAAACGCAGTGAGGTCGGCAGCCTCTACCCCCGGTGCCTCACAGACATTCGCTGGATTGAATTGCTGGGTCTTTGAACTGTTTTGCTGGGCTTCTGGCCATGGCTGACGGCTCTGTGAGGACAGGGCCTGGGTCCATTTCCCCTGGCGTCCCCGGTACCCACACGGTGCCTGGCAGGTGACGTCGTAGGCTCTTGGCAGGTGTTGGTGAGATGAATGAGTGATGCGTGAAGGCCCACGCTGTGCCCTGTGCGCTGACGGGGGGTGTTGGGAGGGTGGGGAGTTGGGGGTTGGGGGGGTTCTGCAGGCCCTTCCGTGGGCGCTGAGAGGCGGGAAGGGCCGGCCTGAGGCGCTGGTGGTGTGAGGGGGGCTTGTGCCTTGTCCCTTCACTGGCTCATAATTGATCCTTTTAATTGTTTTCAAAGCTGGGGATGCATTTGTGAGAGCCCAAGAAATACTTACTTGTTACATCATCAGTTCATTGAGCTCATCTGGCCCATATTTTGGGGATCTGATCCACAGACCTTCCCTTTCCGCTCTCTCTGTCTTTATGGTGAAGTATATCAGAGCAGAAGGGTTTCTATAACCTATGTGTCCAATTTAAAGAAAAATGAAAATTAACGTCCAGATACCCACTGTCAAGCTGAAGAAACAGAGTCAGGTTAGCATTGTTGGGGTCCCTTCTGGGTCTTACCCCAAACATTTTCTCGTCTTCCGACAAGTAACCAGTCTCTTGAGTTTTGGTTAGCTGTTCTCTCGCTTTCCTGCATGGTTTTGTCATGTGTGTATATGCACATGTGTGTCTTGCCTGTTTCTGTTCTTTATTTGGAATGGATTGTGCCAGATCTGTTCATTTGTGATTGCTCTCTAGGTCCCAGCAGGAAGGTTTTAAGCTCCGCCCACGGATGCCTGGAGATGAGGCTCGTTTTCCCTGCTGTGAGGTTTTGCCTTGTGGGCTCCATGATGTACTGATCCAGCCTGATGTGGAGCACCTGGGCCCCCTTCCTGGTGCTTTCTCTCAGGGTGTCGCTTGAGCACTGTTGCAAGAGTCCGGTGTTCACGTGTGACAGTCCCCCAGGGTGTGCACCGAGGGGTGGCGTGTGGGCTGTGTGGGGCACACACCTTGAGGACTGCCCGGTGCCGGCCCCTCATCACCGCTCGGAACAGGTAGACGGCTAGTGTCCTTGAACTGGCTGGCGGGTATGAAGTAGTGTCTCATTGTGCTTTTAATGTTCATTTCCTTAATGTCGATGGAGTGCCTTTTCATCAGTTTCTTGGCCGTTTGCTTTTCCTCTCCTGCGAAATGCTCATGTCCCATATTTCTGTTGTGTTGTTCGTTTGTTCCAGTGGTATGTACGAGTTCCCAGTAGGCTCAGGATACTGATTCTGTTTGGGATATATATGGGTGCATGTGCCTTCTTTTAGTTAGTAGGTTGTTTTTTCACACTACTGGTGAAGAGAACGATCTTAATTTAACGTAGTCAGTTTCCTTCCAGTCAGGCCTTTTTGTGTTCTTAGACTTGTTTCCCATCCTCATGGTTTCAGAGAAGACTTATTTCTTCTAAGAGTTTTAAACTTTTGCCTTGTACCTTCAGGGCCGTAATCCCTGGTGCTGACTGCAAGGAGTTTGAGGGAGCAGCCCCGTGTCCGTGCAAGTCCCCACTGGACAAGAGCTGTGCCCCTTGCCTGTGTGTCAGCTCTGTCGTGTGTCGGGGGCCCCTCCTGGCCTCTCAGCTGTTTCACTGCTGTCTGTCCATTCGTCACCGTGCCAGCTTTCTCTGGTCTTGGTTAAGTGGCCTTAATGTCTGGTAGGACAGGCCGCTCACGTCTGGTCTTGGTTCTGGGCTGTTCTTGACCTTTTACTCGTGTATATAAATTTAAAATCAGCTTGTTGCATTTCATGAAAATCTCCGAAAGCACACTGAACCTATTGATCAGTTGGAGAGAATTAACATTTTGTGTTTGCATTTATTTAGTTCTACTGATCTTTTATTTTTAAACAGCGTTTTCTCCTTAAATGTATTGCCCAGCTTATGAAATCTGCTCATATTGATAGATACACTTTTTTATTAATGGTATCTTTAAAATTTTTAATTGCACTGTCCAGTTTTTTATTGACCGTATGTAGAAATACAGTTGACTTTTGTAGGTTAATCCTTTATCTGGCAAACTTACTGACCTCTTTCATGAACTCGGATATTTCCTGTATAGGTGTAGTTGAGGTTTTAAAGAACTTAATTGTATATATCATTTGTGAATAAGGACAGTTCCGTTGTTACTCTCTGTTCTGTACCTACATTTTTCTCTTTTATCTTTATTTATTTTTTATTTTTTTAAATTGGGGAATTGGGGGGAGGGAACAGCACTGGGGAATCGGGGAAGGGGAACAGACAAGTTGCTGTCCTTTTGTGCTTCAGTCTAGTTGAGGATGTCGCTTCACTGGCCCATGTTGGTATTATTATTGCACTCCTCCCGGGTGAGGCAGATTGGTCGTCGGCCACTGGACGGCTGCTCAAGCCGGCTGCTGGCCACTCACGGTAGCTTATGGCAGCTCACTGCAGCCCCACTGCCGCCCCACTGCAGCCTACGCCGTCGCCGGCGACTCACAGCAGCCCAGCTCCAGGTCGAGCTGTTGTTCACCATCTTAGCTGTAGAGGGCAGTGTCACTGGCCCTCATGTGGGATCCAAACTGGGGCCCTACTGCTCAGAGCTGGCGTCCCAAGCCAACTCCTAACCAACGCGCCACACCACTCGGCCGGCCCTATTTGTTTTGTTTTGCTGGCTCCGACTTCTGCCACAATAGTGACTCTAAGCGGTGAACGCAGGTACCTGGTGTCATTCCTGAGTTAAAAGCGACATCTGTTAACATTGCACCACTGACTTCCGGTATTTATTCTAGGTTTTATAGATCCTCTTTATCATGTTAAGGACCGTGCCTTGCTCAGGGTTTTAAAGTCATAAATGGTTGCCAAGGTTTATTAAACCCTTTTCCTGCCATCTGAGATGATAATATGTTTTTGTTCCTTTATTCTGTTAAAGTGGTGAATTCTGTTGGGTGGACTTCCTGGCATTGAGGTTTACTTCCCGAAGTCAAGCCGGGTTGGCCAGGATGGAGCTTTCCTGACTTGGGGTTGTTGGTTCACATCTCAGGTGTCCTGCTGCCCGAAGTGGAAGCCTGTTGCTCTTTAATTGGAAAGACGCTCTCTGAGCGTCCTTGATTGTCTTCTGTGCTTTGACGTGTAACCTGTCAGCTGTGTTGACTGTTCGGTCTGGTGATAGTGACGCTGTGATATTTTGTTTGAAAGTGTTGTTTCTTTCCTGTACTTCAGTTGTGAGTGTAATGAAGCAGCTGTGCTTGTGAACCTGTCAAGACACCTTAAGCACAGAATAGGGGACGGAAATCCACGTATTTGAATGCAATTGAAGGTTGAGTGATTCACACAACAAACGTGTGTTGTTGCTTCTTGGAGAGCAGCAAGTTGTTAATTATGTTGCAGTCGTAGCGTCAGTCGTCAGTCGTGTCTTAGGGAACTCAGTGTGTCTTTCGTGTGATGGATGGCTGCCTTTTAGTCCACATTTTAGATTGGTTAGAGACTCTTACTTGGTTTCATCATCAGGTCTTATAATTCACATAGGGGAATGGTCCTTGAATCATGTTGCAAACACTTGTGTTGTAAATATCTTCTTTCTGAGCCCACGTGGCTCCAGGGTTTCGGGGGCTGTAAATCCCACAGGTCTTCTCAGTGGAACTGTATATTTTGTTGCTCCTCTCACAGAAATTATCTCTATAGCTCTTTATATGTTGTAAAGTCTTATTGCTGGTACATATGGTTGAATTACGATGTTTTCAGATTTCTGAAATCAGATTTTTTTATAAGTAACCATAAGCACAGCGACATTTTCAATTTCAGTGTATTTCAGTTTTTAGAATGCAGGGCACCTCAGCCCCCTGAGCGCCCTGAGCTGCTGGTGCCCAGCACTGCCTTGGGGGGCAAGTGGAGGCCAGGAGACGAGGCTTACAAAGTGAAGACAGAAGGGCTACGGTGGGGGCCCTGGGAGCCTCTCCTGGGAGCCCCCCCTGGGAGTCCCCCCTGGGAGCACCTCCTGGGACCTCCCCCCCTCCAGAAACCCCCCCTTGGGAGCCTCCCCTGGGAGCCCCTCCTGGGAGCCCCTCTGGTAGCCCTCTGTGGAAGAACTAGTGTGTTTTTTTTTTGGGGGGGGTGGGGGCGGGGGGAAAACCTTTCCTGGCACTCAGGCTTCTGAAATTTAGCAAACAAACTGGGAATACCTGTTGTATTTTCATTTTTTCAGCCCTGGTGGAAGCACATCGTAGCAACTGTTTTTACTATTGTTGTTGAGAATAAGTTGATGTGCAGAAGAGATATTTTGGGAAGAATTTTTGTGATTTCAAAACACAAAGCAAACTCCTATGAACTATTTTAAGACAAAAGAAGCAGAGTAAACCACAGTCAGTGAAAATAAAAACAAAGGAAAGAGACCCCGCACCCTCTGCAGTCTGCTGTGGCTTCTGATTGCAGGCGGCCCCCTGTGATGGCTTCACAGCCTGGTCTGCACCTCAGTGAACAAGATGGAGGAAGACCCTTCCTCAGGGGAAGAGCCGCAGGCTTGGAAGAGGGGTGCTGTTCGAGATGGGGTGATAAAGGGAGGTGTCTGTCTCTCAGGAGATGGCGTTTGAACAAGCTCTTGTTCTAGAATCATGGGAGCTATGGGAAGTGTGGCAGCCGGGCGTCCCAGGCAGACGAGCAGTGCAAAGGCCCTGAGGCAGGGACACAGGTGGTGGGTTTGGTGAGAGGACCAGTGGAGGCGATGAGGCGACAGGAAGGGAGCTGCAGGTCGCGCACGGTGGTCGTGGCCGGCGGCTGGCACTTTGTCCTTGGTGTCTTGGGAAGCCACAGGGGCGGACTGTGTGGCCTGATGCTAGCAGCTCCCTCTGCTGCTCTGTGGGACGTGGAGCCCAGGGGCTGAGCAGCGATGGTCACAGCGGGCCATCCGTGAGATCACAGCCACTCGGCTGGAGGTGGTGGACCTGGCGGAGAGGCTGGGTTGGCTGTCTTTGGAGGCCGCCTCAGCGCCCCTGGCACTCAGGAGTCAGCTCTCTGCAGGACGCAGGGCGCGATGGCCCCAAAGCATGCTTCTCCGTAGTGGCAGAGCCAGCATCTGCGTCGCGTGTCACTCACCCTCCACGGGACATGCTCTTTTCACCATTTCAGCCGGTCTTTAAAAGCCATTTTTATTTTATGCTTGAACTACCTGTCCCCTTTATATTTACATGTTGCTGGGATTAAAGTCTTAAAAATATAATTTTCAGGTTATTGAGAGTGATTGAGTAGAGTGAAATCTAAATACCTTGAACTGAGCGATAGCTTTTCTTAATTAATAGGAAGTCTGACTTCTAAATTTTCCCCCAAAGCAATATAAATACACTCTTTCAAGAGCGTTAATGTCTGGGCTGGCACCGAGCTTCCGGAAGGCGGGGTAGGCTGGGGCCCGCTCAGCGGCTTGGACGGGGCATAGAAGGTAATCGCCAGGTCCTTTGCTGCCCTGTAAACAGTGCTTTCCAAGTGCTTGCCTTCTGTTTGTTTGCTGCTTGAGAGGCTGGCCACTTCCTCACGGCCTTCTTCAGCCTCGTTCACTCGGATTCACCTTGGGGTGCCTTCGCACGCTGCCCCAGGGGAGGCTCAGGTGGCGCCTCGCTCGACTTGCTCTGGACTCACAGAGAAGTCTGCCTGTGGACTGAGCCAGGAGCCCAGGCCAGCCCGGTCTTCCCTGAGACCTGCCCGGGCAGGGAGCTGGTTGCGGCCTCGTCATGCCTCCCTGGGTCAAGCTGTCAAAGGCATCTGTACCACTGTCTCTGGGGCCTTCCTGGTTGGTGCCCAGGTGACCCGACAGGGCCGTGGCGGCTGCGTTTCTGCCTCGTGGCCGAGAGGGGCTGGGGCCCCAAAGAGAGAGTTTCTTGCCTCCTTGGGACCTGCTTCCTCTTCTGTCCTCTCGGCTGTCTGAGGTGCTGTCCCCGCGCTGGCTGCAAGTGCAGCTTCCAGCTGGGGCGTCATCAGCCGCTAAGGGTTTACACGCGAGAAATGCTTAATGGGCTGCGTTGTTGAGTGATTTTGGTCTTTTAGTCATGTTTAAAATATTCAGTTCTCGCTAGAAAGCTATTGTCTTAAAATGAAAGATGTGTACAGATATGTCCGCGTGAGTGTGTCACTCAGCAGGTGCCACTGGGCGCCCGCTGTTACTGGCGCTGCGCTGGGGAGGTGTCCACCTGATGTTTTTGTCGCTTTGGAAAAGCACCGCGGATGCTGTGTTAGGGTGGGAACGGGGCAGGGGGTGTGCGCCGGTGGGTGTGGGCCCTGGGCCGCTGGCCCCTCCTTGTGAACGCCGCACTTGGTGCTGACTGTGGGGAGTCGGGGGCTGGACTACAGCTCAGTGGTGGTTAGGGGTGTGGGCAACGTGGGAAGGGACTGCCCTCCTTGGGTACAAGCACAGTAGCCTTTGCAAGGGTGGCTTGTCTGGGGATGATGTAACCGGCCCCTGAGCTATGGGGAAGCCTGCACCGCCAGCCTGGTGGTGGGAGGCCCAGGGACAGCAGGGGTGGGTGAACCCCAGGGAGGGGCAGGAAGGCTCCGCAGGGACTCCCCCTGGGGAGAAGGGGGCCAGGTTCACAAAGCAGGATGAGGTGGGGGGGGGCCTTTGGCAGCCCCTCTGTGAGGGGCAGTGCCGTCAGTGAATCTGAAGCTCGGGAATGCAGGAAGGGAGGGACAGGCTCTCCAGGCAGCGGGCCTGGTGGCAGGTGACAGCCTGGCGGGCTCAGAGAAGCCGGCCGCTAGAATGTGGTGCTCGGTGTGAGGGACACCCAGGAAGGCCAGGGCGCTTGCTGTGGACTGGGCCCCGTCAGGAGGCGGGGCCATGGGAAGGCCTTTCAGCCATGTGGGCATGTGGCCCGTGTGATGGTACAGTGTGTGCCTTGGTCAGTTACCTGTCCGAGTGAGGATGGGGGAGAGTGGGTGGGCCCGAGTGACGGTGAGGAGAATTACAGTGAGGAGAGTGGGATAGTTGCAGGGGTGTGTAGTCCACCATCCCATGCAGGAGTTGAACCGGCAACCTTGTTGTTAAGAGCGCGTGCTCTCACCAGCTCAGCGGCAGCTCAGCTTGGGCACAGCTCACTGGCCCATGTGGGAATCGAACTGGTGACCCTGTTGCTCAGAGCTCGCGCTCTTAACCAACTGAGCCACTCGGTCGGCCCCAATAGTATATATTTTAAGTAAAAGAACACATGCATTTTAAAGTTTCTGGTGTGTTTGCTTTTTGCTTCACCACCTGTTCGTTCACTTTTCTTTCAGATTTTTGAAAGGATATTGTTTATATGGGCGATCCGTCACCCCGCCAGTGGATATGTGCAGGGGATAAATGACCTGGTCACTCCTTTCTTTGTCGTCTTCATTTGCGAACACATAGGTAAGATCATGTCCTGAGTTTCCTTCTCACAACATTAACCATGAACTTCAGCGGCTTTACTGTGCATAGTTATACCAACACTGAAAACTGTCATCACGTTTAATGTTATTAATGATAGCTAATAATAAAGAATAATAGTTTTCTCATTGGTGCCAGCTTTAAAAAGTCTTTACATCATGTGCCCAACTACTGAAGTCATTGAGATGCAGTTATTGTTATTAATATCTTGTTTTTAATGTATGAGGAGAACTATAATGTATATTTGGGGAGTGTAGATTCATTCTAATGGCCGTCTGAGCACTGGCTTTAATGGTTTGGATTTAAATGTCTGAGGTTAAGGTTATAGAATATTAGTTGAATGTTTTGCTTACACCATAGAAACAATCTCTTTTAATTGCATTTCTGTAGCATTTCATCACCTTTCTGCTTTTGATATACCAGTAACGTTTCATTTTATGGGAATATTAATTACGTGCAAAGTAATTGGTTTAATGGAGGTTTAGGTTGGGTTATGCCGCTTGTCTTTACGGCATGGCTTTTCTTCTGTATGTGTCACAGCAGCCAAATGTAATATATCTTTCTCTGTTTTGAGCATATTTTACGTTTAAGAAAATTCTGGTAATATAAGTGAGGGATCTACTTTTTAATCCATCTGTGAATTAAAAAATAAATCCCAAAGACTGGGCTTTCCTCTTTAGTTGTGATGTTTTCATTGAAAACTGATTTTTAATTTGTTGTCATGTGACACGGCATTCGTTTGTTTGAATGAGTGTGTTTTTAGCCAGGAGAGCCTCCAGTTGGCCTCGGTCCTGTCACTGCGATCGACCGAGAGACTGGGTTTCCTGAGGACAGATCGTCCTCGGAGACGGACGGAGAACATGCACTCAGTGCTTTTTGTTGCAGCCCCTCTCACACTTTGTTTCCACTTAGGATTCCATGGGAGGGCTTTTCATTGCTAAGCAACTAGGGAGGACTTCCTCCCTCACTCCCCACTTGTCACCGAAGCCAGGGACAGGCCGGCTCCCCAGGGCCTCTGCCTTTCTGCTTCTCGGCCCTCATGTGACAGATAATGAAAAGGTTCTTAATGGCCCTGGAACAGTAGGACCTCTGTCAGTAGGCTTCAGAGATGTTAATTGAAACAAGAAGTTCAACTGAGATGTGATTAGAAAATTGATATTCCATGTTAAATAGACCATTTAATTAATGTGGTAAATAAGTTTGTCTTGAGGACTTGGCCACCCAGTTCCTTCGGAAGACCCAGGCGATCGGAATGCACGTTTGCTGGGTTGACGGCAGGATGGGACAGAGTTGACCTGAGTGTGGCGTTGCTGGTCCGGGAGACAGGACTGCTGGAGCGAGTACGATGCGTGTGGGCCAGAGCTGGGAGGAGGGTCCCGCTGCTGTCGGGCTGGTTGCTGTGGGAGCGGGGACCGTGTGGAGGGTGAGGGCCGGCCCTGGGGTTTCCGGGGTCTTCCAGGCTTGACTGCATTTGGCTCAAGGGCTGAGAACAGTGGCTGTCCTGGGGCGGGTGTGGCTCTCTGTGAAGGAGTCGGCGTCAGTCCAGGCTCCTGCTGTTGAGAGACGGGTCATCACGGACCCTGAGGCTGGAGATGCTGCTCCCCAGCCTGACTGCCTTCAGACCGGCTCAGACCGGCTCAGACTGGGCTCGGTGCCCACCAGCTGCCCTGGTGGACCTGGGCCTGGGGATGAAATAGCACCCGTGTCCTTGGTGCTGTGAGGCCTGAGTGAGCTTAGAGCCATGTGTTACCCATGCTGAGTGTCCGGGCAATGTTGCTGTTGACACTGTAGTTGTATCGTATCCCTTCACTGTCTTAGCCTGTGGCTTTCCCGCACATGCAACGGCAGGTGTGTGTACCTCTTAAGGGTCTGCGTTCTCAGCGTGTGCAGGGCACCGGCAGAGGCCAGAGGGCATGCCCGCTGAGTGTGCCCATGTTCATAAGCCTTCCTGGCTTTCTCTCATGGACACTCCCCTCCCCTCCCTCACTGCAGGGGTCCTGGAAGAGCGAGACTCCCACGTCCTTGTCCTGGAGCAGAGTAGACGGGGAAGGACGGCCACGTGTGTCCCCAAGGGGAGCGATGGCAGGTCATGGGAAGGAAATGGAGACGTGATTCTACAAGCAGCAAAAAAGTGTCACTGAAATGAAGGGTGGGATGCTTTCAAGGAGGGAGTGGTCAATAAAGTCCAGTGCCACAGCCTGGAAATTGCCCAGAGGGCCTGGCAGTGTGCACGTTAGTGGTGACCTGCAGGAATGGGCGGAGGATGGTGGCACGTCAGCTGTGACAGGGGCCGAGTGCCCTCCCTGCAGGAATGCAGGACGACCTGGGCCACAGGCCTCGCCCAGCTTTCATGAGTTAATTATTTTGTCGAGGCGTAATTGACATGCAACATGGTATGAGTTTCAGGTGTTCAGCACAATGATGTGATGTTTGTGTACATTGTAAAATGTCCAGCTAGCACCTGTCACCATACATAATTACAAAGCATGCTTTCTTGTGGTGAGAACTTTCAAGGTCTATCCTGTTAGCAACTTAGAAACATACAAAGCAGTACCACGAACTGTAGTCACCATGCTGCACATCACACCCCCAGGACCTACTGATTTTACTGGAATTTGTCCCTTTTGACCCCTCACTCACTTGACCCACTCTCACAACTTGACTTGGAAAAACTTTTCATTATGGAAAGTTTCCACCTCCGAAATTAACAGGGTGGTGTGATGAAGCCCCCCACCTGCCAGTACCTGGCTTCAGGGGTTGGTTGTTCGCTTCCTGTTTTCCACCCGCTGCTGACCTCTACCAATAGTTACTATTACTGCTTAAAAAATAGATTTATTGAGATATAATTTACATGCCATAAAATTCACCCACTTGGAGTGAAAAATTCATTGGTTTTTAGAAAGTCACACAGTAGTGTAATCATCGCCATGATTTAATTCTAGACTATTTTCATCATCCTAAAAAGAAACCATGTACCCGCCCAGTAGTGGTCCCCCCATTCCTCTCCAGCCCCCCACCGCCAGCCCCTGGCAATCACAAATCTAGTTTCCATCTCTATAGGTTTGCCTCTTCTGGAAAGTTCCTCTAAGTGGAACCATACAGTAGGGGGTCTTCCTAGACGGCTTCTTTCCCTTAGCGTGATGTTTCAGGGGCCATCTATGTTGTGGCATTTATCAGCACTTCAGTCCCTTTTAGGGGTAGTCCTTATGTGGACATACCGCGCTGTAGTTATCTATTGATGGGCATTGGGGTTCTTGCTACTTTTTGGTTATTATAGATAACCTTTGGGTTCAAGTTTAGTAGGGACATGTTTTCATTTCTCTTGGGTATATACCAGGAGTGGAATTGCTGGGTCACACGGAACCCTCTGTTTAGCCTTTTGAGGAGCCGCCATCTGTTTTCCCGAGTGGCTACATTGTGTCATGTTCCCTCCAGCTGTGCAGGAGGGTTCTGATTTGTCCACGTCCTTGCCACACTTGTTCCGCTTTTTACTTTTTTAAAATGAGGTAGCTTACACACCTCCCTTACAACTATTGAATACTGTGATTCAGGTTTGCCTTGTGTTATGTGTTCTCTTTCCTGTGTGCCCCCGGAGGTGCCAGCCCCTTGAAGCTAGGGGCTGTGTTTACGTGTGTGTCACGCTTTGCAGAGCAGCTCAGTGTGCACTCACCGTGTGGAGTGGGATCCTACAGGAGGTTTCTGTGTTGGTTGCACAATTAGACCATGTGGCTTGTTTAATGAAAAATACTTGCTCAGTGTGGAAGAATTGGAAAGTTTAGACTGTCTGGAGGCGGGAGGTAAAGGGCTGGACGGTCCCACTGCTGAGAAGAACCCATTTATTTGTATGTCTTCTCTCTGTAGCCGTTCCTTTCATTACGAGCCTCTCTGCCCGCACAGCCGTGCAGGGAGGGCTGGGGAAGGGCCCCCGTCCTCCATCCTCCACTCACGCTTCCCACGGGAGGGCCCGGCAGCAGTCTTGCATCCACCTGGGCTCCGTTTTGGTGCCTCGGGGTGGACTCCCGGTATCAGCCGTGCAAGTGACTGAGCTGTTGCCACCTGTCCTGCCCGTGGCCAGGCCTCTGAGCCAGCCTGAGCCTCTTCTCCGGGCTGCTGGTGGGAAAGCAGAATTGGTTCCAGTTTGCTCCTCTGTCTCTGAGAGGCTCAGCTGAGCATGTGGGTCCCAGCGAAGAGCTTTGGGCTGGAGGAAGGAGGACCCTCCGGCATTGAGCCTGAGCTGCATTTTGCACCCTGTCCTCGGCACGGGGTCCCGTGTGTGTCCCCATCAGGAGACGGGGTGCAGGCCCACTCCGGCACTCGGGGACAGCAGCTGCTCCAGTGCCTTTCCTATAGGTTGTTTTTCCCCGTGCATTTTATTTACATAGTTGAGAGCATATTATGTATGAAATTCTGTTTTGTGCTTTCCCCCATTTAACCTTGTAGCAGAAGCTTTTCCGTGTATTATGTAGAGATCTTGGTAAAGATCATTTCTACCTCCCGCACATAGTGCTCTGCTGAGAGAATGTCGCATAATTCATGAAACCATTCCACTGTTGTTGGATAGTGTTAGTTTTTTTTCCCCCTAGGCATGGTGTAATTTTTAAGTAAAGCCCGTATTTTTCAAACAGTGACTGTCATATTCCTTTTAGCAATGTTAAATTTGATTTAAAATTAAGAACCATTATTCCGTCCCCTTGAATCACACAGTTTCAGCAGAGGATTATATTTTAGGTTAAGTATTTTCAGCATCGTGAAAAGCGAAGAAGCACCCCCGTCCGTCTTTGTCCTCCGTGCTGTTTAAATCTAGAAACAGTTCTGACGGGGCACCTTGGACCCACCCCAGGGTGGCTGAATGTGGGGGGGCCGCTCGGCAGGCAGGACGGTGACTATTGGGGAAGATGAGGGGTATTTCACAGTTGGTTCTCATCAGCATGTGTAAGCTCTGATCTATTTGATATCATGTCATTTTCTCTTAAAATAATTACTCTTAGAAGCAAATATGGAAAGGGACTGGAATAAACAATGCATTTACTTCCGAACATTAGGAATATTTATTTTTATAGCCCTGTTTGGAAGTCAGAATCTCAAAAGCATAGGTTGTTTTTAAACATGTTAATTTTGCCCGGAGACATTTTCGCATGCAGTTTGTGGAGATGGCTGTGCGCTGTAATCAGTGTGCGGTGGGCAAGGGCCGTAAATCCCACAGTCAGCCGGGACTCACAGGAGAAATAAAGCAGGACATTTGCTGGGAGCCCCGTGTTCGCAGCACAGTCATTCTCTTGCCCGTTCCCATTATCAGAGTACAAATTGGGCTTCGAGGGACGGGGAGCAAGGGAAGAGCTGCCGTAGGTTCTTGCTGACAAAATACAGTTTTAGAAATTGTTTTGACTGCCCTTGTTTGCATCTAGCTTTTGCCTCATCGCACGTTGTTTTTCCATGTGTTTCATGAACCAGGGCTGCTGAATGCGTGGCTCCCTTGAGTGTGCCTCGCCCCTCACGCACGCACTTTGTGGTCTGCAGTTAATCCCAGAAACATTACAGGTGGAGGCCAGAGCATCCGCGTCCAGGCAGTTTCCCCTGCAGTTCTGGTTCTGTCTGGGGGAAGCGGAGAGCAGAGGACCCTGGGAATGCTAGTGGATGAGAACTGGAGAGTGGAGGGCGGCTGGTGTTTGCAGCCCTCCGAAATGACAGCCAGGTGCGTAGGCTGTGGCTCATATGTGGGCATGTTTTCTATTTCAAAACATTGTGATGGAAAGAAATGGACTTATTATTGGCAGATTCAATAACAGCTTCGTTGTCTGCATCCCAGAAGCTGTCACTGGAACATTTTGCTAATTTCCTTCTGGCCTTTTGTCAGTGCATTTTTTTCACACGGTAGCAATTATATTTTTCATGCACATTTTAATACTGCTTTTTGTTTAATATATTAAAGCATTTCCCAAAGTTGTCGTGACACACTACTTCCAATAACAGGTAGGAAAAGATCAACACGGAACTGGAAGGGGACTAAATAAACAAACTGAAAACCAGCTAGACCGAACGGACGTCTGTAGAGCACTGCGCCCAACAGCAGCAGCGTCCGTATTCTTCTCCAGTTCATCCGGAGCAGTCTCCAGGACAGACCACATGTTAGAACACAGCCATACGTAAGCAACATGTCCGAGAAGAAATTACAAGGAAGGTTAGAAATTACTTTGACATGAATGAAAGTGAAAATACCACATACCAAAACTAAGGGGGTGCAGCTAAAGCAGTGCTCCAAGACAAATTCATAGTTGTAAATGTATTAAAAAGAACATCTCAAATCAGTAACTTCTCAATTTCAGAAACTAGAAAAGGAAGGACAAACTGAAGCCACAACAGACAGCAGGAAGGAAATAAAGACGAAAACTGAAGTAAATGAAACAGAGGAGAGAAAAACAACACAGGAAAGCATCCAAACCAAAGTTGGTTCTTCAAAGCTGTCAACAAAATTGACAGACCTTTAGCTAGATGGACCGAGAGAAAGAGAGAAGACTCAAGTTACTGAAATCAGCAGCATTAATGGAATATTATGAACAGCTCTCCAAATTAGATAATGTAAATGAAATGGAGATATTCCTAATAAGGCACAAATTATCTGTGACGATCTGTAATTTGTGTCAACTTGACAAAGCTCTGGTGTCCGCTCATTTGGTGAACCACCAGTTGAAGGTATATTTTGGATGTGATTAACATTTAAATTGGTATTCTTTGAATAAAGCAAGTTATCCTGCACAATGTGGGTAGGCCCCATCTAATCAGTTGAAGGCCTTAAGAGCAAAGACAGATTTCCTGAGGAAGAAGAAATTCTCATTAAGAAGTAGAAACTCTGGGAGCATTTTCTCAAGCTGTTGCGATTTTGCTTCCTGGCAATTGTCGTCAGTTTGGCTCAAATAAACTCTTACAAGCTTTCACAATCAATCAATCAATCAATCAATCAATCAATAAATAAATAAATAAATAAAAAATTTTAAGAAAGACATAGAAACCCTGCCTGAGTTTCCAGCCTGCTGGCTTGTCGTACAAATTTCAGACTTGCCAATCTCCATAATTGTGTCAGCCTATTCCTTAAAATAAATCTCTCTGTATGTGTGTGTGTGTGTGTGTGTGTGTGTGTGTGTGTGTATATATGTATATATCAATCTATCATATCTTTCTACGTGTGTGTGTGTGTGTGTATATATATGTATATATCAATCTATCAATATCTTTCTACGTGTGTGTGTGTGTATCTTATATGGTGTGTGTGTGTGTGTGTGTGTGTGTATTATATATGATATATAAGAGATTGAATTAGTAATTTAAAAAATTTCCACAAACAAAAGCCTAGGACCAGATGATTTCACTTTTGAATTCTACCAAACATTTAATTAACAGTTCACAGACTCTTCCAAAAATAGAATGAAGGAACATTTTTCAGTTCATTCTATGAGACCAGAATTATCCTGATAGCAAAACAAAACAATGACATCACAAGGAAAGAAAACCACAGACTAATATCCCTTATGAAGATAAATGTAACAATTCTTAATGAAATACTATCAAACTGAATGTAGCAACATAGTAAAGGATTATGCATCATGACAAACGGGGTTTATCCCCGGAATGCAAGGTTGGTTTAATGTACCAACATCCATGAGTGTAATATGCTATCACAGAATAATGGACAAAAACCACATAATCATTTCAGTTGACGCAGAAAAGGCATTTGACAAAACTACAGCCTTTCATGATAAAAACACTGAACAAGCCAGGAATAGAATTCCCTCTCTAACAAAGAGCTTCCCTGGTACTTTCATTCCATTTTTCAAAGATCAAGGAGAAAATTGACTTATTTTTACAAAATAGAATAAGATTCATTGTATCTTACAATTACCAGATAGGTTCATTGGACCTTTTTATAAAATGTATTGTCAGATCTTAATGATCTTAACTTTTTTCTGTACCTTAAGACATTTTGCAATTTTTATCTTCCTAGGAATTATTTTTATCATTACTCATCAATTATTCCTAACTGGTAAAAAAAAAAAAAAAGACTAAAACAATGAGATTTTAACAAGAAGTGGATTACCTAAAAGAATTGTGTGATAACAAAACAAACCATCCCTCTTGTACGATCCTTCAGTTTTCTTACTGTTTTCTAAATGATTCCATTACATTTCAAGAAGGTATAAGAGAAGTCTGGGGACATGGTTTTGTTCTTATTTTTTTAAGCTTTTAGTGAACAGAGTAGAGAATTTAGAACTTTTTATTTTCCACTCGTAACGACAAAAAGGAACATTGGCAGAGGAGGACTTCGGCCTGTTAGACAAGAAAGCAAGACGGGAGCTGCTCGGTAGGGACAAAAGATGGTGGCGAAACTGATCGTGTCAGCAGTGTCTCACTGAGTCTGCAGCTGACGAGATGAATTTTCTCAAACTCAGGCGTCAGCGAGTGAGCGACCGTTCTGAGGACATGAAGGAAATACGTTTCTCATCCAGTTAGTCATTCAACAGGAAGGACTGCATCCCACAGTGTTTCCTGACAAGAAGGTGGCCCATCCCCGTCTGCTAAGAAGATACGTGGCAGTATCCTTTCATCCTTTATGCTGCTGTGGATCCAACTTGGATATAGATGGTGAATGCTGAAAGCAGGTGTGTGTTCAAGAGGCGCTTGGAAGGGATGAAGAGGAAGTTGTAGAAATAAAAAAAATCACTGGCTTGCTCTGTCAGCATCATTTTGATACATCTGAAAACCCCTCACAATTCGGCAGCACAGAAGAGGCTGTCCTCGCTTCAACCACGTTGTGAGCCACAATTCCAAAAGGGTTGAATTCTGAAAACAAATCAAAGAGATAGAGGTAGCAAGTTGAAACTTACAAGAAATGTATTTGAAATCTAGAATTATGATTGTTTCAACAATGCAAGTGTAAGAAGAGCCAGGAGTCCTGACAAGCTAGGGAATGCCAGAGGTTAATCTGTAACCAGGAAAATATGGGGGGAGTCAAGCTCGCTGTGTTTAAATCTTATCAAAGTTCCTAACAAAGCTGTTCTTTACCCTCACTTTATTCTTAATTCTATAAATTATTTGTAAAATGACCTAGAATACATAAAAATGAAAAAGGTCTGTTGAACTCAGATGACAGATGGTATTATTTTCCCCCAGAATGCTCTGGGTTCTTGGAGGAGTCTCTTGGTGGTCCCCTGGGGTACCCGAGAGTCTTCCAGAAATGTGGGTTTAGAGTCACTGCGCCAGTGACAGACGGACGGGAGGAAGCTCTGCACCACCTCTGATGTGGCCGGGCTCCTGCAGGCCGTGATCGTCCCCGGGTCTTGTCTCCAAGACAGCGGATGGCAGAGAGGCCTCTCGTCACCTGAATTCAGGGTAGCGCTGCCGACCCAGCTGATCCGGAGCCCCTGTGAGTTGGTGCTCGGCCTGGATGGAGGCGGGCTCGCAGGTGGGCCTCTTCCTCTGCCAGCTGGGGCTGTGTGTGCTTGGCAGGTAGCCAGCTGGCTTTTCACATTTAAAAACGGGTGCTGTGAGCAGCTGACTTGAACAACCTGGACCTGGAAGGTAGCACCTTTCTCTTCTTCCCTCTCCCTGGAAGGAAATGAGACCCGGAGTTAATCATTTTAGCAGAAATGCGCATTCTTGGTGTGTCAGGCTCCGTGCCCAACGTTTTATGTGTGTGTAACCTTTAAGGAATCCCAGATTTCAGCTGGGAAACGAAGCTCATTAAGCTAAGAAACTGGCCGAGGTCGAGGGGCCTTCCCGCAGGTTGGTGTCCAGGCCTGGGAGACGTCCAGATGCTGCGGTTCGTCGTCCTTTCCTTGTTTGGAAAACGGGCTGCCCCGTCTTGTCCCCATGAAGTACCAGTAACGGAGCCAACTTTTTTGTTGTGGGTTTTTTTTTTTGTTTTTAACTTTGTCTTGAGGTGTTTTTTCCATTATTTATAAAGATGCCTTATTGACTCCTGAAGGCCCCAAGCTTCACCACTGCTGTTTGTTTATTTGGGGAAGTTTCAGGGACTCTGTCGTGGGTAACGAGAAATGGCGACTCTGATCCCCCCATTTCGGCCACTTAACTGTGCCGCTAATGTCAGCCATCTAAGTTTTTGCTTCAGTAATAACAACTGAATAATATTCAAGAAGGATTCAAACTACATTAGTATTTAAGAGCCTTTTTGGATCCGGTGAGTACCTGCGAACCCCTCTGTATATAGTCTGTACAGCCCGTGTCAGCTGGGGTGAGGGGTGGCGCCTGGCGGCGTCCCAGGGGTGCACTTCCAGCAGCTCCTCAAGAAACTGCCAGCCTCCCAGGGTGTCCTGCTGAGAAATCATGCTTCCAGCTACTTTGCTGTTCTAAACAGATCTGTCCCAAATAGAAAGGAAAATAAATTTAATTACTTATGAAACTTTTCCTTAAGGGTGACTGAATTATGAGGAAAAAATGAAATACCTATCACTGGTAAGTTTATTTCAGGGCTGAATAGGAGAGAGTAGTGTTCTGAAGATTCGGGGTCCGTCCGTCAGTGGAAGTAGAGCACACAGTGCCCTTACCTGGGCCCGCACGTGGCAAAGCGTCCTGCTTGTGGGGCCCAGTGGAGAGGGACCTGGGGTGCCCATGGCAGTGGGAAATGGCGTTGAACAGAAGCCAGAGGATAGCGCAGGTGTCAGGGCGAAAAATTAGGGAGGAAGAGAGAGCTCGTTGCAATTAATGTAATTATGAGGAGAGATGCACCTTCCGAAGGGAGCTGTGCGCTCGTGGTCGGGGTGTGTGCTCCTCCGGCCTCCTGTCGTCCTTCCCAGTAACTCCTCAGGAGCCCGAGGGCCAGGTCTGCAAAGGCCCCTGGCCCAGCAGCCCCTGGCCAAGGGCAGAGAGCAGCTTGGTGGCTTTCCCCACATGACACAAATTTGCAGCTACTCTGACTGATCAGAAGCCCACTCAGAGGGTGAGAGTTTCTCCTAGTGGAGGCTTGAAGTGTTCTGTGTCCGGAACACAAGTACAAAGCATGGAGCGTGCTGCTCACCGGGGCAAGCAGGGGCTGTTATCGGAAGGGGAGTGAGAAACCGGCTCTTCCCACCCGCAACTTGTGTATCCTGCCTGACCTGTCTATAGGTCATCGATTGATTGGCCAGTCTGTCCACCTGCCTACCTACCTGCCTGCAGACCGCCGTACCTCCCCGCCTGCCTAAGGGACCTGCCTCCCTTTCCACGTGTATAATCCAGTGACGTGTAGTGAGCTCACAGAGTTGTGCAGCCATGCTTTGAGCAGCTGAGCCTCTTCAGAATCCGTGGGTTGGTCATGACTTTGATTCCCTGCCGTCTGGTCTGCTTGCACGTTCAGTTCATTTCGCAGATGTATGAAATTGCTCACGGCCGTAGGCTCTGGAATATGGAGCTGTGTGAGCCCCAGGCCTGGCGCTCAGCTCTGATTTCAGGAGGATAAATGCTGGTTCATTGCTGTCAGCCGTTCCACTATCGCTGTCGCTAGGAGCTGGACAGAGGTGACGTTAGCTGTGGCAGTGTGCCAGGAGCTTTTAAAGAACTCCCCTTGTGGTTAGATCGCTACCCTGTGATGCTGTTATCATCCCCATTTTGCAAATCAACAAGCTGAGGCACAAAGAGATGAAATCAGTTGGTCAAGGTCTTGAAGCTGCTGACTGTCAGAGCCAGGCCCCCAGCCCGGCCGTCCCCCGCTGTGCTGCCAGCGTCGCTCTTGTAGGGGAAAGCGTGTGGCCACATGGCTGGTGTCAGCAGTTCCAGGCCACTGCGTGTGTCCCGGGCTGTGGTTCTCACACCTCCCCCTCCCCCCCTCTCCTCCCCTCTGCCTCCCTCTCCCCATCTCTAATCATATCTTCGTCTCTGTCTCTACATCTGAGGTCCATAGATTTGTCTGTATCAGGCTTGGCTTGGGCTGGGGGCTGGGGACCCGTGGCGCGAGGTCCCGACAGCAGGCTGGCCCTGTGCATTCTCAGCCTGTCCGGCAGCTTCGCTCTTCCATCTGGCGATTCCGCCGCGGCCCTCCATTCTGCTGCTAACTTGTGGGACCTGGTCCGTTAGCTCTCCCTTCTCAGGAGAGATGCAGAGATTACCAGGGCTTTCAGAGCCCCGCTCTCACCTGATAACCTGGCCTTTTAGTGGCAGCTGAGAGGGAGACAGGGGTGCTCTTCGTGAGGCAGGTGTGTGGGAGGGTTAGCGCGTCAGAGATGAGCGGAGAGACGGCAGAGCCAAGCAAGGAAACTACGAAGCTGCACACCGCCGAATAAAATGTTTGAGGTGAAAGAGAGAAAACAAGAAATCAAAGCTCCTGAGCAGGAAAGCCCTCCCTTCGTGCTTTAGCTCTTCAATGGACGAGACGGCAGCCACACTTTCCTCTCCTTTTTGGGTAGTTAGTTCCATTCCAGAGCAGACTTGGATGAAGAAACAGCAGCAGGTGTCTCTAAGGCGCTCGGGAGTAATCGCCTGAGCGTGACTCCGCAGGGTTCTCTTTCTTCACCCACCCGTCAGGATTTCCCCCAGGACAGGCCTCCCCGCCCGCCTTGGGCACTGCACGGCTTTGCTCCACCCCTCGCTGTGACTTTCTGCCTCCTGCTGTGCGCCGGCCCATAACTGCTGTGCCAGTCTGTTGCGCAGGGTGGCTTGTGCCCGCTGGGTTTCGGAAACCTTTGATGCAGCACAGAGCTGTCTCCTCTCTGTGGTCTTTGTCCCTGTGGGGCTGAAGCTGCAACTTCTCAAGGGAGAAGGAAGACTAGTCGTTTAAGTAGAGCCCATTTCTGCTGCTAAGAGACCCCGTGAGACAGGCGTAGGCTGTTCTGTGGCCGTGGAAGCAGTTTCGTCTTGCAGACAGATACGGGCGGTAGAAGCCAGAGCGCCCAGGAGCAGCACTTCAAGGCCTGTTTCCCGTGTGCAGACTCAGCCCCATGTGCTGGGCAGACACAGACATGCGCGCGCACACACGTCACGCTGCTTAGATAAAGTGGGCGGTTTGTCCCCGGTTCACGGAGGGAGCAGGCGCCCCGGAGGGCGAGTGAGATGGAGCCATGAGTCCCAGGGCCTCTCACCGGCCCGTCTGTAAACCTCAGTGAGAGGGGAGGACACACCTGTTTGTAAAGCACGTCCACTCAGTGAGTCAGTCATTTCATCTGATGTTCTGAGCGAGAGTGAACACTCTGAGGCGGCCCTAAGGTCCAGCCAGCCTGAGGGCCCGAGCGGAGGCTCATGTGACCAGAGAGGTGACATGCCAGCGGTGATGGCCCCGGTCCTGTAGGATGCGTGAGCCGTTAGGAGGATGTTGGCTTCTCATCTGGAAGACGGGCTTCTAAGGAGAGGGTTAATGTGCCTTCGCTTGTTAAGGGTCATGTTGGGAACGTGCTGAGGACAGGTGGAAGGGAGCAGCTGGGTGGGTTCAGGGAGACCGGTCAGGCCACTGAGCTCACCCAGGTGACGGTGGTGGCTTGGAGCAGGGTGGTAGCGATCGGTGGTTGGGTTTGACTGGTTGGAAGCAGGCCTGAAAGAGTTTGCTGATGGGTTGGATGAGGTGAGAGAGAGTGGCTGAGGGTGACCCCACGGTTCGCCCTCACTAATGAGAAGGTGGAATCGCCGCTGCCTGGGAAGGCTGGTGGTGCTGGGTCTGGTGGGACATCAGGAGCATGGCCTTGGATGTGAGCCATTCACGTTGCCTGTCAGACACCCCAGGCACCTGTGGCGCCGTCTCTGCTGTCTCCTCCCGAGGGGCGGATGCTTGGGGCCCTTTTCCAGGCCTTTGTGTCCATCAGGAAATGCTGGACTGTGCTCCAGGGCGGGCAGGCGGCTGGGGGTGGCCCGCTGGCTCCCGCTTTCCTGCCGGGGTCAGAGCCAGCTCTGTTCTCTGAGCTTCTGCTCCCCGTTTCCTGTATGGGCTCATTGACATCATGGCAGGAAGTTCCGAGGACCAGGATGAGGAGAGAGGTGGCGGCTTTCATTCAGTGTAATAGCGCTTGCAGACATGCGCGGCCCACGGGGAAGGTCGCCGTGAATGCTGATCGAGCAGAGCAGGGCGCCTGCACGCACCCTGCCTCTTGTGTCGCTGCGTCTGTGGAAAGGCGGGAATGGCAGAGCGCCCGCTGCAGAGCCCTGCTGTGTCTCCCTGGTTCACAAAAGGAGTTGGAGTTCTGTTGCTCTCTCTCTAGAGATACTGGCTCGCTCAAATTCCTGGTAAGCGTCTAGGATGTGGGTTTGTTGTGAGGTGCGTGAGGGCTTACGTGCGCACAAACAGCCTACAGTTCCCCAGTCTTTATCTGTTCCTGTACACACAGTCTTGGGCCGCCCCACCATTTGCTTCTCTGCCGTGGGCTCGCTGTCTGCAAAACAGAGACAATACTTTCAGCTTGTCTCCTCGCTGGGAGACTAATGATTGAGTACCTTCATAGTGTGTGAAGTCCTTGAAATAAAATCACAAAGTGTGTGTGCATTATTATTGTAGCTCTAATGGTATTTACATTTAAATCATTATTATTGCAATAATAATACACCGTTTTGCCAATAAAACACAAAGCCACTTCAGAAAGAACATTTCTAAAATGATAGCATTTTCTGGGGCTGGGCAGCAGTGTGTAATTTGGGGCCTTCACAATGGCTTTTGTGGTTCATGTATTATGTATTTCCAAAGACTGAGCAAGGGGGTGCAGTGTCGCCCAGGGCTGTGAGGATGCAGGAAGAGCCAGCGATTGGACGCCTGCGTCGACTCGGTCACATTGCACTCGGGTGGGGGCTGTCACCAGCCTTTGGTGCTGGTTCTGATCCCACTGAGCTTGACTTTGTGATCATGTGTCATTAGGGCCCAGTGCCTTTTGTCAGCTGTCCAGTTACAGCAGACACGTACGGTGGGCGAGCATCTCAGCGGTGACTAATGGGCTTTTCCTTTCAGATCCATACAAAATGCATAAACCTGATTTATAACCAATGGAATTTGTGCTGCTCGAAGCAAAAGGCTCCAGTGCGGAGCTTTGTTTAGCAGGCAGGTCTTTCCTGTCGGCAGCCTCACGCCCCCGGTCCCTGGGGGTTTGCGGGAGTTGAGCCTGGAGGCCGTGGAGGAAAGGGAGGCGGCCCGTCCGCCTCCTTACATTCCTCTGGAATCACATCCGGTTACTGCAGCTGGACCAGCCGTTACATTAAGAGCAGAAGGCCGCAAGAGGAGGCTGCGTTGTTCTGAGAACAAGGTGTGTCAGCCTCACAGCGCAGGGCCCGCGGCTCCGCGAGGTGCTGCATCAGGCCGCCGGTGGCGCCGCACGCTGTTGATGCTGGTGGCCACGTGTCCGCCTGCAGCCACCCCCCAAGGCTTTCTCTTCCGTTTGCTCCAGGACAGGCCCTCCTGGCCTCGCTGCCCCGGCCCTGCCCCTCCTGGCCTCCCTCCCTGTCGTCTCAGGTCCTGGCCGTCCTTTTCCGTCCTCGCCGCATTCTCTGTTTGGGTCACCTCCTGCATGTTGTGGGCTTCCCCACTCCGTGTCTTTAGACAAACACCAGTGGCTTTTAGTGGGTTTACGAACCTCCTGAAACTATACCAAATATTACATGTTTGCATGTTTTTCTGGGGAAAGGAGGCATAGTTTTCATCAGATTTGGACGGGGCAGAGCTGACCTGCAAGGTTAAGACCTAGTGCACTCAGCTGTCCAATTCCTAGCCCACATCTGCCCCGAGCTCCACTCCTATGTGTCCACCTGGCTCCTTGGCATCTCCTGGAAGATACAGGAAGCTGTCTACCGTTGGGGCAGAGGCGGCATCGTGCCATTCCCGTTGCCTTGCTGTGTTCTTTGGCTCTGGGCACCTGTCTCGTCTCCCAAGGCTGAAACCTGAGTGACCCGGGAATTCTCTGTCGTGCCCCTCGTACCAACGGGCTGCACGGCCTGCTGAGCCCGGCTCCTGAAACCCTTTGCTCTCCAGCCCTTCCCATCCCGATCTCACCGCTCGGCCAGCGTCGTCTCGTTCTCCCTGCTTTGGCCTCACGGCTCACCAACCCTCTTGGGCCGTGTCTGGGACATGCTTTCGTCCTGTCTGATCCAACCGCCCTGCCCCTGCCTCGTGCCTCCTGGGCCCCCACTGCTGTCACTGCGAGGCTGGCCCAGTTAGCAGGCATCCAGGGGCGTCCTGTGGGTGTCTCTGGTCCTACCACCATCACCACCCTCATCACCCTCACCACCCTCATGACTTGCTCCCTCCGTTGCCCAGGGCCCCGGTCCCAGCAGCTGCACTGCAGTCACTGCTCAGAGGCGCGCTGTCCTCCCGGGAGGGCGGCCATTGCTCTCCGTGGGCCTCCTGGCATCCTCTCACCCTTTGTCCGTCTGGGGAACCCCTGTGATTGTCACTGGGCCCTTAGCACCATGAATGGTGGTGGTGGCTTCTGTAAGCATCTGTGTGCTCGGCTCGGCCTTGGCTCAGGACAGCAACTCTTTAGGTGCCGTTGGACCCAATGGCTTTTGTGTGACTGCTTGTCTGACACCTTTGCTTGTCCCCCAGGAAGGGCTGACCCTGCTCCTGGTCTCCTGGGACCCTTACCTGTAGTTTTTTAGCGGGTGCGGTGACTTACCTCCTGTGTCCCCCTTGAGATCCTGACCTCTTTGGGGACTGGCTCGTGTCTGCGAGGACTCTGCGGCCCTGGGAGCAGGGCACGATGGCAGGGCGGGTGCTTCACTGACGTGTGATGGGCAACGGAGGAAAGGCACGAAGCCCCAGCATGAGGCAGCGCCATGCGTCCCTCCAGGTCAGAGGCCTGGCCTGTGTGTGATAGGTGCTCAGTGGGCGCTGACGGCCTCGGGCAGGGACAGCTCCCAGGTGGAGAGCAGTGGTCCCCATCTGTCCCACCTTCTGCCCACCTCCTCCACTGTGCCGTCACCTTCAGGATGCTGTATAAGGTCTGTGATGTCAGTCAGAGGTCCTGCTTTTCAGCCTGGGACCCGGCCACCGTTAGGTCATGGTTTCTAACAGGGTCTCAGGCACACGGGGAGGACGAGGTGTGAGTGAGGACAGCCGGCCTGGGCCTCGGGGGAGCCAGCCCACGTGTATGGGCTGCCCTCGGCCACACCTTCTTTAGTTCCGTGCGTTTTTTTATTTCTTAGAGGTTCTTCCAGGGTTTCCTTATACATATTTCATTTATCACAGTCTGCCTTTAAATAACGTTCTGCCATGTAACGTGTGGGGTAAACTCAACAGCAGCATGCTTCTGTGTCTTCTCTCCTGACCCCTGTTACTTGCATGTGACACACCCACATGTGCAGTGTTCTGATTTGCCTTTGAAAACTAATTACCTTGTTACACAAACTTTTAATTTTAGAATAGTTGCGTAGAAAAGTTGTGGAAGTAGCCCAGTGAGTTCCCATATGCCCTGTGCCCACTTGCCCTGCTGTTAACATCTTACATTTGTCTCAGCTGAGGAACCAGTGTTGCTGCATGACTGTGACTTACATTTAGATTTCCTTAGTTTTTACTGCTGTCCTTCCTGTTCCAGGATGCCATCCAGGACACCACGTGGCACTCAGACGTCATGTCTCTTTAAGCTCCTCTAGACTGGGACAGTTTCTAATGACCTTGATAGTTTGAGGACTTGCCAGATATTTTGTAAAATATCCCTAAATTTGGGTTTGTCTGATGTTGTTCTTGTAATTAGACCTGGGTTATGGGTTTGGGGCGGAATAACAAAGAAGTTAAGTGCCCTTGTGATCACAGCCTATCAAGGACACATGCTGTCAACATGACTTATCAATCATTGTTGGAGTTGACCTTGGTCTCCTGGCTGAGGTGTGTTTGTCAGGCTTATTTATGTGGTTACTATTTTATTCCCCCCTTGTCCATTCTGTTATCTATGAAAGGAAGTCACAGTGTGCCCACACATAGGGGTGGAGAGGTGTGTCCCACCTCCATGAGGGCAGAGTGTCCACATAAGGTATTCGGAATACTTCTGTATGAGAGATGGGTCTGTTTTCCCTATTTGTTAATTTATTCAATCATTTGTGTGAATAGGGACTCCTAGATATTTATTTTATGCTTTGTGGCATAGTCCAGTTCTACATTATCTGCTGTTCAGATTGTCCCAGCCCTTTCGGTTGGCACCTCGTTCTTCCTGACACACCCCATCATTGCGTGCGTGTGTGTGTGTGTGTGGGGGGGGCGGGGGAAGGCCTTTCTCCAAATGGATGCCAAGATCTGTATGTCTAGTGTACTCGTTGTCAATTGTCTTTTAAATAAATGGAAACATATACTGTGCTTGTGGACAGGAAGAATTAACATCGTTAAAATGTCCATACTACCCAAAGTAATCTCTGGATTCAATGCAATCCCTATCAAAATACCAATGGCGTTTTTCACAGAGCTAAAACAGATAATTCTAAAATTTATATGGAACCATAAAAGACCCCAAACAGCCACAGCAGCCTTGAGAAGTAACAAAATTGAAGGTATCATGCTACCTAATATCAAACTATACTACAAGTCTATAGTAATCAAAACAGCATGGTACTGGCATAAAAACAGACACATAGATCAATGGCCTGTATGGTCAATTAACCTAAGACAAAGGAGGCAAGAATATACACTGGGGTAAAGACAGTCTGTTCAATAAATGGTGCTGGGAAAACTGGACAGACGCATGCAAAAAAATGAAACTATTGGGTCGTCGGGAAAGTCATGACGCATTTTTGTATTGAAAAACATAGAAAAATACGTCATGTCTTTCCCGACGACCCAATAGACCACCTTCTTATGCCATATACAAGGATAAACTCAAAATGGATTAAAGATTTAAATGTAAGACCCGAAACCATAAAACTCCTAGGAGAAAACATAGGCAGTAAGCTCCCTGACATCACTCGTAATATTTTTTTGTGATCTATCTCCTTGGGCAAGGGAAACAAAAGAAAAAATAAACAGATGGGACTACATCAAGCTAAAAAGTTTTTACACAGCAAAGGAAACCATTAATAAAATGAAAAGATAGCCTACTGAATGGGAGAAGATATTCTCCAATGATACATCTGATAAATGGTTAATTAATATCCCAAATTTATAAAGAGCTCATATAACCAACACCAAAAAAATAAACAATCCAATTAAACAATGGACAGAGGATATGAAGAGGCATTTCTCTAAAGAGGACATACAGATGGCCAACAGGCATATGAAACGATGCTCAGCGTCACTAATTATCAGAGAAATGCACATTAAAACCACAATGAGATTCCACCTCACTCCTGTCAGAATGGCTATCATCAATAAAGCACCAAACAACAAGTGCAGGCGAGGCTGTGGGGAAAAGGGAACCCTGGTGCACTGTTGGCGGGACTGCAGGTTGGTGCAGCCACTGTGGAAGTCAGCGTGGAGGTGCCTCCGAAAGTGAAAAATAAGACCCAGCAGCACCACTTTTGGATATTTATCCAAAGAAATCCAAAACACTAATTTGAAAAGATATCTGCACCCCAGTGCTCACTGCAGCACTATTCACAATAGCCAAGATATGGAAGCAACCAAAATGCCCATCAATAGACGACTGGATAAAGAAGAAGTGGTCCATATAGACAATGGAGTATTACTCAGCCACAGAAAAGAATGAAATCTTACCATTTAGGTCAACATGGATGGACCTAGAGAATATTATGTTAAGTGAAATAAGTCAGACAGAGAAAGACAAACATCATATGATCTCACTTACATGTAGAACCTAAAGAACAAAATAAACAAAACAGAAACAGGCTCGTAGATACAGAGAAAAAACTATTGGCTGCCAGATGGGTGTTGGGGGGGGGGGCGGACAGGGTGAAAAAGGTGAAGGGATTAAGAAGCACAAACTGGTAGTTACAAAATAGTCATGGGGATGTGAAGTGCAGCACAGGGAATACAGCCAATAATATTGTAATAACTATAGTGCCAGGTGGGCACTAGACTAATTGGGGGATCACTTTGTAAAATTGTATAAATGTCTAACCACTATGCTATACATCTGAAACTAATATAAAATAATTTTGTCAACTGCAATTGAAAAATAAAAATAAATAAGAATACAAAAAAGAGAAAAAGTAAATAAGGAAAAAAGCCTTTCATATTGACCTTCGTTTTGACCATTTCCTGTCTTCTTCATTGCCTTGTAGAGATCTGTATTTCTACCTAGTATCATATTCCTTCTGCCTAAGGAACTTTCTTCAGCATTTCTTGTAATGTAGCTTTTGTTTGTCTGAAAAATGTGTTTATTTCATTTTTCTTTGTGACAAATACTTTCACTGAGTATAGAGTCCTGGGTTGACCGTTTTTTCTTTGAGTACATTAGTGTCACTCCACTGTCTTTTGTCCTGCGTAGTTTCTATGGGAAGTCGGCTGTAGTTATTATTTTGGTTCCACTTCTTAGAATTTGGTGGACTTCCCTTGGAAGTTAACCGATTTCAGTAATGACATTTCCTGAGTGTTTGCTTGTATCAGGCCCTTTGTTCTGCGTGACCGTGAGTGTGCGTAGTTTTCCAGCCACCTGGAGAGGGAGGTGGCGTTGCTTTCCACAGTTTATAGGCAAAGACGCTGAGGGTTGAGGAGGCTCAAGGCTACTCACCAGGAGGGGGCGGAGCCTGAGTGCTTGATTCCAGAGCTTGCGTTCTCACCACTGTTTGCAGAATTCAGACTTTGCCGGAGCTCCAGGATTATCCTGAGCGCATCTTAGGCTGGTTAAAATGCCATCACTGTGACAGGACATCGGCAGGCATCAGAGTCCAGCCGACAGGGCCCCGAGCTCTGTCCCTGCTCAGCTGTCCGCAGCTGTGTGACCTTGCACACGTGTCTGGTGGCTTTGCGCGTTGGCCTTCTCACGTCTGAACGAGGTGAGGGCAGCTGCTGTGTGCTCGGGTGGGATTAAGCAGTGTGGTGCGTGGCCCCTGGCACCGCCAGCGGCTCAGGCGGTGCTTCTTGCTTGGGTTGTGCTCAGTGCATATCAGTGAGTTAATGGAATAGAATCCATGTTGATTTCTGCATTCAAGGCCAAGGCTGTGGCCCACAGCACACGCTCTGCTGTCCTGCCTCACATCCCCCCCCCACCTCCCCCCATTGGCTCCCACTGCAGGGCCCATCTTTCCAAAGCTGGCCCTGATCGCGTCATTTCAGAGCACACTAGGAGGCCTCCGGAGCTCCCCTACCCAGGTCCCGAGCGCTGCCTTGGAGCCCCGACCGCCTGTTCCCGCCTGACTTTCCCCAGCCCCTCACCCGTCACCTCTGCCTGTGGTTCTGAGAACCTGTCGGTGCTTGTCCCAGCCCGTGGGCCTCTGTTCAGCCACTTCCTTTGACCACAACCCCACAGGCCCAGCTGTGTTAAAAACCACAAAGCCCCAAGGCATTGTGGAACAGAAGACACTTTATCAACCATGGAGCCCTGGGGAGCGTTTGGTATTTTCATCTGTACGCCTGTCTGTCCGGCTGTCTGTCCACCTGCCTGACGCATGGACATTTTCACGTGCCTTCTCTAGGCTGAGCCTGTGCTAGGCCTGGCCTGGGTCCCGGGAGTGCCCCTGAGGACTCCCGTCTGGGAGCGGGTTACAGGACAGACTCACTCTGACAGATGCCAGGGAGCTGTGGGCAGGGCGGCTGGCCCGAGGGTGCTCCTGGAGGAGGGGAAGGGCGTGCGAAGCCGGAGAGGCACACTGGGAGGCTAGCAGTGTGAGGGCGCGGAGCCTGCAGTGCCAGGAGGGGTCGTGCTGGTGACAGAGTGGCGGGGCCGGGGACCAGAGGGAGCTCTGTGTGGAGAGCCTTGAGGGCAGGCTGAAAAGCTTGGGTGTCGTGGTGGGGCCTGAGGGGCCCCGTGTGGAAGAGCAGTATTCGTTAGGAGAGCGAGGCGGTTGGAAGTGTGGGTTTTTAGAGCTTTGCTTGTGTATCAGTCAGGGCCCAAATCACTGGGCTCCCCGCCATGAAGCCTCCCTAGACCTCCCCCTCCAAGCAGGATGGGCTCCCCCCGCCTCGGAGGCCAGCGTGCTGTGCGTCTGTGTTCATCCGGCCTCAGCCCGTATGTCTTGGGCACCTTTAGATGACTGTGTTGGGTGTCATTCTCTAGGAGTTTGAAGCCAGTACACTTTTCTAGGAAAAGACCAGCATTGACAGATATCTACATAATTATGTGATCAAGTTATTACAGAGGAGAAGAAAGGGCTGTGTGAGCGTGTTTAACAGGTAGCACCCCCACCCTCCGCCCTGCATTCAGTGAGCCCCCCCGGGTGCTGAGCCCCACCCCCCGTATGAGGTGGCATGTGAGCCGGGGCGCAGCCGGCACACGGCCTGTGGGGCGTGGTCAGCAAAGGGGACGGCACGCAGCAGTCCTGCTCGAGTCCAGCCTTTGCTTGTGATCACCTCCCAAGTTTCAGTGCCTTGAAGATGAGCCTCTGTGCCAGCTGGTGCCAGGCTCGGGGCAGCGGGCAGGGGCTCGCGACACTGTGTGACTGGCTTGATGAGGGGACCGGCCTCACAGCAGCCACACACGGTTAGGCAGTGATGTCTTTATTCTGTGGGACCGGAGTGAGATGGGACGTCTGCCCATCAGGGATCTAATTGAAAATAGTGCCGTACAATGTAATACAGTGGTATTTTCACGTTTTTTGCATAAATTAGCAAAATGCTTCTGAGTGTTACACCTAGTTGGGATGGAATGACTGGACCCCAGTGAAGGCCACAGGGACCTCTCGGGATGTCTGAGGAGATTTCCCATCAACTTTGGGGGCGAAGGGGTTATCCTTGGCGTGTTCTATTGAACCACAAAATGTTATTTATAACCCGTGTCAGGAGTAATTAAACTGATTGATGATTAAGAAAGTCTAATAGTTGAATAATAAGACGCGGCTCTTGACAGCTACTTTTTCTCATTTTGGAAGCATATTTTACGAGTCTAATAACCGTGTGAGGGGTGGGTGGTGGCATCTGTTGTAATTACGTGCTGCTGGTGTGACGCTCAATCTACTGGTCCGTGATGTGCTACTTATAAAAAATTAAAATGCCAATTATGATCCTTTTGATTTACTATTGAAGTGGTTTGTTAATTTTGACTCATTCCAAGCAGGGTTAATTAGTACATATTGATATATTTGATTAAAAGTACACTAATGTGGAATTGAGCAAGAAAGGTCAAACAAAATGAATTATTTTCCAGCCACCCAAAACGGAATCATAATTTTAGCTATCTTTCATACTTACGTGGAGAGGTGGCTTCCAACTGACTGGGAACGTTAGCTTTGATTGGCAGCTGCTTCAGCACCCCGGGCCCTTGAAGGTGGCACAGACGTTTCAAAACAACCTGTGCTGCTTTCTGCCACGTGTGTGGGTTTTTTTTTTTTTTTGTGGTTGTGTTTACCTTTAGGAACCATTTCTTACGTTTGTGAAAAGCAAATAAATGGTTA
>NW_017731514.1:2188873-2196604 GCF_001890085.2 Hipposideros armiger
GGGGAAGACGGTGGCTGTCTGTAGGCCAAGGACAGAGGCCTCCGAAGGAGCCAGCTGCCCGGCCTCCGCAACCATAAAGCTCCGCATCTGTGCTGTGGCAGCTGAGCCGACGCACGCGGTGAACTTCACCAGATGTCACATCCCACCCTGCATCTCAGGGCAGTGCTTTCCTTTTACGCACTGTTCTCTGCTCTCCACGTCACTCATGAGAATCATGCGTGTGGTGAAAGCCGTGTTAGAAACTGCTCCCCGATCCGTGTAGAGAGCTGGAATAACCAGACAGAAGACGGCCACTTCCTCTTTTGGGGATCAACCTAGTCACCCCTAAGTTGAGGGAGTAGCACTGGAGTGTGCTTAATGTCTTGTCTGGCCCTAAAGTTGGCTGAGTCCTCGGGGAAGCACGTGGGAGTTGACATCCGTTGGTAGGCCATGTGTGTACGGGACAGTGAGAGTGGCCCAGTGGGGACAGTGAGGGGACATGCGGGCTGCGGCGGAGGCGTTTCTCCTCACCTTTCGGATGAAGCTGCGAGTGGCAACCAGCACGGCCCCGCGGAGCTGTGGTCCTGTGTGCCGCTGGCGAGGCCTGGCCAGGACGTGTGCGCGTGGGCCAGGTTGAGGAAGGGAGCCTTTCCTCAGGGCACAGGCGCTGGAGGGGGGGAGGCCCGGGGTCAAGTGGGGTGGCCAGTGGAGGCCTCGCTGTAGAGTCCACAGGGAACCAGAAGGCTTTGCGATTGGAGAGCTGTGTTGGGGGCTCTGCCTTCTCGTGCCCAGTCCATGAACCGAATGCCGGGTCCGGGGGACGTGGTCAGAGCACCCTCCTCTTCACCCGGGCGCACGACAGTTTGGAGATAAGCAAAGGCCTCACCGATGGAGGCCCAGGGAGCACCCTGAATGCTGATCCACCCAGGTTGTAGGGTGCAGCTCATAGGGAACCCAGAATGGGGAAGGGCCAGAAGCGAGGCTGTGCCCAAGGCCGCTGTCTGAGAGGAGGGGAGCACTGCGGAACCCAGCACGCGGAACCCAGCACGCACGCCCTTTACCGTCGCCCAGAGCCCCGCTCGCCTCCCCAAGGGAGGGGCCGCCGTTGGCCAGTGAGGGGCGTGGCAGCGCCCCTCATAAATACCACAGGATCTGGGCAAGTGGAGGGCGGACTGCAGACGGGGGTCCCAGGACCTCCTCCCCTCCCTGCGTGGCAGACTCCCCAAAGGGCACTCCCATCTCCTGCATTCGCTGGGTACTGGGCCTGCATCCCGGGTTGGGGACACGGTCCCAAAGTGGCAGGAGATGGGGAGATGCTGTGCAGGCCAGGGACGTGGGGCTCCCGGAGGGGAGTGACAGCTGGGACAGGAGCCCCTGAGGAGGTGGCTGTGATCAGGGGGTCCTGAGCACAGCCCGAGGACGTTCCTTTTAAGCTCCTGCCTGGTGCCCCTTGGGTAGTTTTGGCCTGGGAGTGGGGTAGAACCAGAGGTGTTTAAAAGCGGACCGGGTCCTTTTGGTTCCTTTGGTGGCTGGGGACCGAGAGCTGGCTGCCAGTTCCTGGTGCAAACCTCGTACCCTGCAGCCCCGTCTCAGCATCTCCCTGTCCCCGCGGTCCCACTGGCTTCATAATCCTGTTTCTCTTACGACTTCTTAGCCACCTGTCATTACACTAATGTAATGCAAGGGGTACGGCAAGGGCTGCCTGGGGCCGGGGACCCCCCGCCCCCACCTGACGGCGTTCTCTCTATCGGAGAGCTGCGATTTTTGGGCAGTTCCAGCTGTGTTCATTCAGAATTACTCTTCTTCAGCCCGCCCGCCCCAGTCTGTACGGGGCCCCGGCCCTCCCCAAACTCTGCAGCCCAAAGCACGGTGGGCTTTGAGGCTCCTCGGGAGTTAGCCACTGGCCTGAGCTCCAGGGAAGTTAGCATGGTTTCTAGAGATAGGAGCCGCCTTTCAACTGCCCTGGAGGTGCTCCTGGTCAGCCTGTGAGAACAACCTGCGGCTTTCTGGGTGTTGGAGTTCTTTCATGAAACCCATGGGAAAAATTGGATTTCCGCTGCGTACCCTGCCAGGGTCTTTATTTCCACCTGACTGAAGTGCGAAGCTTTTCTTTTAATTCAATATGAAATGAGCTGTGTATCGGCCCACTGAGACAGCTTCAATGACAAAATCGTGTTCTCAACTGTCCCCCCCCTGGCCCCCGACAACATTGCTGGTTCACACACTCCCAGATGGGGACCTATAGGTCGGGGTCGTGGTCTGCACTTTCCAATCCACACAGTGAAGAGACGCAACAGAAGGACCCCTAAACTCTGTGAGTGGTGACTAAGGCGTTTGCTGCGACTCCCGTAAGTCCATTTTGTCGCTTCCTCTGCCTGTGGCCAGCCTGCCAGCAGGGAGGACACAGCCAGGGAGTGGAGATGGGGCGGCTGGTGTGAGGGTGGGGCCTGCGAGGGATGCACAGTGGGGCTTGCTTGGACTCAGCCATGCTGCTAGCTAGATGGGTGCTGTCGTAAAGGGTGGGTGCCGACTCCTAGGCCTTCCGGGTCAGGGTGACGGTGCCACTGCGGAGGGCGGGGCCAGCACAGCCACCTCTGCCGCCTGCATGCTGTGAGTTGTGTAGCTCCCAGGTCTGCGAGGCCTGCTGGGGCCCCAGGCTGTGCCCCTGTTGGCACACCATAGACGGGGACCCTGCAGGGAAAGGCCCACCTCTCCCTCCCTCTGCCGTCCCCGTCCGTTTTGGCGTCCATGAGCTCATCTGACACAGTCTACTGGGGTCAAAGCTGACCAAGCCCCCGCCATGCCTCCACCCCAGCTTTTCTGAGCAGCAGTCACTTTGCTCCCGTCGGCACATTTGTTCTCTGGTGGGTTTTGTGTTTTATGGTTTTTCTGGTATGTTTTGTGTTTTATGCCCCCTTTGAGCATCCGTGCAGACTTGGGCTTGTCAGATTCTCAGCCATTCTAGTGACCTGTCGTCAGTACTGGCTTTTTTATTTCATTTGCCCCTTTGGTCCTTTGAGCTGATTTACTGTAGTTAGCCTTTTCAGCACTGCCCCCCGGGGGCTCCTGAAAGCCTCCATTTGGCCAACAGGCTCCTTTTGAGTTTTTCTGCCCCAAACAGACCAGCTGCTCTGAGAGAGACCCAGTTTCTTGTAGTGGGGAACAGTGTCAGGGATGGAAATCTGTCTTTGCTGTCAAAGTGGCGACTGGCCACTAATGACTGAGCAGAAAGAGCTCGGATATCGTGCCGCTGCTTTCAGCGCTGCTGGAGTGTTTCTTATCTGCCTCTAGGGGAACGCCCGCTCGTCGGCTCCCGTCTCGCTGGCGGTGGATGGCACACACGGCCCTAATGAGCGCTGCGCGTGAGGTGCGGGGTTGGATCCGTACCGAGAAATCTCTCTTGTCTTGGCGTCTTTTTGCTACTTGGCTCAGGGACCCTCCGGCTGACCTGAAGTGTGCAGGTCCTGGCAGCCCCCTGTCAGTGTCACGTGTACACAGGCCTCAGCCCCCAAGCGGGAAGAGAGTCCTGTATAACTGGTGGAAAATTACAACGAAGTGACTCAGCATAAACACAGGCCCCTGAGGCCCCGCTTTGAGGCTTCCCCCCTTTGTCTTCTGGGTAACGAGTGTTAGGGAGGTAGTGACCATTTATCTCAGGCACCTTTAGTGTTGAACTCGAATTTCCTAACTGCCTTTGAGGAAACATAGGCATTCATTATATCAATACAGTAAAACAGTAACATTTTAGAAACTGTTAAGGATTTTAGAAAATGTGGCAAATGAACATCAAGTGTCATCTAAATGCTTCTTAAAGTTTGCCCCCAAGTTCAAGTTCATCAACTCCTGTAGATTCATATTTGGGTTTTGTCGCCACCACCTCGGAAGGACGCCGGCACCTTCAGATCAGAATGCATTTCTGTGTAATTTTACGTTCCTATTACATTTAGCTTCTCCAGATGCTCTAGACCAGGGGTCGGCAAACTTTTGAGACAAAGAGCCAATCCTGTCCCTCACAACAATTTAAAAATTATTCGAGAGCCATAAAACAAATGAAATCACCATTATGTGAATATTATCCTTTAAAAATGTTATAAATGAAACGATGATAGTTTTATTTTCATGTTCAATTTGACGTCAGAGCCACACGTATGTCCCCAGAGAGCCGCATGTGGCTCGCAAGCCGCCGTTTGCCGACCCCTGCTCTAGACGTTTCTAGGCCCATCCTCAGCGCTTCCACCTGTGGGAAACCAGTGCAGCGACCAGCAGGTTGCAGCTATAGCTTTACTTGTTGCCAGGTGTTTGCAGGGCTGACCACATTCCGGGTCTGCATCCTTAGTTCTGTGTTTGGTGATCCCAGCGCAAACACGACAGAGAGGAAGCTCAGAGTCATGCCCTCGCGCAGTTTGGTTCGGTGGACTCAGAAGACTCAGCCCAGCCCCTCATCCAGTGACCCTTCACCCACGGGACACTGGGGACGCAGAGGCGCTGTGGGGCGCTGACTCCCACGGCAGCGCAGGGACCGTGCAGGAGGCCGCCGGAGCGTGCTGTGTGTGGCGGTGTTCGCGTCCTTCGGCTGGAACGACTTATGTGCTGTGTGCGTTGTCATTAGCAGAAGCCAGTTAGACTTGCTATGTTATCTTATGTTCAGCAATAATTTGGACCTGTCTCTTAGCCGGAGAAATTGGGATTCGATTCTTTTCACGCTTCATCAAACATCTTGGCGTAATTTTCACTGTGTTCCGGTTCTGTTTCCACAGCCCCTCCTTCCCCCTAGACGGTGTGCCCTTTGACGGGCGTGCATTCATGCACTTGGCACGTATCTGTCAAGCGCCTGCTGTGTGCCAGGCAGCCCCAGAGGGGCTGGGGACACAGGCAGTGGGGAGGATACGGGCCTGTTCTTAAAGAGCTCTTGCTGTGGTGGAGGGACAGAAGCGGGCAGGTACAGACGCAGTAGGGAGGGACACGTCTGGTGACATGTGTCACGGAGGAGACGCTGTGGGGCAGTGCGCCGTGCGGGCGTGCTGCCTTCTGTCCTCAGCCTGGGCGTCCAGGGCCCGCGTTGCACGTTGTAGAGTTCACCGAGCCTCGGCGGGGGCTTCCCTCACTCGAGCGGTGTCCGCGCTGCTGCCCGAGCTCTCCGTCTGGGCCTCAGGAGCGGGTGGGCTTTGCGGGCTCTGGCTGGGGTGTCCCCCACCTGTTGCCCCCTCATCCTTCCCACAGGCAGCCCCAGACCAAAGCCCTGCTCCAGCCCCCACACTTGCAGACGCGACGTGACACGCTACTTTGACATTCGGGTGCCCTCAAGGGCTCCCTCTGTGCTCTAGAAGGAGCCCAGCTGCGGAGCTGCTGCCTGGGACCGTTGTGATCCTGCCTCAGTTGTGCAGACACTCCTGCAGCCTCCTGGCTCGGGTTCCACGGGCCTTCCCATCATGTGTGTGCAGTCCTGCCGTTTTCTGAGGCGCAGCGCAGACGCCATTGTCCCAGGCTCGTCCGGGGGCCCCTTTGAACCTGCTTGGGCTGTCCCTTGTCACACTGCTCACTCTCCACTGGGCTGGTTCCTTATTTAAATACTAGGCCATGTGAGTTGCAGCTCCCTGTAAATAAATATGGTCAATAAATATTATAAAGCAACAGGGCCAATAAATGGAGGCGGAGTGACTCAGTGAGACAGAGATGAATGAATGCACAGGTCTTTTCTTCCTCTCGACGTCACTGTGCGGGGGCGGTTCTTGGTCTCACCTTCACCTTTCTCTCAGCCCCATGTTTTTTGCATGTCGAAGTGCTTGATACATGTTAGTAGACTCAATCAGTATTTCAACAAATATCATTTTTATGAACAAAAACTCCCACTCACAGCATTGTTAAAAAATCAGAGATCTAGGCGAGCAAAAGAATGTTAGTGACTAAATTTTTCCGTGTGCAAAAATGCCGTGATGAGGACAAGGGTCATCGCAGGCACAGGAGTTTCCCTGCGTCTTTCCTCAGCGCCTGCACCACGGCTGTCACGTGCCCCGGTGTCCGTGGAGCAGGATGCCAGTGTCCTTACACCAGCAGTACGTGGCCTGCCCACCGCAGGCCTCCCGTTCCCCGTGCCGTGCCCTCCGCCTGGGGCTGATGAGTGGGGTTGCGGACCCTGCTAGGGGTGGGGGTGGGACGAGGGGCAGAGCTGCGCTGTTTGTGAGAGGAGAAGTTTAGTCCTTGTCATTTAGTGTTTCTCTTAGGGTCAGGGAGTTGATACTTGGATATGACCAAACCACGCCATCTTGCCCGGCTGGCAGAGGGTGCATCAACCTGCTTTTGTCCTTGATTGGTGGCTGTTGTCTGCTGATGGCCCATCCGCTGATGGGATGCCTGTGTCTGTGGGCTGCAGGCTTCCAACCGTGGAACAGACCTGGGAACTATGACGGTGGTTTAGTCTGTAACCTTGAGTCAGACACCATTTATATTAGAATTAAACATTCCTACGGCTAAACCAATTTGATTATAACATTAGTTGTTTTTGCTGAGCCAAAGAGTTTTATGAATTTATATTCTTGAGTTGTGGCTCTGCGTTCACCAAAGCAGGGCTTTCTTTTCTGCATTGGCTCCAAACCTATGTAATTAAGTGCTAAAATCTCCATCACCAAGGTGTCAGGGTTTCAGATTTAAATCCCCCAAGTTGGGCGTGCAAGGGATTAGCGCACAGAGCGACTCCAGCTCTGCATCAAGGAGAGAATGCTTTTGATTCCCAGTTAAGCTCCTAATTACGGGAAGAGGTTTATTGCAGGGATTGTGCAGTGTGGGTGAGTCACGTAGTCATAACAACAGTAGCTGTCCCCTTCCCTCACCCTCCCTGATTGCCTGCAGCCCTGCTCTTGGAGGGGGTGTCTTAGCTCCTGTCACGACCGTGAAGCCCTGATGTTACAGGCACTGTTGGCACGTGGATATCTCCCCCTTTTCCAGTGTCCAGGCTGCCCCATTGGGGTCACCACGAGGAGGAACTTAGCCGTGTGTTAGGCCATTTCATTTCTGGAACCGTAATCACTGCAGGGTGACACTCCAGCCTGAGGTGCCCGGGTTGTGGGCACAGGAGCCTGTGGGGAAGGAACGAACCCCCTCTGAGACCCAGAGCTCGGGGGCCTTGTGGTGACAGGCTCTTTTGCCACATGACAGTGGAGGGGGCCGTGAGCCGTGTTTCGTGACGGAGGGATCCTTGTTTTATCTACAAAGTTATACTTTTCTAGAGGTAGTTTAGTGGGCAGTGGTTCATCCCACCTGTCCCTAGTTGAGAGGCCTCGGTGGCCCGCCCTGTCTCAGGGTGGCGGCGACACTGAGGCAGAGAGCACGGACTGTGTTGTCAGACGGACCCGGTGCACGGCCTGGCCCGCCGCGTGCTGGCACGGTGCCACCTGCAGACCTGTTGTCGTCTGATAGGCGCAGACTCAGCAGGGCTTCCTGATGAAACGAGCCCAGCACAGGAGCACGCTCTGCGGAACTGCCGTCGGTGGTGGCAGGTGGCATTGCCGCCTGCTTGGCGCTCTTGGGGGAGGGGCACATGCCCTCGGCCTTGAGCCGGTCAGCTTCCTGTTCCTTTACCCACTGACCTCTTCTGTCTTTTGGATGTGGGGACGTGGTTGGGGAATTTCTGGTCTTTATTTACCTAGAACAGCTTTTTGGATATTGAAGTTCTATCCCTACGTGGTTTTCTCCTTACCAGGCTGAACGTCCCCTTTTATTAGTTCCCTGTATCTGCCTGTCTACCCACACCCCCCC
>NW_017731514.1:2198129-2202497 GCF_001890085.2 Hipposideros armiger
TAGCAGTCCTGACCCCTCCCCTGTCACTTGGCGTGGCACGTGTTTAGGGAGCTAAACCTGCCCAGCGAAGGATCCATGGCCCTGGGCATTCAACACCAGACTCCTCAGGGACTTACGGGGGTTCCCTGTCCAGGCGGCTCCTGCCCAGGACACGTAGGGCCAGCACGCTCTGGTGGGCAGTGTGTGCCTTTGGAAGCAGTTCGGTCCTGGCCGTTGGCCATTTTGGGGTTGGGACTCTGAGGACCCCTCCCCTCCCAGGGTTCATCCAACCGGTGGAACCTGTGCCTACCCTGCTGATTTTGCTCGTGGCTTCATCCAGCCTTGTCCCCGGGGACCACCCGTGTCCCATCTCCTGTGGCCGCAGCCCCCGCCCGCCTGCCCTTTGGGGTCAGCCCCGCAAGCTGGGGTGTTTCCTGCTCTGGGGGCCTGTCCTTCAGCTCTGACTCTGATCCCAGCCCAGGGCTTCCAGAGTGTTCTGTGCGCTGTGTGAGCCCGCTCCCTTGTTGGTGAGTGCTTGGTCTGGCAGGATGGATGTTTCTCCTTCTGACAATAAGGGTCGTTCCGACTCTCTCAGCTTTCCCAAGACACATCGGCATGGGGGTCTCTGAGTTAAATGCCATTGCTTCATACACTGAAGAGTAACAAATGGCACGTTGTGAGAAATGACCTAGAATAGGCCGCCCACATTTCCTTGTAAAATAGTCAGGCAGCTAAACAGATGAAGAAAAACCACCGAGGCTCCTGGCTGCCGCAGGCACCAGCCTGCTTCCTGCGCGTCTGGCCGCGGTGGCCCAGCTGCTCCGCGCGTGAGGGGGCAGCTTGAGGCCTGAGGACGGCCTCCTTTCCCTGTTTACCTTTTATTACCGCCAAAGCATCTTGATGCTTCGAAGGCCCTTGGAAGAGAGAACGTTTGGATTGAGAACGTGTCAGAAGGAGTCCTCTGTTACTGCTCTCGATGGGTGGGGTGTGGAATCGATTGTGCAGAAGCTGTTTGCTCAGCGAAGTACTCGCCGCTCTGAGGTGGCCGCTGAAACGGTGTCTGTGAACTTGATCTTGCAGCCGGAAAGGCGTTATGACGGGTGGGCAGGGCCTGGCACCCGGGTGGGCCTTGCAGGCGCGGTAATGAGCCCCTGGGAGACCTGGAGTCCATGTGTGCGGCCGGACGGAGGTGCCACCTCCCGCCTCGGCTGCCACGATGGGCCTGCCAGGCAGGGCCTTAGCTGGTGAGCACACAGTCTGGGTCTGAGGGGCCACCCCTCTCCCAACCCTCCCCCACCTTCATACCTGGGACTCTGACATCTACCTGAACGCTGATGTTTTCAATTTTAAAGTTGTTTTTCCTTTAATCCATGCGCTTCATGAGGGCACTGACATTAGTCATCTCTGTGCCCACAGTGTAGGGACAAAGCCACCACCCAGGGATGAGGGAGCAATGCAGTGTGGGCCGTCATCTGTCCCATGGGACGCTGAGGAGTGAGGCACAGACACGCCACAGTGTGGCGGACCTTGAAAACACTTGCTCAGTGAGAGGAGCGAGACACAAAGGGCCACACGCCGCGTGAGCCCGTTAATGAGAAACGTCTGGAATGGCTAGTCCCTGGAGGCAGAAGGCAGACCGGTGTTCTCCAGGGGCTGGGTGGGGTTGGGGGGATGGGAGTGACTGCTGAAGGGCACAGGGGTCCTTTGCGGGGATGAAAATGTTCTTGGACAAAACAGTCGTGATGGTTACCCAACTCTGCACATACTACAACTCCCTGAATTGTATCTTCAAAGGGTGACTCTTATGGTCTGTGAATTAATCTCAGTAAAACAAGCCCCAAGCCAGCAGAGCACTTGCTGAGCGGATGGGGGTTAAGAGTGTCCTTTCCGGTTGCACACTCTTCCAGATACACGCCCATGAGTCCCAGAGGAGGGGCGGTGAGGCATCAGAGTCAGCCGGCTGGAACCTGATCTCGCTGGTGACCCTGCGTGAGGCTGCGCCCTGCAGGGCGCGTGTGCAGGGCTGTGGCCTGTCCAGGCCCGAGGCCGGCTCGCCAGCCTTGGGTGCTGTCCTGGAAACGCCCTCCCCTGTTTACCTTGCTGATTTCTGTTGTGAACAAAGAGCCTAGTGGGAGCTTGTTGATGGTGGCTCTTCAGCCGCACCTCAGTGTGACTCAGGAGCGTGTCGCCGCTGCCACCACCACCAAACCACCGCAGCCACGGAGTGAACGGTGCGGCGGGCTGGTATGAAGCGCCCGAGCGCACCGGGCTGTCGTGCTGTGTGGGCAACAGTGAGGAACGCAGGCTCTGGGGCCAGATGGCGGGTCCACAGCCTGCCCGCTGCTCACGGCTCACAGCTGGGCTGTGGCTGTTGTTCTGCACCTCGTTTTCCAAGGGGTGCAATGGTGGTGGCAAAAGAGTTGTGATGGCGCTTAAATGAGTTAATACATTTAAAACACGTAGAAGAGCGCCAGGCCTATAATAACCACTCACTAAAGGTTAGCAATTATTGAAATTACTGTCATTTTCCCCCACTTAAAACTCTCTAAATGCATTCTGGACCGAAATGTTTCTTTTCTTGAAGAACGTTTTCCTTGCAAAGATGCCAGGCACATTTGCAAAAATCAAACAAAAGTAAATAAAATAAAAAAACAGGATACACAACTTTTTAAACACTGATGAGTGTTATGCTGGATGAACGGCAATTTTGTTTAGGATCTAAGATCTAAAATTAGTTTGTTCACATATCTGATAAGCCATTTCAATTAGGCATCTGTTCTGCATTTTCTTCCTTTTTTTTTTGGAATTCACATGCAGAAATTTTATTTTTTTTGGAACCGAGTCAGTGGAATTGTAACAGCTGTATACGATGTCAGAGGGGCAGTAGATTGGAGGAGGGGGTCGTTACTATGTGAGGGGTGTAAATGTCTAACTATTACATTGCTTTGTACTGAAACTAATAAAATAAAAAATAAAATTTCTGCTCTGCATTTTCAAACTTTTCAGTTCCGTTTCCTCACCAGGTGTTTTATTCTTGAAGAAGGAAGTTACTCAGAGCCCTGTTGCCTGTTCTTTCTCTCAAACGTGTCTGTCTGTGTTGCTGCTTTCCTGGGTCTTTGCTCACAACACACGCACACTGACCGGCTGCGGTTCGGAATTTGTAACCTTGAACACAGGTGTTTAGAGCAGTTATTACCGATTTCATATGTCAGTGCATTAGAAGCAGAATTTTAAAAATGTTCTGAGAAAACTTCCAGATCTCTGTCAGGAATAAGTAATACATTTAGGCTCTCTCTTATTAGGATGCAGCGTGCCTGAGAAACAATCATTTACAGTGTATTAATTATGTTAATTGATCGGGGAGGATTCAGAATATTAATTATCTGCAGCTAATTAGGTATTAAAATTGAGAACCATTAAGTGATGAGACCACTCGAGTCATCTAGTTAGAGCCAGACAAATGGCAGTGGGCAGCGTGCTGCGCACGTGTCTGCCAGGCCGCGCGCGTCCCCGCCGTGCTGCGCCCTTGTGCCCTAACCGCTCCCTGTCTCTTCCATGCTCGCGCAGAGGACGACGACGTGGACGCTGCCGACGTCTCGCGCGTGCCCGCAGAGGTGCTGTGCAACGTGGAGGCCGACACGTACTGGTGCATGAGCAAACTGCTGGACGGCATTCAGGTGAGCCCTGCGCTCGGCCTCGGGGGGCCCACACCTGCTTCCGAGCCTCCGCTTGGCCACTGTCCTCAGGGGGACTCGGGGGACGAATCCCGTGCCCACCTCTGCTTCTGAAGACGCTCGTGGCGGCCTGCTGAGGCTTCCAGCGGGGGGGCTGGGGCTCTGCCCTGCAGTCTGGTCTCCACAGGTCCTGCTGTCTGCCACTCCGAGTGGCCCCAAACGTGCGCTGTTGTCTACCAGCCGCTGCCATGGGCCGCAGGCGGAATTCACAGGAGTCTGCCCCGTAAAGGCATCAGACTTGGGGCCTGAGCATCTCACCTGTGACACCAGGACCTGTGAGCAGACAGCCCCATGCGCCCTGCCGGCCCTGGTGACCAGGGATCTGAGTGCTCTCTAAGCTGTGGCTGTCACTGGTCCCAGAGGGAAGCAGGCGCTGGAGGAAGCCTGCTCCCCGCGGCTGGGCTCTGCTGGGTTCCTTGTCAACGGGGGCCGATGAGTGGGATTTTCGCAGAAAAGCCACAGGTCTCCCAGTGCGGGGGATGGTTTTACAGAAACAGTTTGGGGGGGTGAACCCTGCACTGTGCCTGGGAAGGGCGTTGTTGGCAACAAAGAGCAGGACCGAGGACTGGAGCCTCCCGATGGCCCTCAAGTGGAGGACATGCCATCCTCAGCTCCTTCACACCCTCACACCTTTCCTAGACGCCTTCTCCATGCT
>NW_017731514.1:2203307-2219918 GCF_001890085.2 Hipposideros armiger
TCTGTGCTAGGTGCTTCACTCTGCACCAGGAAAGGAGAGGGAAATAGGGGAAGAGGCCTCGTTGAGGAGCAAGCCTGGGGTGGAGGGTAGACACATAAGGGCGGCATTATGAGGCATGAGACACGTGCTCTGGGGACCCATACGTGGGATAAATTGAGACTTGGAGGAAGGAAGATTAATTTTGCTGACAGAGGAGGGGAAAGCTTAGAGCAGGGTTTTGGTCCATGGAAAACTCTGAGGGAGCACACGTCCAGGGGTCATTCGGGTCACTCAGTTGAGGCCAGTCCGTTTGCAAGGATGGCCACCACAGGGATAGAGGCTGTGCGAGGCCTGTGTTCTGCCAGGACCCCTTTTGTTCCTAGTCAAAAAGGGGCGCTACCACAGGAAAAGAGGGGAGAAGGCGTGGGGTTGCCTTTGTCATCTGCATTTCCTATCAGAGCATGGCTTCCCCTGAGCCGCTGACATAGCAGCGCTCCTGATGCCACCGATGGGAGAGGCCTCAGCTCAGCTACCTGATTTGAAACGGAAAAAGTAAGGTGTCTACCAGATGCAGTCTAAAGAGTTAAGCCCTGAGGTTTAACTGGAATAAATTAGCTAGATGTCAAAGGAAACAGTGTGGGTTCCCACTGCTTTTGCTGCTGTAGGAATTGACAGAGAAAGTAGGCGCCCTCCCTGTGGCTAAAGGGCAGAAACCTTGTCTCTGAAAGTGACCCGCACCCACTGCTGACTCACTTTGCATCTTATAAAGAAAAATGTGCGCGAGAGATACAGGTTTGGGTCCGCGCATCAATTTATCATTTTCCTGCTTGGTAAATATTTTCATGTTTTTTAGTCTTTTGCCCAAAACTTAAGACCCCCCCCCCGCTTAGAAAAGGGATTCAATCATAATGTGAAGCTTTATAAATCTCAAATGTTGCTTCTCTGATCATGAGTGATGGAACTTCTGCCATTTAAATACAAGATTATCTGCCTTCTATTTGTAAATAAAATCAGCTGTACAATGAGATCAATGCTGGCTTTTCATTTTTCACCTGAGATCTATTGTCTGATGGACTGGTTTCCTGACAAGGCTGACGCGTGTGAGACCTATTGCTTTTCTGGGGCGCGTGTTTCCAGCACTCAGCAGTCAGTGGCAGCCGCCCGGCTTTCTCCCACGTAGTTATGATCGATTCCGCATGATCCTGACGTGAGCAGGCGCTGAGGGACCCCAGTCACCACCATCAGGGGTTCTGGGGAGGTCTGCTGTAATTCCTTTAGGTCAGGCCATCCCCGGTGACCCCACACGAGCTCCTCGGGGCTTATTAGCTTATATAAATACTACGGCCATTTTAAGTTTGGATAATGTGACGATAGGAGCTGATTTAAAATCAAGAGGAAAAACGGACCAGGCCGGCAGCTCCCTCAGCACCTGGACCTGTCCATCCCTGACTGCTGGCTGCTCCGTCTCAGCTCACGTCCCAGCCTCTCTGCGCCCTCGCAGCTGCGAGAGCTGTCTTCCCTGCACAGCCTTTTCCTCACCTGCCTCACTGCCCTGCTGGAAAACCACTGAAAACCTCACGTGTGGTATTGTCAAGTGCGCGCTCTCAGCCTGGCCTTCACCAGGTCTTCCCTGCATTTTAGGAGGTTCAGGTTGATTCATCAAGTTGCAGGAACACCATGCACTTGCCAGAGAGGCTTCAGCACGTCAGAGTTGCGGGGCCGCGATTGCAGTGGCTTCCTCATGAGGAATGACAGGACTTCTTGTGACTGGGGGGGGTCCCGTTGCGGTGAGCCCCTCCCTACCTTGGTTCATTTTTGAGAAACCGTCTGCCAATACCCATCTTTGATTAAGCAGTTTCCCTCTTAGTACTTCTTTCAGGCACAAATGGTATTTCCTGAAAAATGCACCCAGTTCAGCTCACAGGTCAAACATGCACCAAGAGCTTTGCTTGAAGAAGTCACCGTTTTGGGCGCACATCTCATGGACTTGATGTGTTCTTCCCATTTGCCACAGAGAACACTGGAAAGCTGTTTGCTCAAGAGTTGTGATTTAATGCAGTATCAGTCATAGAGTTGGGAACATTTCCTACATTGCCAAGGGCATCCTTCAGCGAAGTGCCTTTTTTTTAACCCTGAGCACCTGCCATTAAGGAAACATTTCGGTGCCTCTGCCTTGACTCTTGCCAGCATGCCAGCACGTTGACTCACCCCTATCTCTGTCCCATCAGTGCAGATGTCAGCACCGTGACAGAGGTCAGTAATGTCTCAGTATTATTCTGGAAGCAATTTCGATGTCATAGACCACTCAGGAGGGTCTCAGGGACCCAGCAGTTGGCTGACCACCCATGGAAAACCGCTGCCCTAGAGGGTTGCTGTCACAGCACAGCCCCAAAGATGAGCTCACAGCAGACAAAGCACAAACAGAGGCCTGTGTGCACCAGGAGTCGGCAGTAGCTGGCGCCGTGTAGGGGGAGCTATGGCCCAGGGACCTGAGATCCTGGGACACCGATGTGAAAGGAACACAAAAGGGTTTAAGGAGAAAGGAGGGGTTTGACACGAAGAAAAAGACTCTGAAAAAAGGAACCAAACAGAACTTCTAGCAACCGAAATTGCAGCCGCTGAGATTTAAAATTCATTAGACACAGCGGAAGAGAGAATTAGTTAAAATAGAATGAGAAAATTACTGAGTAGGCAGCACAGAGAGATGATAAAAGTATGAAAGTGAGGTTAGAACATGAGAGAATGAAAAACAGGTCCAGGAAGAGAAGCACTCATGAAGGTGCTGGCCCAGACTTTTCCAGCACTGATGAATGACATTGTTACTTGTATTCAATAAACAAAACAAGGCTCAGGAAAGAGGAATTAACATATCACACACAGAGACATGAGAGTGAAATCACTAAATATGAGAGAGAAGAGAAAATCTCATCGGAAAGGCCAATGACCTACAACTAAAACGTTTAGATGGACGATTAGATGGAGAACAGACTGCAAGGGGAACAACAGGCCAGAATAAAATGGGTAGTGTTTGGTGTCTGAAGAAAAATAGCTGTCAAGCCAGACCAGATTTAGAAAGAGAACCCAGCTATGTGCTACTTGTAAGACTCTCGCCTAAAACATTACAAAGAGGCACAAAGGAAAAACGCAACAGATAAATACTAACTAAAATAGTCATTATGTAGCTATGTACTCTCATGTAGCTAGCTAGCTATTAGATGAAATAGATTTCAAGGTAAAAGGTGTTATTAGGGATAAAGAGTATCATTGCCTAGTGGCAGTGGATACATTTACAGGGAGGTACGCCCTGAACGCGCCTCTGACCAGCACAGAAGGGTGTCTGGTGAGTGTGGGGGCGGGGCGGGGAGAGGGAGGGTGACAGCAGTCTGGTGGAATGACTCGAAGCCATTGTCAATGGCAGGCACGATTCTGAGTTCTTTGGGTGTGTGAACGTGTCTGTATTACCTCGGTTTCCCCACAACACGTCCGCCTGTAAGGTGTTGCCCACGGTGTAGCAGGCACGTTGCGGGGTTGGATTCAGACCCACCCAGTCTGGCCGCAGCTTCCCTGGCTCTCGGTGGTGAGTAGGTCTCGAGACGAGCTGGTAAAATGACAGGCTGTTTGTGCCATGGAGTTAGTAAGTTGGGGCCACCAGCCATCTCTAGACCCCATCTCCAGTGTGTAGCGAGCATTCCTTCTACTCCAGCCTGCTTGGAATATTTATTTATAAAACGGCCATCCCAGCAGCTACGCGGGAGCCACGCAGACCAGGGTGGGGATTGCCATGCTGCTGGGCGGCAGCCCCGAGCGGCTCCCCCAGACCGCGTGGAGAGGAGGAGGGTGGGCGGGAGCCACTCTCTTTCGGGGGTGCTTTCGGTGTAGGTCACGGAAGTCCACCTGAGCCGGTGCTGCTGGGGGACTGTTGCTTTACGAAGGACCGCCTTACAACATGGCGGGGGCGTTAGGGCCCCCGGGGAACAGGTTTCGGACATGTCTGCCTCCCGGGGGGGAAGCGGGCGTCCAGTCCCGTTCCTGGCCGGCGAGGCCGCTGGAGGCTTTTAGGGGATTGTTCCCGCTCTTGCCGGTCTTCTCATTTCTCTGAGAACACTAACTGTGAGCTGTTACTTCTTAAATTACTGCCGCCGTATTTGCCTGCCCTGAGGTCGCGCTATTACTCTCGGATTCATTACTTCACAGGACCGCCTCTGAGTGGAAAAGAACCGTTGCCTCTTATAATTAGTCACTTACATTTCCTTTCCTTGGGGAAGAATTATTCAAGTCTGAGAACTGGTTGGTGGTGTGGAAGTGATGGGAATATTGAGGAAAGTGACTGTTATCTTGGAACTTGTCGGAGCAGAGGCCGGAAACGTGGTGGTACAGGGACTCGGTCAGAGAAAGGCCAGGGCGACCAGGCCTGTGACTGGGAGCTGGAGTGGCTGCTGTCTTGGTGAGGGGTGGTGGGGGGGCGTCCTCCAAATACAGCTGTTGTGAGTGAGCGAGTGAAGACGGTGCCAGCAGGGAGAAGGTGGACAGATCTGTCCCAGGCAGCCGGTCTGCGCGCAGTCCTTGGAGAGGTTTCTCGCCAACAAGGAGAATGGCCAGGACAAGCTCAGAAGGTGGTGCAGGACCCTCAGAAATGAGCCCAGCTGGCTGGAACCTGGAGCGCGGCCTGGGGCCCTTCTCATCTGCATCTGAGTTCACGGGAAAAGGCCCCCCAAAGGGGCTCGTCTGGTGGCAGAGGGACCGCTCACTGGGCCCTGACTGGGCTTTTGTTACCTGTCAAGAAGCGCTCCACCTGGGAAATGGAAAGAGCTGTTGGCAGAGCCCCGCCCTGGAGGGGACAGTGGCAGAACGAAGCGCCTGGCCGTGCAGGTACGTCCCTGCCTCGATGCCGGCGCAGTGACCTGCACTGAGGATGATCTGTGACACGTGACTTGGGAGCCCCAGTGGATGAAACCGAGCCCTCCCGGAAGCATTGCACAAGGTTTATCACCCAGACAGACGAGTCGTGTACTGGCTGCCTCAGAAGAGTCACCGAGAAGGAGTCATTGAGCAGCAATTTAAGAATGAAAAGTGGAGGAAAACCCGCTTTACAATCAGTTTACATTGAGAAACGTGAACTCCATGTTGCTGAGTGAACGGTTCCTTCGTTGTAATGACGAAGTAGTGCTCCTGTGTCCAGTGAGTCACCAAAGGCTTGTCTGCCTCCGGCTGGGGAGCCCAGGCTGCTTCCAGCCTGACTGCTGTGAACACAGCGTGAGACCGTTCATGTGCATGTCTCTTGTTCGTGTTGAGGGTCAGTGCCTACAGGTGGACTCTCAGGGTCACAGTGTAGGAGTGTGTTTCACTTTTATGAAAGCAGCCAGATCTCCCCTGAAAGTGGCTCTGCTGTTTGACACCCCCATCAGCAGTGTGTGGGGGGCTGGCCACCTTACATCCTCGCCGACTTCGCATCTCCTCTCCTTTATTTATGCTGGAGAGCGGTCCTTGGATAAGATACATAGTTTTGGAGAATATTTTTTCCCAAGTTTGTGGCTTGTGAATTCACTTTTTTAAACCAGTGTTTTCTGATGAGCAGAAAATTTTAATTCTGATGACATCTAGTTTGTATTCCTTTTTTCTTTTGTGGTGATGGTTTTCCGTGTCTTAGCTAAAACCCCTCTGCCAACTGCCAGGATGCTCAGGTGTTCTGTGGTTTTCTTCTGGAAGCTATGGAAGTTTTCACTTTGTCTATCATCTAGGTTGACTTAACATTTTCTGTGTGGTGTGAGGAAGGCATTGTGGTTCATTTTTAAAATATGGATTTCCTAGTTAACACAGACAGCACTCCTCATTGAAAACAGTTTTGTTTCCAGATTTGACTGCTTTGGCACCTTTCCTGAGACTGAAATGATAACTGGGTACAGTGTTAGCTGTTGGCTTTTTGTGGGTGCTCCTCACTAGGGCTGCTGTTGACGTGTATGTTCTACATACAGAGAGTCTATTTCTATTGGGTTGTCAGAAAAGTCATGACGCATTTTTGCAACGAAAAACAGAGAAAAAATACGTCATGACTTTTCCGACAACCCAATATAAGCCCGCTGTTGTCGGTCTGTACGTTTGAGGAATACTGGTCCGTAAGGAAGGGAACAGGAGGCTGAGGACAGAACTGAGGATTTGCTGGACAATGAGCGGGAAGACAGATCGTAGTTTGCTGAGTCTTTTTAAAAATTATGAGTTGGTCTTTTGTTAAATGCTTTTTCTTCTGCTGAGATGATCATAGGATTTTTCTTACTTATTCTGTTGGTGTAGCGATGCACAGGGAATAATTTTTCATGGTTAAGCCTGCATTCCTGAGATCAACCCCACTTTGTCACGAAATATTAGCTTTTGTACGGATTTCTAGATTTTCTTTGGTAATAAATGTGAGTGAAGGATTTTCACATCTCTGTTCATGAGGAAAATGTCATTCCATTTTTTTTCCTTCTAATGCCTTTCTGTTTGGGAATTAGGGAAATGGTGACCTCATGGAGTGCTCCTGTAATTTCTGAAATTGTTTGTAAGATTGGTATTACTTCTTAAGTATTGGATAGAACAACAGTGAAGCCATCTTGTCCTGGAACTCTTAGTGGGAAAGTGGGAAAGTTTTCACTGTAAATTGAATTTCTGCTCTGGGTGGGTGGGTCTCCAGATTTTCTGTTTCAAATCTTGTCAGTTTTGATAATTTGTGTCTTTTAAAGAATGTGGCCATTTTAAACAAGTTATCTAATTTATTTGACCTATTGTTGTTTATAATATTCCCTAATTCATTTAATGTCTGTTGGAACTATAGTGATTGATGTGTTTCATTCCTAATATTGGTAATTACATTTATTGATGTTTGTTTTGAGATGGTCACGTGGTCTGTCTTGGTGAATATTTCATGTGTCCATGAAAAGGATGTATGTTCTGCTTTGTTGGGGGCAGTTTCTGTAAATGTCAGGTCGATCATTCCCGTCTTCTCTGCCCCCACTGATCACTGATTTTCTTTCTGCTTTTTCTATCAGCTGCCAAGTGAGGACTTTTGAAATTTCACCTGTAATGGTCCATTTGTTTCTTCTCTTAGTTTTGTCAGGTTTTGCTTCACATAATTTGAATCTTGTGTGTTAGATACATACACATGTAGGATTATTATGTTTCCTTGATGAATCTAAGTTTATTATTTGTTTATTGTTTATTGTTATGAAACATTCCTCCTTATTTCTGCTTATATTCCTGTCCTGGAGTCCAGTTCATCTGCTATCAATAGAGCCATTCTGTCTTATGCTGATTATTTCCTTGATGCATCTTTTTCTGTCTCTTTACTTTTAATCTATTGGTATCTTGTTTCAAGTGCATTTCTTGCAGATAGCTTATTGTTGGATTTTGCTGTCTTTTTGATGTATGTTTAGCTCATATACATCCATGTAATGTTTCCAACGTAATTATTTATGTGGCTGGGGTTTAGGCTGCCATTTTGTTATTTTCTATTTGTTTCAGCTTTTATTTCCTCCCTTTTTCCTACCTTGTTTTGGATGAATTGAGTTTTTTTGTTTGTTTGTATTTATTAATGGACCTTGTTTTTCAGGGCAGTTTTAGGTTTACAGAAATACTGAGCAGAAAGTATAGCTGCTCCCTCACCACCTCCTCATGGACTCACGGTCACCCATTATTGACACCTGGCGTCAGTGTGGTGCTTTTGTCTCAACTAATATCAACACGTTATTAACTAACATCCAGAGTTTACATTAGGGGTCCCATTCTATGGTTTTTTTTTAAAAGTATAGTGACACACATCCATCATTACTGTGTCACACAGAGAGGCTTCATGGCCCTGAAAGTCCCCTTCCTCCACCTGTTCATCCCTCCCTTCCCTCAAACCCTTGACGACCACTGGTCTTCGTCCTATTCTATAGTTTTGCCCTTTCCAGAAAGTCGGTTACGTGGACCCATACAGCATGGAGCCTTTTCAGAGTGGCTTCTTTCGCTCAGTGAGTATTTTTTATTGTTTCTCCACTGTGGCTTTTTGGCCACCTCTCCTCTCCTCTCCTCAGCCCCTTTTTAGTTAGTGCTCATTCTGCGTCTCACAGCACGTGTCTGTCACTTAGCGCTGACTTCCTCCAGGCACGGTTGTATTATCCCACGCTGTGCAGCTGGGCCTCAGGGTCTGCAGGCAGCCAGCTCTGGCGTTGCCTCCTTTTCCGAGTGGTCACAGCAGGAGCACTGGTTGCTCAGTCAGGGCTGGATGGGAGGCTGCACTCGTCACCACTGTCCTGTGACTGATGTCACCGTGGGAGTTGGAGAACAGGAGGGAGGCTCACACTCTGTGTGGACGCCGTCCGGGTTCTTCCAGGGGCGGTAACTCACTGAACCCCCCGGGGCCTGTGAGGGAGCCTTCCTATCTCCATTTTACAGATGAGGACACAGAAGGTCGGCGAAATTGCACGGGCGGGTAGGAAGGCAGGGAGCTGGCGCGATGCGTTTTACAGCACGCTTCTGTCTGCGCAGTTGCTGAGCACATCCTCGGAGCTCTGTCCTTGCTGTTGTCCTTCCTCTCTCTTCTCCGAGACTCTAATGAAGACATCGAGGGTGTGAGTTTAACCAGCGCCTCTAAGCTTGGAGGGACAGCTAATGTGATAGATGACATAATCAAGATTCAGAATGAGTTCAGCGGCCTGGAATGCCAGCCGAGCACCAATCAAATGAACAGGCTAATAGGAATAAATGAGAAGCTCTACGTTCAAGTTCAAAACCCAGCCAGGACAGGCCGTTGAACGCACTTTGGACGGTTCGGGTCGGCTGCGTCTTCAGTGGCACGTTCTCGTGATTCTGCCCGGATGATGGCATTGCCCTCCTGACTGACACCTGCATTCTGCACCTTGCAGCCAGAGTCACCTTTTCACAATGCAGAGCTCGTCGTTGTGGCGGCCCCATTTCCAGGCCATTCACTTCGTTCCTTGGCTTCACTCCCCAGGTGGCCTCCCCTGTAGGCATGGCCTCGCCTCGCCCCCGCTCCTGACTGCCCCTCCCGCCACCCTGGCCTTCCCTCTGCTCCGGCGGCTGCCAGGCTCTCCTGCGTAGTGCTCCCCTCTTTCCGCATCACCGCTCGGGCCCCTCAGCGTGGTCTGCAGGTGGCCCCCTTCTGGGCTGTGATGCGGCTCCCAGACCACAGCGAGCCCTGCCCACGCGTTCGCATGGCCTCATGATGAACACTTGCCCCGTGGCCACACTGCCCCCTCTCTGAACAGAGAGCCCAGTTTGTTGCTCCCCGTCTGTGTTGGGGGCCCCACGGCCGCCCTAGGTTCGGTGACTCTAGTACCTGGCATGTGGGTGTGCTCACGGCTATGGTTCATCCCAGTGCAGGATGCAGAGTGGGACCGGCCAGGGGAGGGGCCGGAGGAGCAGGTACAGGCTCCCCTGTCTCTCCGGGGGAGTCGCGCAGGACGCGGCCAGGTGTGGCAACACTTGTGAGATGTCCGCCAGGGAGCTTGTTCTACTGAGGGCTGTTCGCAGAGGCGCCCTGTGCCTGGCACAGTCCCAAAGTCGGGGCTGCCAGAGGAAAGCAGAACCCACACTGATGAGCCGAGGCACAGTGGGAGCCATTCTGATTAGTCAGGGCAAGGTGGGGACACTCCCCAAATTCAAGGTCCCAGGCGCCACCCAAGGAGGGGGTGGCCTTGCAGACCACGTCTCAGGCCTGCTTTTCCGCATGCGTCTCCACCGAGGACCTAGTGTGTTGTCTGGCTCGTAGGAGGCTTCAGTGTCTGTGGCAGACGGAGGCCGCGGGTCTGGTGTGCGTCCGTCTGACACTGAATGGACGCCTTGATTGCATTCACTGCGTGAGTGATGGAACCAGCACAGCTGTGGCCGCAGCCTGCACGTTGCCTGTCCTCTGGCCGCCAGGCCCCACATGGGACACCGCGTCCAGGGCTGCGGCCGGATGGCCTGAGGGGCGCCCGTGAGAGCTGATGGAAGCTGGAAGGACTTGCTGAGCTGTTCCCGAGGCAGCTCTAGGGGGATGTGAGGAAGGCGAGTTTGGGTTCAGCGTGAAAGGAGCTGTCTTAGAGCAAGGCCGGCCAGGAACGGGGACTCAGGCCTTGCTGAGGAGGTGGCCTCTGTCGCGGGGATAGCCCCTTGTCAAAGGTGCGAAGGGATCCCTGGCTCCCGGTGAGCCGGAAGTCCAGTAGGTGGGTGTGGAGGGCCCTCCCGGCCAAGCCCGTAGGACTTGGTTTCCCCGCTCGTCTCTGAACTGCCGCCTCAGGGACCGTCATCCCGCGTGACTTCTGAAGCGCAGGAAGGGCTGTTTGCTGTTGCTGGAGTGAGAGGTGGGAACAGCAGCAGGGGAGGCACGCCCGCTGGGCGGCCTTGGATTTTTGTTCTGCCAGGGCGACTGGACCTTCCGTAAAGCATTGCCCAGAGGGCCTGTGTTCCTGAGACCCCCCCTTCTTCCCTGGGATCTGTGTGTATATTGTACCTTTTCTCAAGGTACAAAATCTGATCTCAATTTGAAAGGATATGAATGTTTACTTCTTAGAAGGGCATCATGTTAATGTCAGTACTACTGGTATTTCTATGAATGCACAGTATTCTCATAATCCTGTTTTGCCCATTCACATATTCATTCAGTGGATATTTCCTGTGCCAGGAGTGTGTGGGTGGTGTCTGGGTGGGGTGCTGGGCGGTGTCCTGAAGGTAAATCGGGTTTCCCGGCCTTAGGCGGGCAGAACCCCTGGTCTGAGCAGAGGTGCTGTGCTGTGGAGCCTCCTGGGCAGCAGGCACCGTGAGGGCCTCCGTGCCAGGTGCCTCCCCAGGGGGGCTGTGGCTGGGCCTATACCTCTCTTCCCCCCTCACCCCTTCTCACTCAGTCTTCTGGCTCCAGATGTCCTTGGTGTGCCCTTCAGAGACTTGCTGGCCCCTGAGCAGGGCCATCCTTGGCCGGGACTTGCTCAGCTGACCACAGTGCTCCAACCTTGCTGGGCGCTGCACTCTGAGCCCCGTCTTGTCGTCTGGTTTAGAGCTGTCTGAAGGCCGGCCTTCTCTGCCCCTGGCCTAGATCCAGATGTCAAGGACACACATGTCTACCTTTTGGGGCTGTTTCAATATACAGAGTTTTACTTAATAGGCTCTCAGGTTTCATTCTTTTTTTTTTTTTAAAGATTTTATTGGGGAGTTGGGGGATGGGAACAGTGCTGGGGAATTGGGGGAAGGGGAACAGACAAGTTGCTGTCCTTTTGTTCTTCAGTCTAGTTGTGGAGGACGTTGCTTCACTGGCCCAAGTTGGCACCATCATTGCGCTCTTCCCAGGTGAGGCAGATCAGTCGCTGGCTTCTGGACGGCCGCTCACTGCGGCTGCTGGCTGCTCACACTGGCTGCCGGCCACACACGGTAGCTTATGGCAACCCACTGCCACAGGGGCTGCAGCCTATGCCATCGCTGGCGACTCACAGCAGCCCAACTCCAGGTCGAGCTGCCGTTCACCATCTTAGCTGTAGAGGGCAGTGTCACTGGCCCTCATACGTGGGATCCGAACCAGGGCCCTCTGGCGTCCCAAGCCTGTTCTTAACCATCGTGCCACTCGGCCAGCCCTCATTCTTTTCTTATTGTTTGGATTTCCAGGAGAACCCATCTTCCCTACCTGGGTTTCAAAAAAATTGAGAAATGAAACAAAATAGTGGCAGATAGAGACCAAAGAATAACTTTTATTTCTTCTAAATGAGAAGCTTGAAATCCTATCTTAGTGTGAGAGACAAATAAACTGGCTGACTGAATCCCAGGGTTATTCAGGCTTACCCACCCCATTGGAGCCAATGCCGGGCCCCACAGGCCGCCTCGTGCACCAGAGCCTTCTCGGGGAGCAGCCTGCTGGGAGGTGGGCAGCCTTCCTGGGGGAGCGGCCTTCCCGGGGAGCAGCTGACTCAAAGAGGTGTAAGGAGGGCTGAACCCCCAGGCTGTTTATTCTCCTAGATTTAGCAACTGATGTCACCTTTTGGGGTGAGTATTCTGGGGATAAAGAAATGCCGGAGTGGTACCTGGTGAGGTCCGTCTACTTGGAAGCGTACCTCTGGTTTGGGGGGTGCTGCCACCTAGCTCTCAGCTAGTTGTGACACACCCATTAGGTACCTGGTCAGCCTTTTGTGGAGAGGGCGAGGAGGTAGACCCTCAGTCCGCGAGGACAGGCAGCCCCCGGTGACGCCCCTGCTCATTTGAGTGGTCCCCTGGGACCTCTAGGGCAGGGCGTTACTCTGAAATTTGTCGGAATTGAACCTTAATTAAAGAAGGCCTCTTCCCCAGGCTGCGAAATCACTTTCCAGTTTAGTTCTCGTCCTTAGTTATACCTGGCTTCATTGCTCAGTCTGGCTCATCAGAAACTCCACCGTGAGATTAAATGGCGGTGTGTAAACTCCCAGCAACACAGCAGCCCCGAATTTGAAGACAAACCTCTTTCTCTCCCGATTTCCAGACAGAGATGAAGTCTTAAGGGCTAACTCTTGTACGTTCAAGCCCAAAACCAAAATTTCTTTTCCCTGTTCAAGTTCAAATACGTTACAGCTCACAGTTTGTCCTCAGCTTGTGCTGTCATAGCGAGAGGGGCGCCTGTGTCTCACGGGGATGCACACAGTTCCTTCAGGGCCCAGAAGCCCTGTGCATTCAGTGCTGGCCTCTGACAGTCCTCACTTCTCCAGAGCTCACAATTCAGCAGGACCCAGCAACGTGCCACCAAACCTGGGAAACATAACCCCCAGGGAGCCTGTTCTTTGTGCCACCAAGGGTCACGGAGGGGCCTTGGCCTCGCTCTGAGTGAAGTCGGGCCTGGAGCTCTTCTCCGTTTTGCCTCGCAGAAATGTGACAGTTTGGCCTCCAGAGCCTGTCACTTGAATCCACTTGGGAGAAATCTGCCAGCAAGAGGTTAGGGCTGAGTCTGTTCATTTTCCATTTTGGGGGAAGGAATCCTGTGTTGCCTTGTGGGCATTTCTGGTCCTGCTCTGGTAGGAAAATGGCGTGTGTGCTCATGTATGCGTGTGCGCCTGAGCACGCATGTTAAGCAGAGGACGTGCTGACTAGGCCAGAGTCAGGTACTTGTCACATTTGGTCCTTGGCCTCAGAGGCCAGTGCTGTTATAGCTTGGAGGTCACCTCTCAGCTGCATTTGTTTCACCGGGCAGAGCCCCCCGCAGGTCCCGGAGCCGGCGGCACTGTCCCAGCGCCTCCTGAGGGTGATCCTGACCTGGACCACGCGCGCCTTTGTCCCTCCTCCAGGTTTGGAGTCTTTAACTTCCACGGCATGCCCCCCAGCACAGCATAACTGCCTCCGGCCATCCAGGAACGTTGTCCTCAAAGCATTTTCCATGTCAGGGCCAGTCCCCCGCCGAAAGCAGGGTGAGATGGGGGGTAGCTGCTCACATGCCCCCAGTCGTGTGATGTGTGCAGATACCTGCCGTCCTCCATGTGACAGCCGCAGGCACGTCCCCCACCATTCACAAAACCAGGAAGATTCCACTTTCAAGGTCATGCCCTCGCCTTGGCTGGGCCTGAGCCACCTGGCGGGCTGCAGCTATCCATGGCCCATGCCTCGCCCACGTGTTGCCCACACGTCACTGAGGCTGGGGACCTCAGTCCCCTTACTCCCCAATGTCGCTTCCTGAGGACAAGCTGCCCAGCTCCTAGCACTGTCCGCACTTGCTCAGTAGAGCTCAGGCCACGGGCGCAGTGCTCTCCGTTGCTGCACGTTTTTGCACGTCCTTCTGCTTATATTTCTTCGTGGGCCTTAGGGACCCCCCTAAAGAACACTCCCCAGGCCTCCTGTGTTAGTTTCCTGTGGCTGCTGTAACCAATCAGCACAGACTTAGTGGCTTAAAATGACACATTTATCATCTTCAGTCTTGGGAGACCGAAGCCTGGTGTGCGTCCCCCGGGGCTAAGTCTGGTGTGGGCTGGCTGCCCCCTTCCTGAGGCCGCAGGGAGGGCCTGTTCCCCTCCTTTCCCAGCCCGCCTCTTGCTGGGCTCCGGCCCTTCGTCCACCTCCACAGCCAGCAGCGGCCGTGACCTGACGCAGACGCTCCTGTGTCCCCCTGCTACCTGCAAGGACCCCAGGGTGACATTGGGCCCCCTGGCATCATCCAGGAGGACCTCCTCGTTTTCGTCAGTTGATCAGCAACCTTAATCCCCTTTGCCAGGTCCAGGGTTTGGGCTGTGGGCGTCTTTGGGGGTTATTATTCTGCTTTCCGTAATCACCAGTGTGTGTGTCTGTTGCTGCATGAGTCCAGCTGAAACCCTCGTTCCAAAAATGGCCTGAGCAGCGGCTGAGGCGCCTGTGGCGAATGCCCCCAGGTGGGACGAAGTGGGGACGACTTTCCTCTCTGGCCATCCGTGCTCTCAGGTGATGGCAGAACTGGCCGTAGGGCCACCATTCCTGAGAACCTGCTGCATCGCGAACCTTCTTACACACTCGCTGACATCATTTCCCTGAGACCCCAGTGCGGCCCCAGAAGGCAGCAGTATTGTTCCCATTTTACGGATGAGGAAACGGAAGCCCAGAGAGGTCGTGTTCCTTGACCTGGTCACACAGCTCCTAACTACCGAGCGGGCTCCCAGCCCAGGTCTGTCTGACTTAGCCCGCGACGCCTGTGCTGGTTCTCCTGTCTTGGTTCATGAGCGTCCTCACCTGAGTTCATGGACCGCGGTCCCACGTTCACGCTTCTCCTGCAGTGGCCCTGTCACTGACCCTGTGTCAGCACCGGGCACGGTCGCCATTTCATGGGGCTGGGCTGACTGTGCGTGGCCCGTGTGCAGCCCAGGCAGCGGCTCCCAGCAGACACTTCCCTAAATGCGCTACACGTGTCGGTGCCCGTTTGTTCAGTTTCAGTGCACATGTCACACAGCTACACGTAGGCATGTCCATTAATGTCCCTGAGGCCGGCGTGCTGGTCCTCTGACGTCAGGAAGCGCTGGACTTGAGCAGCACAGAGCGAGACCCGATGGCACTGCCGTGGGCCGTGCCACGCAGCCTGACGCAGCGGGCACATGCCCGTCTGTGAGTTCGTGCTGTTACAGAAGTGCCCACCTGTGTCCCCACGGCTGGTTCCCCTCGGACAGTGTGTGATATTCCTGAGCGTGGAATGTTCATTGTTATTTTTCCCTTAGGACAACTACACCTTCGCCCAGCCTGGGATTCAGATGAAGGTGAAAATGCTGGAAGAGCTTGTGAGCCGGATTGACGGTGAGCCAGGGGCTGGGGACAAGGAGGTGGGGGGCGCGGGTGGCAGGGCGCGTCCTCGCCCAGCTGTGGCCCCTGGCTCACCAGGGCGGTGCTGGGCATCCCTCTGAGACCGGCGCCGGGGCAGGAGCTGCTCCCTCGCCTCTGGTTCAGGCGACCCACTGGGATGCAGCACAGACACTTTGCAGGAAGTAATGAGCGCCTCCCCGGAAGCAGGCTGCTCGCTCCTTATTAAAATGCCCAGTGATTGTCGTAATCTGGGCAACAGCATGGTTGTTTATGGCCGTCCTTTGGCACCCTGTCCCCTGCCTTTGTGTGTCATTCTGCTATCGGGGATGCTGGCATAATTTCTCCATGGAATCCAATTAATTACCAAGTCTGGAAATAACATCTTTCATATTATAGAAAAATTAAAGTGTGTGCTCGGGCCGTTTTAGATTATGCTTTCATGTTTAAGTGGGGGCTTTGAAATACTTTTTACCTTTATCCTTAAAGTAATTCCCCCTGTGATGTGCTGACTGTCATATTGCAGTAGCAGAGTTTAATTAAATGAAAGTGGAGAGATAATGCTTGCCTGTTCCAGCATATTCTCCTGATAGTTTGTTAAATTAATGAACAGGCCATTAACGAAGTGATACGAAGCAGAAACAGGCGTAGATTTGTGACAGCAGCCGGCCAGCGACGAGGTCCAGTGAGGGGAAGGCTCTTGCATGAAGACCCCGTAGAGCTCGGCAGACGTGCACTGAATGTATGGGAAACTGTATCTTGCTTACCATGTGGAGTGTGCCTTCCACATGGCCTCTCACCCTTGCACATCCTGTGCCTCTCCCCGGCTGTGCCATGAGCTGCACACGACCACAGTGCCGATCTTCACAGGACCGGCACATGGCCTGGGAAACGCCGACTGACGTTAGCGCGTGAAGTCGTATAAGTTATAAACTCCGTTTTGTTCCCTGACTGAATTTGGTTTTCAACTGTGTAGCTAGTGGTTATGACTCAGTTTCCACATTAGGAAGCTTTACACAGTTCTTCCAATAACACTTTATTCAATTCAGCCTATTTAGCTGCCTCTCAGCCTGTCTGTTCAAAATGCTGTCTCTTCCTTACATAGCTGTACCGATGTACGTTTATTGTTAATTTCACAGTGAGATCTTTTCCCGATTTGTTGGATTTTTTTGTTCCCCGACCAGCAGTTTCAAACTGTTCCCCAGCCTTGTTTAGTTCTTTGAAATACGATTTGCTTTAGCTCTTCTTTTCCGGTTTTGTCCTGGGAGGCAGATTTCATCTTTGTGTGGAGGTTGGGGCGCTGCCTGCCGTTCATGCCTGTCTGTTCCAGGGCTGCGGTTTGGGAAATACTTGAGTTGCTTCTGTGTTGCTGGGGTTCAGGAAGACACACACCGCGGGTTTGCCGGATGATGGTGTAAA